>NC_069114.1:5953326-6311659 GCF_025612915.1 Magallana angulata
TCAAAAAACCAAAACTTCCAAAAACTCAGCAAGCCACTTTTTCGACTTATAAAAATAAGAACACGGTCAAAATATTAGTTGGTGCAACCCCTGGTGGCCTTGTGTCATATGTATCTCCAGCTTATGGTGGGTCAACAAGTGATAGACAAATTGTAGAGCGAAGTAGTTTGTTAAATTTGTGTGATCCTGGAGACTCAATTATGGCCGATAAAGGTTTTAATGTTCAGGATATGTTTGTACATAGAAGTATTCAGATAAACATGCCCACATTTTTTAAAAAGAAAAACAGAATGTTTTGTTCAACTGTTATTCAAGATCGAAAGATATCCAGTAAAAGAGTTCACATTGAGCGCATCATTGGACTTGCAAAACTTTCAAGATTTTAGTTGAACCTATGAATAGTTCAGAAACTAAATTGTCTTCACATATAACCTTTGTATGTTTTATGCTGTGCAATTTTAAAACTTGCATTGTTCCCTCTTATGCCTAGATAAATTTATCTTTTGCAATCATGTTGTTGTTTTACCTTAATGTAAAATACCTGTATACTAGTAATAAATGAAAGTGAAATCAAAGTTAGAACAAATTTTTTTTTGACAATGACAATCCTGATATGACTTGAAAAAACGTTTCTCCAAAAGTGCAGGTTTAAAACATTTCTCATAAAAGGAATCCAGTTTCTTTAACATCTCTGATATGAATTTGTCATTTCTGTCAACTGTGAAAAACAAAATATCAAGAAAAGTATACACAATGAACACACATTTTTGTTTTTCTGCGCAGAATAACTGTCCTTGAATTTGGTAATAGTAATCATGATTGGTGTCCAGTGAAAACGTTGTACCATTTTGACGGATGTATGGAACTGTCTGTCTCGTAATCATGCTATTTCTAGCAACATACGGACACTTAACTTCAACAACGGTGTCCTCGTCTATGATCCCATCAGGAGATGACGCCAAGTAAGGGTGTGCTAGGCTCACACATATACCGGTGGGATGTACTGTTTGTCCAGTAATCTCTTCAATTTTTTTTACTGCCACTTTTTCAAATTTCTGTCAATGCAGGATTGGTGATGTACGAAGCCGTAGAGCCTTAGTGACTAGACTTTCTGCCAACTTTTCTGGGTTCGTTCTTTCTGTCATCTTGCATATTCTCCCAAAGACTGATGAATGGATGCGCTTGCACCTTTCCTCATGCCACAAATTACTTAAAGCTTGATCGGCTGTTTTAATGTTCAGAATCCTGGCTTCTTCTTCCGAAATCTTCGTAACATTCACTTGTTGGAGACATTCAAAACTTCCTTGATACTGCAAATAATCATGGTCAATATCAAATCCTGTCATATTGGCTGGAGGAAATGTTTGATAAATTGGGGTTTTACTTATGCCCTTAAATGACAAGCATACATTTTGAAACCAAGACTTGTATCCTGGATGGTTTCGGAATTCCTCTGGCCTTGGGTCGAACCCCTCTGGTAAATTACAGACTTCATCACATCCTAGCATATCTAAATTCACGACTTTCATCGGAGAACCTTTATGTGGTTTCACTCTGTGGAATGTCTGTTATCTTTGGGTGCACGTTTGTTCTGTCTTTATACTGCCGTGCTGCTTAAAACATGCACAAGCATATAACGCTGTTGACACATGTTTACAATGTGCAAATGGTCCCATGCCAGCTGCACACTCACATTGGCATTTTAATACACTTCCATCTTGACCGATTTCAATATCTATAATGTACACAATAGATTTGGACATTTCTGCTCTTATGGCACCTCTAACATACCAGAGCGAATTGTACTCAGTTGTCCTGAGGTATCTAATAAATCCGTCATTATACAAGTTTTTCGCCTTGGATTCAATGTTCTTGTTGAATTGGGACAAGTAAGTTGTCATTTCATTCAATGGGGATCCAGGAAAACTTTTATCGCTATTTATGTCTTGATAGGAATCAGGATCAGGTAAATCCATGGTGTAATCCTGACCAGCTGGTTCTGCTCTAGAGCAATGTGCATTACGCGCATATGCCTCAAGTCTGTAAATTATAATGTTTGAAACACTAAGTATATAAATGCAAATTTGAGATATGACAAATTTTAATTCTAAACAGCCAAGAAAATACCTCTTAAATATGTTAAATAAAATCCCCATTATCTCAGTATAACTTGAATGAAAGATAGCAAACGTCAAAACTAGTTTATCGGCGAGGAAATTCGAGTGAAACTAAAACATCGTTTTTTGTGCTGCTTGTTTGTTTTCTGACCGATCATACAAGCACACTTAATTTAAAAAGAATATTTACATTACCACTCATCTCATCTAGGTTTTTATGAATAGAATATGCATAATATCACAGCAAACACGCAAGATCAAGAGGAGGTATGAACGTGAATATTTACCTCTCAACAAGTTCTCTTTTCCGTCCCGATTTCTTTGCTCCAAACTTATCTAATTCTAATTTGAGCTGAGGAATTGTCATCGATCCATAATTTTTCGCCATTTCCTTTGTTTTGTCTTCTAAATACATGTACCTCGTCTAAAATCTACTATAATGATGATGCTGATATACATGATAACGTGTAGAGATGCCATATCAGCTGTTTATGTTGGACCGCGTTATCTTGTGGCAACCCCTCGCGGTGCTAAGATAAGATAACTCACTCCGGTTCCTAATTATGATCTTCGGCTGATTAATAGCCTTGTAAAGTCTCTCTCTATTAAAAACAGCAAGTACAAAATATAAAAATCAAAGTAAAATACTGGATTAAAGTTTATAAATGCCTTTATAAACAAAACCTGTTATGAACGCATTATCTAAAAAAAAGAATACTATACGTCGCATGCTGCAATAAAAAAGAATGAACAAAATCTAAATTTTAAAACAAATATTAATATAAATCAGAGACCAGAGAAACCCAGCAAGCATAATTAGCTTAATGTTTTGAAACATTTGTAGATTCAAATTGTTCTCATTGATGGATAAAACCGTGTGAATATGGCACATATCCAGGAGAGAGTGTCTTTGTATATTCCAACACATTTATTTCGTGACTGCCATAGTATTTCATTCAAAGGTAACTATAAATATAGATAGAATATATCTATTTTTATATTCTCCCCCCCCCCCCCCTCAATCTTGATGAAGTGTATCCAACACATTTTTAACATGTAGATATGTTTACTAATAATATGCAAAGTTATACTTGTTATAAATTGTTTGTTAAAAAATGTGCTAGCCTATGTGCAACATTTCCCTTTTTTCAGGATGATCAGTACTTTCTGAGTAGTTCTTTGGACGGTAAACTTCGACTCAGGAACATTCCGGAAAAGAAAGTCACCATGTGGAACGAGGTTTCCAGTCTCATTTCTAAGGCCAAATTCTGTCACAATGGCAAGTTTGCTGTAGCGGGAACGTACGATGGGAAATGTATCTTCTATACAACAGAGGTACATCTATTTTCATCAAACAAGGATATTTCTATAACATCAAATGTCTTACAAATGCATAAATGCATGATCAATGAAAAATATATGTGACATTAATTAATTTATCAATTAATTACTTTATTTTGGAGATTTGTAATAAATTTTAATGTCAGAAAATTTATTTATAAAAAAACTCAAAGTTAGATTTCAAACAAATGCTAAGAGCTATAGCTTGTCACACATCAGTCTAAAGGGTCAAGTTGATATCAATGTAGCTCCTACAGTTTAAATAGGAGTAGTTCTACCTCCTTAAGCTTGAAACTTTTCCTGTTTATTCCTTATGATCGCATGTAGTACATGTTACCTAATACAAAAACGGATAATATTAGATACAGTATAAGCATATTCTTTCTTTTAACATGATTTTCCATTTTTAGCAAATTAAGTATTACACAAAAATTCATCTTTGGTCAACAAGGGGAAAAATGCGAACGGCAACAAAATCCCTGGTGTGGAACCACTTCTTGGGGAGAGAGAGAGAGAGAGAGAGAGAGAGAGAGAGAGAGAGAGAGAGAGAGAGAGAGAGAGAAAGGGAGAGACAGAGAGAGATACCTGCTATTGATTTAATAGATCAGGAATAATTTAATTTATATAATTATTGCGTCATTTTAAGTACATGTATGGAGAAAAAAATCAAATCTATTTTTAGAATTTATGATGTAATGATAAGTTTCAAATTGACCATAAACGATTTTTGTTCTTTATTCTTAAAAATGAAAATCATGCATGTTTTTCTAGATTGAGAGGAATTTCTATTTTATATGTCATTTGAATTGCATAGTTAATCACGACTCAGGTTTTTTTTTGTTATTCATTGTGAAGCCAAAGTCAAAGTATCTGATCTGTGGCACAGAAGGTCATTTTGTATACACCTGGTAGACTCAAAATGAGTTCTATCAATTCTCCTCGGCGAGAAGGGATCGCAATGAGTACTGGGTACTATTCTACTAAACTGTAATAAAGTGTTTAAATTCCAATTTGTACATAACACAACTAAATATATGCATTTTTTATCCTTACCTTCAAGTGAATCTATGAATATTCAACTGTTTTTTGGTCAAAAGTACGTATATTTTTTTTTACGTAAGTTGCTTCATATTATCTTATAAAGTTTTGCTTTTCTGTTTCAGTTCACAATGCTACAGTTACAGCTGCTGTATTTGCTCCAAACCAGACACTCTTTATTTGTTGCATGAGACGAGAATCAGACTCCAGAAAAAAAGAGGCCCCTCGTCAAGGTAAAGAATTCTTGGAGAAGAAAATGAAGAAAAATGTTGACAAACAAAAAACAGCAGCAGATCAAGGTTTGGCTTGTAATAATATATTATAAATGTAATAACATTACATACATGTTATATATTATAAACGTAATAACATTACATACATGTTAAATATTATAAATGTAATACCATTACATACATGTTATATATTATAAATGTAATGACATTACATACATGTAATATATCATAAATGTAATAACATTACATACATGTAATATATCATAAATGACATTTACATTAACATATGCAATATTGGTTATTAACCTGTTGGGGAAAATTTACACTGGTTAAGCGTATTGTTTGACCATAGAACATGGGTACTTAACCTCCAGCGTTAATAACCTTTAAAATAGTATTGTAGAGTCCTAAATATCCGTGAGGAATTGATTCCACTTAGAGTTATGAGAAGCATCCCTTGCAGATGTTAAAATATTGATTTAAGTTTTTCTAATAGTTGTGAACTGCATGAAATTACATTAAATTTGCTTGTGATTAGCAATGTATGTTTTCACGATTAAATGCACAATGTTAGGTACTTGGTGAAAACAAGGAGGCTACAAGAAATATCATTCGTATACTTTTATATTTATATACACAGTTATCAGCATGTATGTATGTCATTTTAGTGCTTTTCTTAGTTGAAACTATTGTGGGTGTAAAAATTATAATTTTGTGATACATGGAGATGAAACTGGTATTGAAGAGGAGGTTAATGTGGATGGGAAAATCTATCTATTTTTAGCAATTAAAGTATTACACACAAATTCACGTTCGATCAACAAGAGGAAAAAATGCCACAGGCAGCAAAAGCACTGGTGCGGAACCACTACCTGGGGAAGATAGGATAGGAGAGAGAGAGAGAGAGAGAGAGAGAGAGAGAGAGAGAGAGAGAGAGAGAGAGAGAGAGAAAGAGAGAGAGAAAAGTGAACTTTATCATTTTACAATGATTGATAAACAAGCTCTACAACTAATATTAAAATCTCTCGTTGGCACGGATGTTAGAGCGAGGGGTCGTTTGAGTGGGAAGAGAGAGAGAGAGAAAGAGAGAGAGATGGAGATGGAGAGATAGATGGGGATGTGAGAGAGAGAAAGGTGCTATAAATTCTATAGGTCAGAAAAAATTAAGTGATGATAGACCAACTGTTGTGAACCTTTTCCATTACAGATTTTGGTGACATCTTACGACTCTAGAATAAGATTGTATGACCTTAGAGATTTGACCTTGACCTGTAAATACAAAGGTTGCACTAATTACAGCAGCCAGATCAAAGCCAGTTTTAGGTAAGGAGAAAATATCAAATTAATTTTTCAGATTTTATGATGATTTTTTAAATTGATCCAAAATCAATTTGGTTGTTTTTGTGTGAAAGTTATGCATGGTTTTCTATGTAGATTGAGAAGATTTTCTATATTTTACATTTTTTTGGCCATGATTCTGATTTTATTACCCTTCGTTTCTTGTGAAGCCCAAAGTCAAAGTATCTGATTTGTGGCTCAGAAGACCACTTTGTATATATCTGGAAGACTCAGCACGAGTTCTATAAATTCTCCTCGGCGAGAAGAGATCGCAATGACTACTGGGAGGCCATTAAGGGTAGGGAACTATTCTACCTACAAATAAGTGTTTAAAATCCCCAATAATAAGGAGTCTAAAAATGCATGCAATATAAATTTCTACATCTGATTATTTGTTACTCATTTTATCGTAATCTATTGAATCAATGAATGCTTAAAGCAATATGAGCTGCAATTTTCATGTTGAAAATTTTAAAAAAGAAAAAATGACAAAAAATATCATGGTTTTTAAATTTCTGTTAGCTTGTTTTTGTGTGGAAAAAGCCATTAAGAAGTCTTAATTGGAACAAAATTGAATTATTGTCGTCCTGTACAAAAATTGATCGGTTATATTTTCCTTATAAGTGAAATCTTTCTCCTGACGAAATTAATGATTTTTGACGAAATTAATGATTTTTACAAATCTTATTAATCATGAAAGTTAAGTTACAGGCAGACTTATACTAGCAAGTTTTTGCAGCAAAAAAAAATTCTTAAAAATACTGCTCATATTGTTTTAATTCTAGTATAATTTTTGTGATCAATAAACAATATTACTATATTATTTTAAATTAGTTGTTATAGCTTTCTTTAAGGGATTTGCTTGTCTATAACAGCATATTTCCTTTTAGTCATGTCCAATATTAATTATTTGACAGCTTAATATTTATTTAAGAAGAAGGTTCTCTCAATAACACTTTTTAAAAGCTATACACACTATATGATTTGTGTCTATTTGAAATGTCATAGAAAATGCATTTGTTGGATTACTTCTTAAAATTACCTTTACACTTTTAATTACATTAACTCGATTTTAAGACAAAAATATCAAATTTTAAACAATACAATTATTTATATTCCTGCCAGGAAAGTAATGCCCACTTTTGAATATCATTATATCACGTGATATCGACAGCTTATTTTAGACTATCATACAAAGCTTAGTGGAGGGTCAACATCTTGATTATTGTGCTAGTTTCTTGATGGAAAGGGTGTAATGTTGTTCAGTAAAGCATAAATTGGTCCTATATAAGAGTAGGAACAAATAAAACAAAAATACAAGTATGTCACTGTGAGTATATTTATATACATCCCTGGTACAAAAATGTATTTGTTTTCCCCTTAGGGCTGGTTTGTGTGTTAGTTTCTGTGAGTGTTATCCTATTTAAACATGCAAAAGTAATCATATCGTAAATGACAAACGTTTTACACTCATAAAACATGAATATTTTTTCAAATCATTAACTGTTAAGCATATACAAAAATAAGACGTTTAATTTATGTATTCTAGCAAACAATAACGGCACCTGATTTCCCGCAAACATGTGCAAAGATGTCAGTGTCGCTCTTCCTTCCTCAATTTTCATGAAAAGGCACCACTTTTGGCAGGAAAATAAACACTTGAAATTCTATTTCTCTGTAACTAGATGGTATTCACCACTGTCATTTACAGAATAAAGGTAACTTTTACAATTCAACAAACACATAGGTTTTCACTGCCATTCAAAATTGACGCAAATTATACCGTGTATAGCTTTAAGACCTTGTTAGAAATAACAACAATAAGTGAATATTTAGTTTGGTATTCAAATGGCAACAATAACTAAAATATTCATCTGAAGTTTTGCATGTTATAGTTTTAATGTACATCATATTTTCATTAAGGGGTAGTCATCATTTTATGAAAAGAATTATCCAATTTTGTATTTTTCCAAAAAGAACTCTGCAATTTTCAATCGTCATTAAGGACGTTGTTTACTCAGGGTTCTCAAATCCGGATTGTTAAAAAGTTCAATTAAATGAGTAAAATTTGTTTTCAATACAAAATGTTTTTATGAAATGAATTATTATTGACATAACAGTCAATATTTTTACTAAATTATGGAATTAGGTTCTGACAAAGTTTGACTTAGCAAAACAGAAGAAATTCGGACTAAATTTTTTAGATTTTGTTCTCCACTGAAATATTTTTGGTAGTTCTGTAATATTTAAAGTTAAGATTTTATTTGTTAGTCAACATAATTTTGCAGATTTTTTTGTTGGTTTTATCTTGCTTTTTCGATAATCGTATGGAACACACTACAAAAATATAGAAAAATGCCTAAAAATGATAAAAGACAACATATCTTAAAATTCTGATCATTGACCTCATATAAATTTTATGCCAGCAGAGAAAGGTCAATATACTTAGTTTAATGCTATAAATGTTTAAGCATTATCATCATTCAGATTTTTGTTATATTGAATCAAAAATGGGTAGTAATTTGAAAACTGAAAGAGGAAATTTTGATTAGAATATCTATAAAAATTGTGAATGAAAACGTTATGCTTTGTATCTATTTAATGTCACTACCATTCATAAACTGTATTTCATTTGTTAAAGAGTTAAGCAATTTGTATTATTTTCACAATTAAAAAAATCTCAATCTTAGTGTAATGTCTTTATGGCTTTTCCTTAAATTTTCAAAAAATATTCAATGGCCATTAACTCAAAAAGTAGGTCAATGACCTACTTTTTTGAAAGTGAAGAATAACACTACCATGTAAGGTCTATAACACACAATAGTTGGTTTTTCATTATCATCAGTGGAATTTTTTTTTATTCTGAGTAAACGTCATCCTTAAATGATTATTCGGTGGAAATGAACCATTTTGTATGATTCATTTTGTTTGTTTCATCTATTTACAAAAAGGTCTTTTGCTTATCATTCAATGATTGTCCAGAAAACAAACACGTTTTCTTATTTAAATATTGTTAAATATTGCATTATTTTGATATGCCATATACACTAGACAAAATAGATAACGCACCATTTTAAATCCAAATTTTTTTTAAAGATGAGTTTATTGTTTTAAAAGCCCAAACGGATAAATGGATACGATGTTAACGAAAGCGTAACTGTTCTTTAGAAATGCTCAAATCGTGCTCACACTTTTTTGGAAATATAAATCTTTACTTTCTTTTTGTGTTCATATAATTGATGCATGTATTACTTAAAACTCACCAAAAACCAACGAGGTATGCCGCGTTTGACCACAGAAGAGCGTGGCAGGGCAGTTGGTATGGTCTCTGTAGGGTGCTCCTTTACAGAGTTTAGAACTGTTTTTTAATAATTTAACGATAACCTGTGATATTGGCTAAAAAATGATGCAGCATGCTTATCTAATAAATTAATGTCTTTTTCAGGTAGCCACGGTGTGTAATAGGCACCACATGTTAATTGCAAGGTTGTACCGGAAATTTTTACAAACCGGAAGTGCGAGGGACCGAGCAAGAATTTCAAAGCGCCGCGTAACTACTAAGCGACAAAGACACACATATCGCATTTATCCGAGCAAGTGGAGGCTACACTCGATATTGATAATTTTAGTATGTGAATCACATAATTGGGGTACCAATGTTTCATAAACAGTACTCAAAGCAACTGGTCAATAAGATTGCAACAAATGATGTTTCATTTTCTGCATTATAATAAACTATTGAAATAGTATATTAATTCATCTTTGTTAAGTTCAGATCTAAAACAATCAAAGAAGAAGTAAGTGGTGCGTTAGCAATTTGGCCTAGTGTACATGTAAAATGCGACAAAATTTATCTTTTATTTTTATAAATGTTTATAGCAGCGGTTGGATTCATTACACAGCCGTCATTCAAGTTTGTAATTTTTAAAAATTCAAGGCTGGTGTATTCACATGCTGGAAAAAAGATAAGAGGGACAGGCTTTACCGTTATATATTTTCAAACATTTTGCATATAAACCACCAATTGTAAATAATATTTTAGGAGGATATTGTACATTGCACATTCAAAATATGGCAGCAATAAGTTTAAAAACAATCGATTACATGGATCAGAAAATTCCAGCTAATTTTTTTATTGAATCGATTAAGAATGAAGGCTATTCTATATTTTGTGGCATCCTGTATTTTGTGGAATGGTTCCTGTCTCAGTGACTGTTGATAACTCTGTAACGCCCCGTGTAGATCCCCCACAACGTGCTGACAGTTCCCCAGTATCTGCCACGAGAGGTCTCTGGTATGTAAAGGTACGTAACTCCCGTCATCATACAGCATCATTGTCTGTAGGCCTGTCAGTGACTGTAGACACTTGGACCGGTAACCTAGTCTGTAGTTACATAACACACTTAACATGTCGGTCATTAAGTAGATACAGCATTCTTATACCTCAATACTTCAACAGGTAGTACAAATAAAGCAGTATACAGATCAGAAAGACTGAGTGAAAACTTGTTGAAGCAGGCAGATAGAGTAGGTGATGTGTCTTGTATGTTGTATCTTGCTCTGTATTACTATAGAACATGTAGATATAGAGAGGCGCTCCATGTTACAGCACTGGTTAAATCAAGACTCACACAGCTCTATATCATGTATAACACAGTAGACCGAGATAGGTACAATGAATTTGTGGCTGGTTGGTCTCTGTCTAAACGCAAGAAGAAAGCTTAGGTATTCAATGTACGTCTTGAAAGTAATTTTTTTTTATATACAGGAACAGGAAATAGAAAAGAAATTAAGCAGAGAAAATGGAGTACGAACCTTATATATTTCACCTTATGTAAAAACACCTGCTGTGTATTTCTGTAATGGTAAAGTGTCATATTCTGTAAATGACTGATTAGACAAAACTATTATGAACCTTAGCATAAAATAATCCTCCCTTATGTTTCTGTTAAAAAAGCTTTTACTATACATTTCCAGTTTGATCAAGCGTCTGTATCAGCAGCACTCTTGATATGTCCAAGAAGTGGCTCTATTCTAACAAGGTTGATACATATAACAGGTTCAATCATTTTTCTAACCGTCGAACTTTGTAGCAGACAGGTCATGCCCATTTCGTAATACCCGTTCAGTTGCTCTAACAGACATGTGCACTCTCGTGTGCGCACACCTTTGACTGTGTAAAAAAATTGGCTATACACCTCGAAGGACACAATATGAAAGAAATTTGAAACATTTCCAGAAACAATCGAGCAAGTTATTGGGGGACCATCGACCATGAAATATGTCTGAATCAACCAGAAAATCGTTGTCTTCACGAAATACGAACAAAGGAATGGTTCCTCGATGGCACGATTGACGACTGCCTTTAGAAATAATTTCAAAAGTCCGTAACACAGAAATTGTGTGTGACTCATGGAATACATGTATACTAGTTTTTGTTCTGCATGAGAAAAGGACAATTTCCATTCTAGTACATTTTCATCGCCTGCTATTTTACTTCCGACGGGCACAAAATGACAACCATTTCTTAGAATGTCATCAAACGTGGTTTGGAGGCCAGTTATGCAGAGTACATCTTTGTCTCCAATAACAGGTTAACCGTGACCAATAGGAACAATGGAAACAAAAAGTGACGTCAGTTTCTCTTCCCCTGTTGATACAGCTAGCACAAGGACCACGATTTATTGCATTGTTGAAAGGTCTAATTGTCATCATATTAGTTAACGCAATCTTTCTCCATCTTTCACTTGATAAGTACACGCTGTCATTGAATGGAACAGCTGACAATCCAATGTGTCTATCTCGTAGTACCGTCAGAAGCTGTAGCTTACAAACCCCGGTGGTGTATCAGTGTCCTCCATGAGAATAATGGTAACAGACTATAAACGCTGGACTGGGATAAGTCGGTTATCACTTTATGTTTGGTAAACCAGAACATCATGTCTATGTCAGAAGATTTAAACCTGAAACTTTCCCTATGACTACCACTCTCCATCATTCTACAACCTTAATGTAACTCTACAGGTTTCTGTATCATCTCCCTCATGTCCATCACCTCCCTCCTGATGGTTATTTCTCTCGGTTTCCCTATAAAACCAGACCCACATTCAGGGCCCCAGACACACGGCGATTGTCAGACATTCCGTGAGCTGTATTTTTGTTTAATTATATGTTCTTTATATATTTACCCAATCGCCTTTATGGAGATTAAGTTTCCACTATGTTTAGATTTATGATGACAAGCATGCTCATTGATGTCAGACACGGACACAATATTGATATATCACCAAGTCAGTCACGGACACAGTATTGATGAATCACTAAGTCAGACACAGACACTGTATTGATGTATCACAAAGTCAGACACATGCACAGTATTGATGTATCACCAAGTCAGACACGGACACGGTATTGATGTATCACCAAGTCAGACACAGACACAGTATTGATGTATCACCAAGTCAGTCACGGACACTGTATTGATGTATCACCAAGTCAGACAAGGACACTGTATTGATGTATCACCAAGTCAGACACGGACACAATAATGATGTATCACCAAGTCAGACACGGACACAATATTGATGTATCACCAAGTCAGACACGGACACAGTATTGATGTATCAACAAGTCTGACACGGACACAATATTGATGTACATATGTATCACAAAGTCAGACATGGACACAGTATTGATGTATCACCAATTCAGACACAGACACAGCGTTGATGTATCACCCAGTCAGACACGGAAACAGTATTGATGTATCACCAAGTTAGACACGGACACAGCGTTGATGTATCACCCAGTCAGACACGGAAACAGTATTGATGTATCACCAAGTTAGACACGGACACAGCGTTGATGTATCACCTAGTCAGACACGGACACAATATTGATGTATCACCAAGTCAGACACGGACACAATATTGATGTATCACCAAGTCAGACACGGACACAATATTGATGTATCACCAGATTTGTACATGAATTAGATTGTATCCAGTGATTGAAAATTTTCAACCTATTAATAGACAGAGATTCTGGGGTTTTCGTGTCTACTTTCGCTTAAATATTAACCCATAAAACAAAGTTACAAGACAATTGTTTTATCCCATTTGTCCCGTTGCATAACATAAAAACTTGCGTATTTTACAATGATGGTAAAATGTTATTCAGAAAATTGCACTCCTCTTAACTCACAGAATTGTAGTTACATGTGTGACATGTACACGTTTAAGATTAATGGACTTTATGCCCCGCACCTGTATGTGTTTACAAAGGTCTTGCCCAAGAGATCATGTTTTGGTCAAATGTTATTCCACGCTCTTAACTGTCCTAAGTCCAATGAAATTTTTTGTAATAATTTAATTAAAAATTTCGTTGTTTTAACATAAAAAAAATAAAGTTCGAGTTGTCGACACCAAATCTCTTTTTCAGCATATTTGTTTTAAGTTAAATTCACTGTACACATTTTACTTAACAGTTGCTATACAATTTGTTTTGTTTTTTTAATTTTTAATTTTTTTTTAAATTTAATGGCATTTATTTTACTTTTTCTACGTCAATTGTTTATGGAAAACTGAGCAGTTGTATGTCCTTCCCTTAGTCTTTGTGATCTCTCAATTATTTTTGTTTTTGTTAAGTTACTGCAGCAGTAAAGAAAAAGAATACACACTTTCACTTTATTATGACATCACAATATTGCACTCTGAAAGACTAGTTAATGTAATCACATCAGTTCACTGTCATATTGTAATTGTTAAATGCACTGGGTCCATGTACATAAATGTATTCTTAATACAAAAGTTCAAATATGACATCAGAATTCATACTTCAATAAAATACTATATAATTCATTAAAATGATTAAAATGCCTTTTTTCGAGATAAATAAAATTGTTAAATGTACATTTTTTTTTCAATGTAAGTGATATGCTGATTTTTATATTTTTCAATTTCAGCCATAGATTTAAAAATGTACATGTTTTTGTGTCTAAAAAATGAATTTTTCAAAAGTTCATTAGAATAAATACAATAGTCAACATCAAACTTTTAAGATGATTATTGTTCCTATCTGTAAACTATTAGGTTAATTTCACTGCCCCTTGTCAATTAAAAAGAAAATTAAACATTATATATTTCAATAGAAAGAAACAAAAAAAAAAACCACAACTTTTTTGATAAGTTTTAAAACATTGACAACCAACATCAATAGGAATGGTCTTGTACATTATTATAGGATCTGTCAACAAATCTTACAAAGTTAGAAGGAAATGTCTGTCCATAGGTATAGTATGTCAGGTACATATACAAAATGGGTTTGTACAAGTTTTCACTAATCATAATATAAATTAGAAATGGAATGCAGTGTACACATCAAGAAAATGAGTTGTGCTTGATAATTTTGACACAATATCTCTTCCAAGTTGATGATATAGTGATAACATATTTTGAATTTTTAAAAAATGTTTGCAAAATGTGAAGGAAATTCATTCTCAAACTGTGTATGAAATGGACAAATTTCCAAAATAAAACAGATTGAAAATCTAAATATTGGTTTTCTTAAACATTAAAACTTTCTATCATGTAAGTGTTGAAATTCTTCAGATTTTAGGGTATTTTTTAACTTATACCTTTCAATCTAAGTATGAAGAAATTCAATCCTTTTCAAAACTTTTTTCAGATAAATCTGATAATCTCTTAATCCAAAGAATCCATAACACCATGCAGTGCTGAAGAACCGCCATTCTGAAAAAGTGGTTTCACCGAATATATCCCCTACTCAAGGACTAGTCTAGTTTCTGGATATCTTGGATGAACGCATAGCTCTCAAGAGGGGTTGAACAGAGGATACCGAGTCGCCATTCCAGCTGAAAACTTCTCTCTATCACATCAGTTCTGACCAGTAGGGGAGATAAGATCCCCACCCCTTCTCGTCTCTCACGCCAGTCCTGATCGGGGAGAGATAAAAATCCCACCACCCCCTCCTTGCTCTTGTTGTTGTTGGTGTAGGTTGGCAGAGTTTTCTTCTCTTGAAAAATAGGGAAAAGAGAGATATTTTATTTTTCAGAAAAGAAATTGATATTTGCAAGGAAACTATAATATCTGCTTTTCATTCACAAAATATACCGATTTCATAATTAGATATTTTAAAACCTTCGAAATTTTTTTTACCACGATTCAGAATATTTCTTGATATTTTGAACCCTGTTTCGCGGTGTCGATATATTATTTGAAACCAGTTTTAATTTAGTTTATACGTAAATAAATCTGCAACTTCAGATATTTGCAATAACATTTTTTATGATAATTCAAAGAAATAAATCCTTGAGTAAATGAATTTAAAATTGTCAATGTTACTCTGAGTGGTTGCATCCAGAGTTGTTTTTTTCTCTGGACTGAGTTTAAACATAGTGGTCAGCACTGGTACAAGCTGCTGGCGCTCATCTCCGACCTTCAGACTCAGGAACTGTAATGTCAATGTCATATCACTCTGTATCATATATATCTTACAAAATAACATTAATGAAAAATACTTCTTTTAAGTCTTAGAAATACTTAAAACAAGCATTAACAAAGGTACAAAGAAATCAACCACAGTAACATTGTTCTTTTTCTTGTTCAGGTGAGAATACTTGGTTTTAAATCAGGTAATTTTTTAAGATAGTCTTCAACAAATTAGGTTGAAATAAACCACAAAAACAGTAGCCCAGAAAAGATATTTTACTTCAATGAGACAGTGTATAAGCTTCTTACCTCACTAAAAGTATTTGTATGTCTATTACATCAGTTATATATTCTTCAATGTTTATACCTCAGTGATACGTTCAGATCATCAGTTTCTTTTTTTTGTGAGATGCTTTGTGAAATTGTTACCTATATGAAATGCTTGATTTTTTTTTACCTTACCGTATATTACCTTAGGGGGATAGTCTAAACATTTCTTACCCCAGTGAGATGTGTTATAAGTTTCTGAGTGAGATGTTCAAACTGTTCTTACCTGAGTGAGATGTCCTTTACGATTGTGAGCTGTAGGTGGCTTTTCTTTCAGTGTATCCACTTCTAGTTCTGTCAACAAACTGAAGTGAATTATAAATAATAGATAAATAATGTATAAAGATGATTGGTCTTATTTGTTAATTGCAGCTTTATTCTTCTCCTCTATTAAGTCTCTCTCTCTCTCTCTCTCTCTCTCTCTCAATTGTATGTTAGTAATTTGTAATACGTTATCCTGAGTTTAAAGGAATTCTGGTTATGCTATACTTCATATACAAATAAATCAGCAGAATCATGCAGCGTACATGTATCTTAAGGGTCCTCGATACCCCATGACTTTTACATTTTATATAGTTCCTGACAACATTATTGTGATACTGTTTATGTCACCCAATTGGGCATCTATCTCAGTAGTGCAGCGCGTAAAACTTCGGTCTACTAACCAGCAGGTCCCAAGTTCGAATATAGCAGATACATTTTTAAGAGTAGATTTTCCCTAAAATTGTGTTTGACGTGTATTACAAACTTTTTTAGAGGGCGTTATCAATACAATGTGTTACTGAATGTAGAGTCCAGCTTACCTGTGTCTTCTGGTCCTGTGGTCAGTAGTTTGTTCAGTGGTAATGTAGACGGCGTCGTAGTTCCCTACAACAAAAGCAAAAAGTTTACGGGAAAAATTTAGTAACTTGAGAATTGTTTCGAGGGTGTTAAAAAGTAAGCCATTTTATTAGCAATATCAAAAGCACTTCATATCAACCTCTTCAATTTTTTTTAATATGTTAGAGTGGAGTCACTTTTCTATGAGGGTTATTATTGATCAGGTATAACGTAAAGGAAACTAACACATAGGACTTTTATGTTTAAAATAATCCTCGGTTCAACCCCTTGAGAGCTATGCTTTAACCTCAAAATTATTCGATGAAGCTCAAAGTCTTTACTTCACCGATCCGTCTTGATAACAACTTGCATGCAAAATTTATCAAAACCGTAAGTGGGGTCGACAACCATATGCTGAATTGGTAATATTTAATGGATATGGATAGCTTCAACACTTAAATTTTTTCAAAAGAATCCAAGAACTATTTAAAGAGAAGGGACGAATAAATTGAAAACAGATCTAAAATGACAAATGTTGTGATTGATTCATTGTGTGTTGCCATTATTTTTGAAACAAAATGTTTAAAATCGGTATGTGCTGATTTTTTAGCATACTTTACTTTCTGTATATTCCACTTTTATCAAGCATGAATTGCGATTTTTATTGCTTACGTTGTAATTTCAAGGCGTTAACCAATGTTATTGGTTTTGAAAACATTAATACATGAGAGCCCACTCATTGCAAAACTGAATTAAAAACGATATATTTTACGGTGACGTCTTGTACAGTTTGTTTTACAAAAAAAGCAGACACCTGTTTGAGTAACCTTTGACCCCACGGTCGAAACAAAGACCGCACAAAACTTCTTTTATTATCTAATAAACTCATTTTATACGTAAAGGAAAAGGTTATTTAAAAAAAAAAATCAAATTTTGATCTAAAAAATTCAGAGTTTAAGAATCAAGACAAGTTCTTTCCGTTGGCTTTTAAGATAATATAATACAATGATATAATAAAATCAGTTTAAAAAAAACCCTGCACGTTTATCAATTTTCACAAATAATGTAAATGAACTAATGTGATATATTGTTTTGATAATACGGTATGATGTTAAAAGAACTAGATTAAAAAAATGAAATCAATATGAAATTGTGTCCTGTGTCCAACAATTTACATTATTATAAAAAATGTAATACAATTGACACATTTACATGTATTTGATATATAAAAAAAAAGATAGCTCTCTCTATTCTGTGAAATGAATGATGTTTCAAAGTTTGCAACGCCCAGTGTAGGTCCCCCACAACTTGCTGACAGATCCCTAGTATCTGGCACGAGATGTATCTGTGACGTAAAGGTACGACGTATTTCCCGTCATCATAGAGCAGCAGTGTCTGTAGGTCTGTCAGTGACTGTAGACACTGGGACCGGTACATGTAACCTAGTCTGTAGTTACACAACACACGTAGTTTGGAGGCCAGCTATGCATGGTATATTAATTCTCTAATAACCGGTTAACTGTGGCCAGTAGGAACAAAATGGAAGCAAGGGCATAATAAGTTTCTTTTCCTCTATTTATACTGCTAGCACAAGGTCTATTATTTATTGCATTGTGAAATGATTTCATTTCCATAACATAAGTGAGCCTACTATCTCTCAATCTTTCACTTGAAAAGTACACGCCATCATTAACAGGAGCAACTGACGATGCAATGTGTTTACCTCGAGCTTGGGATGTTGTCAGAAGCTGTTGTCAAGTATTTATGATCTGTTAATTGTTCCATTATTCTCATGAAGGACACTGATACATAGTTTTTAGGTTTAAATCTGCAGACAGAGACTATATACATAAGTTGTTTTTCATTTTTTTTTTGTTTATTTGTAGAATTGCATCAACTATTTTTTCCCCTCTTTCTTGACCTGATTTTTGCCTCGTGTAGTGATATATGAAGGGGTGTGGTAAGTTATACAGCATATGTGATATGCAGGATATATCACTAAAGAGATATCGAAAAAAATGCCGTAGATATGCGACAATAGGAATTTTAGTAGACCAATGGGTATGCGTACTTGTACGTGAAGGTTACAAGTTAGAACTACACGTATTCGTTCACATTTCTTTTCTTGTTTAGCAGTTGTAATGTGTACTTGTACGTGTAAATGTTTCAATGTATTTCTAGAAATCCTCTCCTACTAAGCTGAAAATTTAAGTCCCATTCAAAAATTGAGAATTCTGCTTGTGTTACTTTTATTATACATCAGTTTTTATGTATATATATTTTTATTTATCACAGATGAATAAAATAACAGAGCCATTGCATGTTTTGGAGGAAGAGATACGTGTATTTAAACTCTAATAACATATTAAATTGTAATGAAAAAATATGTTCGTTGATATCAGTATTCGCATTTAATATTCAGGCTTAAGAGAAACAAACATATTTGTTAAAATAAATAGCCAACAGGGAAACAGAAGCTACAATTTCGACCTTACGTGTACTTTGTAATTTACACGTATGTTCATTCGGGTACATACGTGTAGAAATTCGTCTTTACACAAACTGATGAAAATATGCACATATTTTCCTTTTTACACGTACACGTACGCGTACACGACGGTTTGCTAAACCTCTCTAATAACGAGAAGACCCCTTCCTTGATACAAATCAGTGAAACATACTGCCATAGTCTGAGTTTTCTCTAATGCTTCCCTTTTTTCATATGATCAGTAATTCTGTACAAAATGAAAATCTTTTTTTAAGATGGTGAAATTTGAATTTCAGTCAATCATAAACTAGTGTATAGATTAAAGATATATATTAGCTAAAGGACAGCTATAAAGATTGTGAGGTTAGTCTCGGACTGCGTTATTTGACTCCTTGTCTTATGCGACTTTTTCCTTGGTCCCTTGGATGGTCACATAAAACATTCTAGACTGTATTTATAATTTGAAGTGAGGCAATTAAAAAATTGCATTTAAGACATAAATAATTCTGAATTTAAATTAAACAAAACAATTGAAGTTAGGAACGCAGAAGGACAAAAAAGATATAAGAATGTCTATCCGGTTTCCATAGCGAGAACTAAATTGTAAGATTGCATATAAGTTGAAGAATGGAGCTTTTTGATTTCTGCAAAATTCCGAAAAAATTATTTAAGAACAGACAAAAGAACCGTCCTCCTTAATTTAGAAAACAAATAAAAACAATCAAAAGTAAATGTTAACTCTTCATAGACTGGATAATTCACAGGTAGACTCAGGAAGCGGTGATAGGAAACGAGTCAAAATAAAGATGGCGGACAATCCGCTGGAACATTTAAGAAGGTTTGGAGAATACATGGTGATAAGTAACTTTTTTCTATCCACATCACATTCTGTGACTATCACAATACTTATTTCATAATATTTTTTCATGGGTATAGAAAGCTTGAACTCAAACATAATTCCCAAAGAAACAAGAATTATTCAAGGAGAGGAAACAAATGAATTGAAACAAATTTAAAATGGCAAATGTATTGCAAAGCCTGTAGTAGTTTGGGATTTATTTGTTTGTTTTTATTGCCATTATCAAGGTGATGTTGCTGCTTTGAAAAAAATCAATACATGAGAGCCTACTGATTGTGAAACTGAATTAAAGATTGAAAACGATATATTTTACGGTACGTTATGGACTGAATGAAATCAAAGAAAGAATGTTATTGTTTATACCGTATAACGGGTTAGTTCTGCGTTTGTTTATTTTCTGTAGTATTTTGCGGGTATGAAAAATCCGCAGAAATTGAAACCGCTAACTATTCTTAAATAATTACTGAATGATTCACAAATTTTGACTATTACCATATCTACCCGTTTCAGCCGAAGTGTATTCTCAAACATGGTCTGTATGCTACAAAGTAGTCTGTACGCGGTAATTACTCCTAATTTACTCGTAATATCATTTCTCAAACAAAACCCCAATAACTATATATGTTACCAGGGATGTCGTCTCTAGTATATATATATCCATCTTTAAAAATACACACTAAAAAACGTGATATATTTCAAAACAAAATCTCAGGTAAACAAATAAACGTGTCTATCTGCACATACAGATGATATACGTAATGTATTTCAAACGCTTGCATGAAATTTTTTTAACTTTATCGAAATCAGTTAGATAAACATTGACCACGCGACAATTACCGTATTTAAAGTGTCAAAAGGTGACTGATTATGTAATGGAAAATTATCACCGAGAACAACATCCTCTTACACACGGTATTGGCGCTAATACCCGTAGCGGAGTTTCGAAACACGCATAAAAAAGGTTGTTAAAGTTTGATACAATGTACAGGTATAATACATTGTGTTTGTTTTTGCAGTCTAATGTAATCGCAGAAATTGGAAAGGCAGAACATAATTTGATAATTTTTAGAGTCTAAACCGCAAAGATTTCGAGCCGCAGAAAATACTGTGTATATGGTATTTACAAATTGAAAACCGCACGTTAGATGTTTGATGATCTGACTGCATTGCATTGGTGTATTATAGGACCAACTACATCCAAAAACAAGTATTCAATGCTTATATTTATATTCATTTTGTTGTTTATTTGCATTTGTGTATTGTCGCTTTAAAGCCAGTATATAGGCTTTTAGTCAGAGATAGAAAACATACATTGAACAGCCATATTAACACATTCTTTAGTTCGCTTCCGCGACTAAAAATATAGTGCCAGGAACTTTGTAGGGAATAAATTTTCTTTATTGACGAATAGACTTAATCAACGATGTATTCTAAATTATTTTTTATTTGTACATATTGAATTGGTTATAAAAGTTTGAACCTTTAATTTAATCTTAAAATAAAAAATATGATCAAAAAGTTTATAGCTGTGCTCACGCGCCGTGAATAGGCCGTGTTTTCATTTGAAATTGGAGGTAAAGAAAAAATTACTATATGCGTTGTTTTTCCTGGTCTTTTTGCACTTAACAATAGTTTATTTTTTTTCAATAGTAACAATCAAGTTTTACATAAAACCTTTCTGAGCAAACTTGTTATAAATCTAATGCAGTTGATCTGGTTGGCCTCAAAATGTAAAAACATGGGAAACCATTGTACTTTTATTCTTAAAAAAAAGAAAAAAACTCTTGCAAAATTTACTTGATTTTATTCCCCCTTTATTTGTAGGGTTATACGTTGAAGTTAATAAAATCATGTGAATTTCTTTTTTCGAAAACAGCCTGTTTTTTAATTGTAGTTAGGTTTCCTAATTGATGTTGTGTAAACATGAAATAAAAAATCTTCATATCAACACTAATTTTAAAAAATGCGCAATGAACACTTAACATGACTTGTGAGACCTCTTAAAGGACATATCGCATGTTTCTAAAGTATACGACATTTTACATTTTTTGGCTTCCTTGTGTATATAATAATTACTCCTAACAGTTTGTTAACGGTATAAAAGCGGTAATTAGCCATATTATTAATTTAAATTATAGCCCCGATCGTTTAAAAACTCGTTAATTAGATAGCGTGTCACGTGGTACAATGACGTCACATGCGACCTTCTTCGAACAGCTGATTGTAAACAAATTGTAGGATTAGCATTATCTTCTTTAAATTTGACATTCATTCGCCATGCAAGTTGTTTTTTTTACATGCTGACTAAATTAAAAGAATCTTATTATTCAGTCGTACATAAAAAACGATGATATTGCCGAAAAAGCGACGATGAAGTCGGCAATGACGATCAAATTGATCGACGTGTAAACATTGTAAACACAACTTAGTAAGGATTGTAGCTCAAATAAATCTGTTAAAGGTGTTTATTTATTAAAATCTACAACAGTCTTGGTTTTTGGCGTTCCTAACGACTCAGAATGTTCATTATTGTAAAACTGTGGTGCACAAGAAGTTTGTTTCTTCGGCAGTAACTGATCACAACTTTCTAAGGTTGTTTACTCTATATTACACTGGATTATAAAAGCGGGCAAGAACGTTTTCCTTAGTTATTGTTTATTTCTGTAAGATCCCATCTCCGTATTTTTATTTTTTTTTTATCCTTTTTCGTACAAATGTATATCAACAAACTTTGTCTATTTCTCGCGTAAACAATCGATATCGACAACTCGATCCATGACTTCTCTACAAAAAATAAAACTAACAGAAATCTCACCTACCGTACTAAAATTATGATTTCTCCAAAGGTGAGCTACATGTATGAATGAAGAAATCATGTATACAAAACCGATGCATACATAAACGTATAGTTTAACAATAAGAAAAAGAAAACAGCTAATGAAGCGAGGCGGTATCCAAAATGGCGTCCCCTCTCGTTATTTTTCTCCGATGAACTTGTACACAGGCCCTTGTGCATAAACTTCTATTTTTTCTTTTTGAGAAATGAATTCGATTTATTGATGAAACTATGATTACAAAAATGTACAATATAATTAATAATATATGAATTGAATGTTTATTTATAAATCCTCTCGTCGACAGATAGACCCCTATTTGTCACAAGATTGCCGTATACTTTCGTAAGGGAAACTTAAAAAAACTCACCCGCAGGAGGCACAGAACACCATCATGTCCCGTTATCGGCAATTTAATAGGTGATAATTAGTTTAATTGTCGTTTAAATCTAATCCAATTACAAAGATGGCTAACAGCACCTTCTCGCTCGAGGTCGCATATGACGTCACATATCATGGCGGGTAGATCGAGAGAGAAAATATGCATATCGCGACATATGAATTTCATCGCTTTCAAACTCACAAATTAGGCAGAATATTTTATGAAAACGTTAAAAACTTCATTTTTAATGAGTATAGAATGATTTTATTAAAAAAATTCCGAAAATTGAAAAACATGCGATATGTCCTTTAAGAAAGGTGGTATATATTTGTTTTAGTTTTAGTTTATTGTTAAATGATCTATATCATGTCTTATACTAAAAATCACCAAAAATTTAACTTAATAGCTTGTCATTAATTTTTGAACAATTAGGGGATTTATTTTTATTTTTAAAACTTCATCTTACCAAACATATAATTAATTGTAAATATCAATGACTGTAATATACAAATATTCTTTATTGTTTGTCACAGTTGAAAATTTTCAACCATTTTATTAATGTAAATAAATTATTCATTCAAGAGGAAAACATATATCTTCTTACTGTTGGTTTAATGATTATACAGTACAATAATATAATAAAATCAGTTTAGAAAGAAACAAACCATTCATTTTTCATAAATAAACGTATATGAAGTAAATATGATGAACGGTTTTGATTATATGCATGTATGATGCTAATACAAAAAAATAGATTTAAAGCTATGAAAATAAAAATCAAATCTGCGTGGTGTCCTGTAAATTAGATCAATAGAGAAAATATTAGATAGAAAACTGACATATTAACATGTATTTGATATCAAAAAAGATAGTCAAAGGGAAAATAAAAAGCTAATTCGCTGAGAACGAATGCCATTCTGTATATTGTGGCATTCTGTATTTTGTGGTATGGTTCCTGACTCAGTGACTGTTGATAAGACTGTAACGCACCATGTAGGTCCCCCACAGCGTGCTGACAGATCCCCAGTATCTGCCAAAAGAGATCTCCGTAACTTAAAGTTACGTTTGTTTCTTCATCGAAGAGTAGCAGTGTCTGTAGGTCTGTTAGTGACTGTAGACACTGGGACTGGTTACCTAGTCTGTAGTTACATAACACACTTAACATGTTTGTCATTACAAAAGGTGAGATTATTAAATGTGGCAAATCACTCTTTTCTTGTTCTAGAGTCAGCTCTCGAATAAATTGCACATGGCTACTAAGGCAAATATTTTCTGCCCAAGCCCTACCCATCCGTTTGGACAGGGACCATCTTGCTACAGATTTATTGTATGTTTCTTGGTCTACATTTTCATACATGATGTAAGGTTTTGAGAGTTTCAATTTAACCAGGTTTGTTACTGTCCTTGCTTTTTTATATCTAAGTGTTCTGAAGTAATACAGAGCAAGATACAGCAAATCAGAAACGTATCCGAATTTACCTGCCAGCGTTAACAATTTGCAATTAAGTCTGTCTGATCGGTAGAGCTTTTTGTTTGTTGTTTTTGGAAAACGTTTGAAATGTATAAATGCAGTTTGAACAAGAACCTCAACTGTGCATTTTTGTAACGCTAATTTCTGGTTTTCTGTAATTGGGTACCGTGAAAAAGTAAGTATAGACCTTAAATAGGTATAGCAAATTTCAATGTCTTTTGCAAAAAAATTGAACGTATTCAATTCTATTTTTACCTCTTTGTCTATTTCTACCATATCTTTAAAATGCTCTCTAACTGGTAATAGCCTGAAACAGTTGTTAAACATAAACCGGTTAATGATTGATCGAAAAGCAGGACTTTGAAGCAAAAACGATATGCCCGTTTCGTAGAAATAATTCAACTTTTCCAACAGACACTCTCGTGCACGAACTCCGTTCATGTTGGCTAATCTACCGGCAAACATATTGTTTTGTGGAATGAAAAAATTTGGCATCACACCTTGATAAATACAATGTAGCAAATATTTGAAACATTTCCAAAAGCAATCCAATAAACCGTCAGGGCACCAAGTGATGTTTCCTACTTGTATTAACCATAACAAAGTGGTTTTCATGAAATATGAACACAGGAATGGTTCCTCTGTGTTTCGATTGACGATATCCACAAGAAATATCTTTAAGCAACCATAACATAGAAATTGGGTGCGATTCAGGAAACTTACAAGTTTTTTTTCTGCTTGGGAAAATGACAACCTCCATTCCAATTCAGAATTATCCTCTAATAATTTACTTTCGACGGGCACAACGTGACAACCACATCTATGAATGTCTTCAAACAATTGACGCGGAGGCCAACTGTGCAAGGCACACCTTGTTGTCAAGTTAGAGAGAAATTCTGACCAAAATGAGCTGTGAAAACAAAGACAAAAATCAGTTTGTAAAGATTTCCATATTACCTCTGCACAAGGACCGTGGAGTGCAACACTGTCAAACTGTGCACTTTCACTTTTCCACAATTCTAAATTAATTCGCCTCCATTTAATATTTGAAATGTACATTCCTTCTTTAAACGCAACAATTGAAGATTCGATGTTTACATCTGCTGGCGATGTTATGAGCCGTAGTCTGACAAACCCTGGTGGTGTATCGTTGTCCTCCATAAGAATAACTGAATGTTTTGATGGATCATAAATACAGTACTGTGAGATGTCGGTAATCACTTTGTGATTAAAAAACCAATACATTATATCAATGTCAGAAGGTGTTACTCTAAATCCTTCTCTATAACTTCCGCTAAGTATCATTCCACGCCCTTGATATTTATGAACAGGTTTGTTTATAATATCAACCATGTCATGCATCTCCCTTCTGACGGTTACGTCTGTCGGTGTCCCTACATAATCACACAGACCCACAAATAGGGCTTCAGACACACGGATATTGTCAGACATTTTGTGATGTACAACTGTTCGATATTTTTGTTAGTTTTCCAATAATATCCAAATATTTTACATGAAAACAGGTTGATGTTGATTTAAGTTTCAATATATGTGTCCTTATTTACAAACACACGCATAACATGGTTTTCAGACAAACAAGGATTGCACGTACACTCCGTTCTTCGAGTTATTTTACTTTCCAGCGGGTTTCCTTATCCTACACCCCCCTTCTGACGTTCACTTCTGTCTGTGCCTCAATGTATAACCGCACAGACCAACGTACAGGGCCTCAGACACACGCCAATTGTCGGACATTCCGAAAATTTCACTTGCTTACACATATCTATCCTTACATATCTTTACATATCCACTTACAAAAATCAACCTTTTTTTTTTTAATAATACTCGATTTAGGTGTGTAGCTATCGAGGAATATCGAGTTTCAACGTATTTATCTAGGTATCATTAAACAAACACGAACAATGTTATCGCATATTACAGGTATATGTATCGGATTGAAAGGCTTGAGAGATATTCGAATGTGTTCTGTATTTAAATCACAATGCAAACTATGCAAATGGCATTATGTAGTAGGCTTACATTCTTCCTCGTCCGCTTAAATATAATAAATACAGATGAGTATTTCCTTAAGATATATTCTTTTCTTTAATGTGAATGATATAATGCGTAGTAATTATTTATCTCGATTGTTAGGAATATTTGCAGTGACAATATGATTTCAAAATACCACAAAAATCAGAAAACGCTACATGAAGTTAACCTAATATTGTGTTCGCTGGAATTTTTTCATTTCTGTCTCTTTGATATCAGTGACGTATAACTGTTATACTAACGGGAAGTCTCGCAATATCTCACATCAACATTTTCATACCGTATTTAAATCTCGCGAAATTGATTGGCTGATTGAAAGGTGTAAACAAAAGTTGTCAGAACTTTAAACAATCCGGTTTGTGATAGTATAGTAAGATCAATAAAACAAGCTTCTTTGTAAACGTGATTAAATCTGGCGAACGATTTGATCAATTGATAACTGATTTTAATAACTTACATTATATTTATACAGGGAAATACATAAATATTAACATCAAGTTGCTTTATGATCGACGTTTATATATGTACATATATTACGAAAGGAACATTAATATCGGAAGTACTTTTCACTTTTTGTTGTTTTATTTGATCTAATTTGTGAGCACAAAAGAAGTGAGGGTACCGGGGTATTATGTAAATGCCTTATAAAAAGAGTGTAAATGGATATTATCCCTAATCAAAAGAATTATACACACCATTTTACTTTCACTATTAAACCTGCCCTCCTGTCTAGTAGATTCAACAGGTGCGATGTCTAGTTTGATCGATTTCTTGTGTAGGGATAATGGCATTGATTTAGATAAGTGTTAAGGGGAATACGCAGACAGTAAAGAAAAAGTACAGTGATCATAAACCTAATAAGGGGGATGTTTACCAGTGCTTTGACTGCCTATAAATCCTAAAATAAATTTTTAAGGAAAAAATGACCAAGTAGCATAAAAAGCATAACAAAAATTAATATCACATTTGATTCAAGATATAAATGTATTTTTTAAAATAGATATAGTATGGCTTTTTGTGTTCACTAAGCTCTTCTTTAAGAGGGGAGACGTCGATGGTTTAAAAAAAATCTGACATGCAAAAATAAACAATTTTGTCGTTACATGTAGCATGAAAAAATAAACAGAAATTGCTATACATTGCCTTCCTCCTTGATTAAGTTATTGTTAATTGTAATTTCTTTTGCAGTTGTTCACTATTCATAGTATTATTGATGATTTGCTTTGAACAAATCCGCTAAAAATGAAAAAGAAATATTAATGATGCTTTAGTTATATAAGTTTTAGTTTTAAACTACATCTTAAGTGTTCGATAAGAGTTGATAACTACATTAATTTTGTTTTAAACTGGTTTATGTTACTTTTAACCTATTTTTTCTTTATCGATTTCAGTGTGTGTCTATTGTCTCCTTGGAGTATTTAGATATGACATGGTTTCCGACACACAAGAATGATCAGACATGTTTTAAGGTATTAGATATATATTGAAGGGATATTAAACAAGTTTAAATCATTTTAAATTAGTTAAATATGTATTGCTAGATAATAATGAAAGTAAAATAAACCAAATCCACAAGACTGATAACATGTAAGAAGCCGGCCATTTTGCACCTTAAGTGTTTCAACGAGTTATTCCTACCTTGATGAAAGAAAAGAAAATTTTAATTTTTTCAAAATATTTGCGGTAAATGATTCATTTTATTTGATATTTTAATGCAGTAAAAGTCTATGCATGTATTAACCAGAAGATTTTTACGAACTTCAAGTTACGTTTTACAATATCCTAATAAAACATACATGCGTTGCCTAAAGACTTCAAAGTGAAATTCAAGGTATAATTTTTTGGACAATGATCAAAATTTTGCAAATTACTTTGGTGAAGAATTTTTATTTGATTACACCTTCAAAATGATATAATGCTTTAGAATATCGAACCATTCATCTCTTGGGTACAAAATGTGGTCGTTATACATTGATTACCTTAAAGTACTTTTATTTTTTTTATCGCCATTACAAATATTAGACGTTCTTTTTTTATATTTTCCTCACATTTTTGTACACTGTTCTCGATTTAAATTTCTGAAGTTTTTGTTCTCAAAAATTACGTAGTAAGATTAAGATAACCTACAACGTAACATCGTCATTAAAAATAAGAACCTAGGTCAAATACTATTTAATTATTCTTTTTTACAATATTTTCTTTTAAGAGGTTGTTACATTATATTCAATCTAATTTGAATTAGCTCCTTATAGATCTCAACACAATTTTTTATGTAGCGATCTATTAGGAGCGGATCAAAGATCTAATTTTAATAAGACTGCATTATATAGTACTTAGATGTTTACTTTGTATGTAATAATTTATTATGTTGCTTTAAAAATGGGTATTTTCCTTACGATAAATTAACTTCGAAAATAGGGTTGCAAAAATAAAAATAATTTCCTTATAAGAAGTTACATTTTTTTTGGTTATATTTAGGAAATCATAAACGAAAGAATTACTCATATCACTTCAACGTTTTTCAAAAGTAAACAGTATATGCTTTTCTGTACACATGTATGCGTGTTTTTGGTATGAGATTTTTAAAATGTCATTTAATTAAATGCATATGTTGGTAATTTATCTACCAAAATTGTATTATTGAATGCGACTGATAGTCTTACATTTGTAACGTTCTAACAATGTACATGCTTTACATTATTAAGGTCTACCGTTTCTAACGGAAGACCTTATAATTTTCGTACGATTTCTTCGTATTATTATTAAGGTCTTCCGTTTCCAGCGGAATACCTAATTGTTTTCGTAATGTTTATTATTTTTTCTCTCCAAATTTTGTGCACGCTAATTCTTGAAAACTATTCAACCGATCTCAACAATGTTTTCACAGATGATGGGACATTTTTTTGAATTTTAAATGCTTTTGGATTTATTGCCATCGTCACTTTCGGTAACGATTTACGGCCGATTTTCTAATTTTTGACGACCTATTTTGTGCAGACCTGATATCAGAAACCACCAGAGATATGACTATGAAACTTTCAGGATAGGTAGTCTATAGTTTGAAGTTGTGCATTATTATGTTGCTTTACGCTAGTGGCGCCATTTCTTGGAGCTTGCCAAGGCACGAAAACTGGGTAGTAATTTTCATTCAAAATTTTCAAACGTTTTGATTTGTATCTTTTTATCAGTTGATATTTTGTTAAAACATATATTACACACAAAAGTGGTAGGGAATCAAAAGTTAAAAAAAAAATAAAAAATAAAAAGTTTCGGGGCCAAGACACTTCTAAACTCTATAACAAATAACTATAAGACGATACAAGTTTTGTAATGCATTATAGAAGCAAAGTTGTTGATCGTACCAATATCTATCAGGAAAAATTATTGTCGTGCCCATTCATTACGTAATAAGAAATTTTAAGGGGCCAAAATACGTAAACTTTGACGCAATATATCTAGAGAAAGAGACATATTTTATTAGGCATTGTAGAAAAGAAAATGTTTGTATTGATGATTCTAATCGGTTCCACTAATCAAAAAACAAATGTATGTCCCCATTAAGGATCTAGAAAGCTGGCCCTTATTTAAATATTTGTATTTTAAAAAATGAACAACAATTTTAGATAGGTGTAATAACAAAAAAGTTATTATTCGTGACACCTTTTGAATGAAATCAAGAAAAAGGGGCTGGCCCCTTAAATTAGGGGCCAATACACCCGTAAAGTCTCTTACACATACCTTAAAAAAGATCAAGATTTTGTAATGCATAATTGAAATAAATTGTTGATCGTAACAATATCAGTTTGTAAAACTCATGGCCACACCCTTTGATGACGTAATAAGGGATTTTAGGGGACTAAAATCTGGAATCTATAATGTGTTGTATTTGAAAAGCAAAACACTTTTAGCAATCAATTTAACAATAAAAGTATATTTTGATTTAAAATGAATTGCAGACACACTGACAGCAACTGACCGTTTGAAATTCAAACCTTACGTAATTAATGTGCAGAATAAATGCACGAGAGGATGATATTACAGATTCAAGAGGCTGTGAAAAAACCGGTTTCCGTGAGAGCAACATAACTATTTCCGGCGCGATTAAGCAGTGTTTGGGGCATTTCAATAAACTTATCTCATTTGTAGCATAACAAAAAAACTTTTCCAAAAGATTCATATACTTCTTTGAAGCCTTCCATCTTAGCTAACCTAAACTAAAAGCTAAAGTTAGCTTATCTAATAATCACCTTCTGTCCGGCGTTTGTCTGTCTGTTAATTTGTTTTTACTTTTTACATATTTATCTTCTTCACTAGAACCTTTGACGAATTTCAACCAAACTTGGCACAAAGCATTATAGGTTGAAATTGATTTAAGTTTATAAAAATGAAGGGCCACACATTCTTAAGTAACGGTGTAAAATCAGGTTTGTTCAAATTATGATATAAGTGGGTCTGGGTATGACTTTTTGACATATGTATAACTAGAGATTCTTTTTACGCCCATCTTACAAATCGTTTGCTATAAAGACTGGAACTTTTGTGGAAGCATTCATATTATAGTGCAGATTTTCTTTTGTTTCAATCATGATTCATTGGGGTAGTGTTTGGCAACAGAAGAAAATCATATTTAAACAACTTAAATCTTTTTTTTTTTAAAGTATGATAAAAGTTAGAAGCATTAATTGCAATTATTATTTTTATTTGTTCACATTGTTGAAAGGTATTCTTTATAATCATGATAATAACAAAAAGGTATATATGTATATTGATATAATTATATTTGATCGAGTGTTTGGTTATAAGTAATGCTTTTAAAATAACATGAAGATCTGAGCTACTCTAGAAACTTGTCAAGGAACTACCTGTACAAGAGAGTGAAAACGTGGACTGTAAATCATAAAGTTCAACTTATTATATTAAGTAGAAGGCAAACATTAGGAAAATATGTATAAAGATATTCTGGATGTGATGTATGTATTATGATGTGTTTAAAAACCGAAATACACAGGAATTATTGATGGTTTTATTTTTTAAGTCTGGCTACTGATTTATAAAAGAAATGAAGGCAAAGATTCCACCCCATCCGGTGCTAATTTAAAAGGATTTAGTCACCGGATTCAAAAGTTTTTCTGTCCGTTGTAAAAAGTGTTCATCTTTACCCTAAGGTGGATTCGGACGCAACCTTGTATTAAGGCGGATTTCACCTTATATTTAGGTGGATTCCACCTTATTTTAGGGCGGAATCTCGCGTATTCCACCTTATATTAAGGCGGATTCCAATTAATCATAAGGTGGATTCCACCTAAGATTAAAGCGGATTCCCGTCTGTTTTAAGGCGGATTTTTATTACCCGGAATACGCTTAATCTCATTTAAATATTTCGAGCCATATACCGCCCGGACTCCACCCTGAATCTCTGATATTAGTTATACATTCAGAGGAATGAAGGACGGAATCCGCCTTTCAAATTTCGCCTACAGTCCGCCTTAAGTCAGGGTGGAATTTTTCGTACGGGTTGGACGAAAAGACGTGTAGAAACGTGTTTTGAACAAAAATAATATGACAACCACTGCACTTGAAGATATATCCAATAAACGACGAAACAAGACAGACTGAAATCTAGGCGCAGATACTTCAAAAATTCCTCGATAATTGTAGACCGTTTTCCTGTGTATGTTGTAACATCGAACATGCGCAAACCCCTCATTGTGGCAGATCAAGCAATGTCAATTATCGCATGGATTTTAGAAATGGAGCGTTTTTGTATTGCACATGCGCAAACCACTCACCGTGGTAGATCGAGCAATGTCAATTATCGCATGGATTTTAGAAAAGGAGCGTTTTTGTAGGATGGAAACGTTGTTACTTTCTTGGATTTACTATTATTTAGCTACTGTGTTAGATGTAGTACTGCCGGGGTTTTCAAGAAGATGCAGACGTTATGCACTCTGTATGAACGACAAACGTGTTCGATGTGCATGCGAAGTAAGGCAGCACAGCCTGTGCAAAATAATACGAGTACCTTGGACATTTTTTCAAAGAATAAATATATTTTGTATTTCATTAATTGTTGTTTTCTTTACTCTTTATTGCGTGGACCCTGAGATCCACACAGAAAATATACAAGCGAGGTTAAACCGGATGCTAAGGGGAAAATTCAGCCTGCGCATGAGCTAGCCTGGTTCCTGTGCGTAATGGGTAGCTCAGGGAACTAGGCTAGCACACGTTTATCTGAATCGGGATCAGGATTCCGTGCCATATGCACACATAAGTTCAAAGGCGCTGTAATTGTAAAGTTGTCGACAATCAGTACAAGACAAAGTATTCCTTTTAAAGAAATGATTGGCATGTGATATGAACTATCAGTACTATGAAATAAGTTAATGTTATGCCGAAACTACAACATGCATCAAATAGCATAATATGCAATTTATTTTATTTTTCAAATACACATGTAACTTAACTTTATTTTTATAGTAGGCGAGGCTAGAGAACTTCCCGATTAAATTCTTTTAAGCATTTAAGTATGATTGAATAATTATGTCACTGTATAAAAGTTTCGAAATGAAGAAAAATGCATCAACATATGAAATTCATTTTACACAAAGCTGTCACTGCATAGTTAACAAAGTAGTGCGAATCGTAATGTGTGCGCAAATAGTAGAATTCACCGAATGTCTGTTACTATACATGCAAACTTCATTCATAGATACATGAAGATCACAATTATATCAGAAGTATGAATCCTTTAAATTCTGAGATAAAAAGTCAGGGCTATACATACATGTATAAGTAATACAACGTACAAATTTAGTGGTTAAAAGCAGAGAGTTAGAGTTGATGGAATCTCTGACAAAATTCACGTTTTCTTTGGAAACACATGCAAATGGTCCACGTATTGTAATCCTTTTTTAAAGGACAGCAACTTGTTACTACATTTTACTACAATGTGTAGTTCATGCATTTAGAAGTCCATGCAACGTGAATGCCTCGATCGATCTGAAAGCAACTGACGGTAACTTTCTCAACCGGTATATATACCCCATTGGCAGTAGAGGAGCGACCGGAACTAATATGGCGACCAAATGCTTTTATGATTTCGTGTCGGCTTTAATGTATGGAAAGTGAGATCTATTTTGTTTTTAAGGACGTTGGTACCTGAAATACTAGCAATGTCATTTATCCGAAAACCACTTGGAAATACAGACGGGGACCTACAATTTACATTTACTTTATTTGTGATCCATGTTACATGCAATTTTATTTAAAACATGGAACCCCAAACAGAAATTATCATTTTTTTGGAATTATTGCTAAAATTTGACATGAAAATTGATTATCTTAAGAAATCAAGCAAATATTTATAGTTTGAACTATTATCTAATTATGATATCCATACAGTTTGAAGTTCAACGCATGTAGAAACTATAAAAGAAATATCTAAGTCAAAATGAAAAAACCCACTTGATTTACTAATGACTTCAAATGCCAGTAATTAATTTAAAAAAAACAACAGCAGATGTAAAGATCGTCATACAATTTTGTATTAATCAAATTATACCGCAAAGGAATTAAATATTAGTGATGCCACTTTTCAAACACTTTGCAAACAAATAGACATAATTTAATGTCTCGTGTAAAAGTAAATAAATTACTGGTCACATTCAAAAATTTGAGATACATTATGGCATTAAATAATTTAGCTAATTTTAGGCAAAGATTAGAGACAATTTTCTCTTGACTTCCATGAAATATTTGCTAAATATGCCATAATTTATTGAGAAAAAAATATCAAAATATTGTTTAAATATGTTTTAGGAACAACGTAAATATTTCTTAATACATAAACCTATGATTATGAAAGTTTGATCTGAGTTGAAAAATAGGAAGCTAAAGTAACAAAACTCTAAAACTATTGAGTTATGAAAATTGTTCATTTTCTTCTTGAAAACCTTCTGCCACAAAATATAGTCACTAACTAAACTCTGTAAATATAAACATAAAACAGAATTGATATATGATGCATAGTTTTTAGACTAGAGGTTAAATAAAATAGTTACCCAAAAAGAGAGGTTCGAACCGCTTTAAAATATCAATAGATTTTAGTCGACACAAGTCATTTATACTGGTAATTCAAATGATTTATAAACATGTTTACCTTGTGAGGGATGAAATGATTTGCTTTATCCTACAGTACTTCGGTGTATGCATTCCATATAAAACAAAATAAATGCATTTTTGTTTTCAATGATTTATAGATTTGCGATCTCTTGTATTTTAACGCAATTTAATGTATTTTATACATGTAAGTGTATTATGATAAGTTACACTTTCTGTATCCAGTATTCAGAAATAATAATTTGTATTTATCAAATCAGGTTGCAGACTTGTCTAAACTCTAATGTGTCTTCATTCTTTTAGTTAAAAACCATGTATCAATAACATATCTCCACTTTAAAAAGAGAATCACAAATTAAGTTTATGGTTGTGCATTTGTATCAGTGAGTTTAATCGGCTTCGATTTTCAGTATAAATATCTGCATTTAATATCATATTAATGCATATTAATGCATCTACAGGTACATACATCGTATGTTATAAAAATATACTGTTCATATATAAATTACAAAAAAAAATATTAGCCATTTTCTCGGGAAGCAATTTTAATGAAAGATTTATTAAAGGTAAAGTTATTACTAAATGTGATGTAAACTTGTTCGTGGTAAATGTTGTAGAAAGGAAAAAATGGTTTAGAAAAAATATGATGTAAGTTTATAAAATGCAACACATAAAATTAATATTAGGGCACTTTTTTAAATATCAATTATTCTTATTCTCTCTCTCTCTCTCTCTCTCTCTCTCTCTCTCTCTCTCTCTCTTTCTCTCTCTCTCTCTCTTGCACATTTATTCGGAAGAAACCCCGGTGTGTACATCAGTTCCAGAGAAAATCCAATGGCAATCAAATTCTAGAATTTCGGTCTTTCTCATTATTTGAATGTGACAATACATGTACATGTAACTTAAATCGCATTAGTGATAAAATGCAATCATCATTTTATAATACATACGCTTACTTATGTTTACGTCCGAACTTACGCCTACCTATGAGTGGACGTAACATTTTGGCTTAACTTTAGTCGGACGTAAAGATACGCTCTTTAATGAAACGCAAATATTCGAACTAGTCCCATATTTACACCGGCGCAGCGCTAAGTCTGGACGTACGACCCTTTATGAAACGAGACCCTGGCTTTTGACAATGTGCCCTAAATTCAATGGGGGTTGTTTACCTTTTTTAGATTGTTATTTCTATTTAGTTTTTATTTCTCTTTCAATTAGTGTCTTACAAACAAGATTTTCAAGATAGTGACTAGACCCCGGAACTTCAAATCTACAGGGTTCATTTAATCTTTAAGGGGTTACATTTACTAATGCTTTAAGATTGATATCCGTCAAGGAAAGAAATTTCAGGATATTGTGAACAGATCATGTGGTCTACCCACCAACATACCAGTACGCAACATCTTAGAAGTGTTAAAATATTTTCTTTCTTTCAAAAATAATAAATAAACAAATATCTGAGTATCTACAGGTTTATAGTACTAAGTAAATATTTTTCTGCATCTACTGGAGTATGCCCTGACCTTGAACGAGAGTGCGAGTGTTTCATACTGTAGGCTGAGCTGATGAATGGTCTCCTTCTGTTCCTTCATCAGCAGGGTCTTCGTAAGTCTACAAACACACAACTCTTACAATCACGACACTTGCAAGATAATTTTAACTTGTTTTTTTTTTTAAAGAATCTCTTTATGATTATCACTTTATAAAGTTTTGTAACTGTAAACATAATGCAAAATGAGAATTATTCATTAATTAATTAATAAAAATCACCGTAAATAAAAAAAACAACCCGTTTTGCTTAGAAATTTGTAATAGCTTCACTTTAAAGACCAAACTCCAATTTAAAACTCTTCTGACTTTTACCCCGCCTTTAGTATTTGATTTTTATGTTGGCAAACATCAATTCATAAAGGGGGTTGGGGACAAGAGTCTGGTATCTATTCCCTTGCTCCAGGAGCCAATCGTAAATTGTAAACATTTAGTTAAAATATACCTGCACGACTTTGATTGTCAATCTTTTTATGATATTTACCAAACAAAAAAAAAGTTTGAAATAAAGCAAATATGTTACATTATACGATTGCATAACAATTTACCTTGTAGTTTTCAGGAGGAATTGAAAAAAGTAAAATTGTTATTGGAAGACGGACGTCTGAAATTGCTTTTTGATTTTGAACACTGTTCGTTATCACATGTAATTTTTATGACCCTGAGATCGGAAGTGTGATTTAGAGTATCTAGTATTGAGCTTCAGGTTAACATATTTACTACGCATTAACTACGCATATCTGAAAATCTTTAGCCTTCAAACAATATGTTGGAAATTTTCTCATGTCTGTTTAGAGTCTGTGTGAGTTTATCGCATTTAAACACATAATTATAAGACGGTTTTGGTCTATTCTAAGACTCTTTTTTTGTGTATAAAAATGTGTAGAAAGGGTGCATCATCCAAAATATCTTTGATTTTGGGGAATAGAATGAACCACCAGTCTGCAAAACGTGATAATAAATTATCTAAAGACCATGCAAAGTGTTTTATTTTTTAAATTTAATGTCAAAAACAAGTATTATACTGATGTTAAATAACAGCTTTGTTAAGAACTTATCGCTACTACCGTATTATTTATTTTTACAAATTAGGCCATGTGGGGCAGTTATATTCTGTAAAATAGTATATGTATTTCCTTTCTCTGCCATGACACAGACTCGAAGAACCTCAGATAGACTGATCTGTCAGTAATGTATTCATATATACCATGTTAGATAAAGGTACCAGATTATTCTTTGGTAGATCTTTTAACACTTGGTAATTCTCTTTGACTTTTTGTCGCTGAATGGATGTTTAAGCAGCAGGATATATTCCCGATTACATTTTGAATTTATGCCTTTGTTAATTAAACCATCCATTTATGAGAACCTATTCAAGGATATTAATAAAGAACTGACCACATTTAAAGCTGAACACCGCTCGTACATGTAAATAGGCACTGTCACACAGATACCTGGTATATAAACCCTTCGATTCCGTTACACCCGATTGCACATCTGAAACTCGTGGCCGACGTGTAGTATTCCTTTCGTGGTTTTTCTATTTTATGCATTTATTTCGTATTCTATGTGCGTATTCTGTTTGTAAATAATGGATTGACCAACTTATTTGATGTTAGTATTCTCCTGGCTTGAAAAAAGTGCGTAAAAGTTGATAATTTCATCGCGACCGATGAAAAGTCAAAATGTACGTCCACACAGGTGAGACCTCTACAGCGAAGTACTTTGAACTGTTTAGACGTCTGTGCCTAATATAGGGGCTGTAGGGACATCAGTGAGGAAAAAGAAAAATGGCGGGCAGTGCCTATTTACGAGCGGTGTTCAGCTTTATGAATTGCTACGGAAAAACCTTGCATCATGAAAAACGACCGATTAGTTTAAAATAGATTTGAATTTAAAGCCACATAAAATGTACATAATTTCCGAGAGTGGTACAATTTTCATATTTTTTGAAGTATTCTTATTGACAATTGTGTAACTGTTTACAAATAGATATTTTCTACAAAGTGAAAAATCTCTTTTAATATCACACAAATGGCTCAAATATTTGTGAATTTTTATTTTATATATAGTTTTAATTTTTCGAAGTGAACTTGAATATTTTTTGTGATGTGTGATTTTCGAATGAAGTTAAAAGTATCTTATAAATCATGATTTTTATTAGTGATTTACTAAAATGGAGTCAAGGCCTATAATGGGTCAAATTCGTGGTTTTCACTAAAAACGTTTAACTTATTAATTATTGTCAAACAGTTCAATTTATTCATTTACACTTTAATGTGTCAATGTAGCTCACGGTGATAGGCAGAGGCTCGTAGTCTTTACTGCTCGATTGAGAGGGGGATCGAACCTTACTGACGGCGTTTAATTTTAATTCATAAATATAACATTTTTTTCTTCTTTTTTTTTGATAATTATAAATGACGAAATGATAAAAAAAAATTATAATGACGACAGTTATGTAATGTTTATTTCCTGTTCACGCAATATTGGATAAAGATAGCGCTTGCACAGATATGAGATAATGATGTGATGTTTAGAAAGTAAAAAAAAAACCAAAAGAGACAAGTACCAAATGCATGTATAAGTGTAAATTATTTATTTATCAGAAAATACTGTTGTATATTATACATGTACATATCTGATGAACACTTTCATATGTAAAGTTTTTTATATGTTCATATGCCATTTCAAAATCCTGGGTAAGGGGGGATTTGTCAGGCCTTGTACGTTCTTGTCCTTTTTTATGTCAATAAAACTGTATATATTTATTTGCACGGATTTTGACCTGATCGGATCCCAGCAAAGAAATAGAGGAAACCCTCGCCAAGTTATGATGACAGCGGATGTCCAAGGTGCTTTCAAAGTGGTACCTAATCTTGGACAAAAGCCAACGTGAAGATTGTTCAGTGTCCTCATGTTATAAATGCTTAAACTAATGACCACGGTATCCTCCATTTCCAGTGTCTACTTATAAACAGAAGAAGTATACTTAATATATGCAAGCCAAAAAAGAGATATTATTTTTTATTTCAAACATTCTTCCATAAAAACTGTCCTATCAAGAACATTAAAAGTGTGATTTTGTTTACTAATTAATTCTTAATTTCTTTTGACATTATGTATATAAATAGTGTATCGGATACTGTGATGTAGATACTGTGATTGTTAACAAATTTACACAGACCCTGAAACCTCTATTATTGTGTTTGCTTTTAAAATCTTTTGATACAGGTGTTTCTGCAGTTCCGATGGAGTGTGTCTCTTATTCTTGAGATATCTAACCCAACTCTATATCATTACATATTCCCTATAGTATATTCTGCAAAGCTATTATCAAGTTTTACATGCTTAAAAATGTATTTTATTAAAATAACTTTTCCCACCTTACATCCTGTATGCTACCCTAGGTCTTGCTTACATCAACTATAAGTAAAGTTCCAGTTTCCATATTTTAAGAATTTCAATACATCATATTTTTGTTTATTAGTACTAGTATATAAATGGCAATTTGTTATTATCAATTAATGATTATCCAGAGGATAAAATTCATTCCTTTTCATTGCTTTTTTTTTTTTACAAAACAATGAAAATTGATCATCATCATCAAATGATTTTGAGAAATAAACCTTTTTGTAGAATTCATTTTTGCCTGATTTTCCTTTTATCAAAAAAGAAGAAAAACCTGACAATTGGTTTTCATCATTCAGTGATTATCAAGAGAAATTCGTTAATCATGAGTATTAGATTTGTTATTTACTATAAAGTAAGAACATGGGGAGTTTACGTAAAGACGAATTGGATATCTCGAACCCCTGAATATCTCGAAGTTTTGTTGAAGTCACGAAAGTTTGAGAAACCGATTCTACCTGTGTTTTTATTTTTTATGATTACAAATCATGACTATCCTGCACCCCTATAAAATCAGCTTTCTACGAATTTTTACATCTAATACATGTCATAGAAGTTTTAACAGATATTGTATTAAATAGGTTGGGACTAATCATGATCAAATAATGAGGGTAATATTTGTACCTATGGAAGAAAACAATAAAACGTACAATGTTTAGCAGCCTAACAGTCTGATTAATGATTTGTAAATTCGATGGCATTTTAGCATATATATATATATATATATATATATATATATATATATATATATATATATATATATATATATATATATGCAAATGTGCGATAAAGTTTATCTGAACGTTTTATAAAAGTTCTAATCAGTAATTGTATATATCAAACAATCCCCATTCAGATTTGTCTCTTTTGAATTTTATTTTTTGAAATCCACGGTTTATGTATTCACATTTAAAAAGTTCGAGGGCGGATGAGAGAGACGAGGTATACCATTAAACATTTTTACACATCTCGCATGACATGTGGCGATAACGAAGTGTTCAAAATCAAAAGTCAAAAGACAAATATAAAACAGGAGCAGAGCAAACACGGAAATCTAAAAATATTAAAGGTAGGATCAGTTGCAATGGAGGAGTGAGCATCCTCTGCTGACCGGTCACACCCATCGTGTGCTGTTTGTCGTATAAATCGGGAAAAAGCGGAAAAACCCGTACATGTATATAAATCCAAAATTTCTGATGACAAATGTAAGTTATATTTTAGGGGGATACTATACATTGTATTTGATTATATAAATTAAATTTATTAATTGACAATTACCTTGTCGGCATTCAGTCATGAATATAAGTTACATAAAACAAAACATTAAACATAGCATGCAAAAGTTAAACATTAACTAATAAATCTACAATGGACAAAACATTGGGTGAACAAAACTGAGACAGTGTAAAAATTATTGGTATTCATAAAAGTGTATAAGTGTTCATTGTTGACAAATAGACCGACTTCAAAGATTTGAAGCTAATATCTTTATTCGAACATATTTTGTTATTTTAAAAAACACCCACACAATTGATTCAGACACAAGTTCTTACAAATTTGCCGTTTCACTCAATTGCTTGGAAACAAGAGCCATTCTGTATTTTGTGGCATTCTGTATTTTGTGGTATGGTTTCTGTCTCAGTGACTGTTGATAAGACTGTTCCGCTCTGTGTAGGTCCCCCACAGCGTGCTGACAGATCCCCAGTATCTGCCACGAGAGGTCTCTAGTATCTGAATCTACATATCTCCTGTCATCATAGAGCAGCAGTGTCTGTAGGTCTGTCAGTGACTGTAAACACTGGGACCGTTTACCTAGTCTGTAGTTACATAACACACTTAACATGTCTGTCAATACATAGGGTGAAATACTGTACATTCCTAATTAAACGCGAGGAATTTATATCCGCGTAAAATCGCGAGAAGCATCCCTCGCGGATTTTAAATTCTCGCCATTATTTTCTGAGAGTTGGGGCCTATAAGAAATATGGATAAATGTCCTGCGTTCGCGATTTTTTATTCTCGCGATTTGACAGAAAACAGTAGGATCGCGGAAATAAGTACTCGCGTAATATAAGGAATATACAGTATACAAAATTCGTGCACCGTTTTCTTTGCTTATTTTCTGTTCTAGATTATATTCCTGTACATAATAAACATCACTATAAAGACGTACATGGTATACCCAAGCTTTCTTCATACGTTTGGACAGAGACCAACCAGGCACAGATTCATTGTACCTTTCTAGGTATACTGTGTAATACATGATATAGGGCTGTGTTAGTCTTGATCTAACCAGAGCTGTAACATGAAGCGCCTCTCTATATCTACATGTTCTGTAGTAATACAGAGCAAGATACAACATACAAGACACATTACCCACACTACCTGCAAGCTTCAACAAGTTACCAATCAGTCTGTCTGACCTGTATACTACTTTATTTGTACTAACTGTTGAAGTATCGAGGTATAAGAATGCTGTATTAACTAAAACATATGCTGTGCATTTCTGTAAAGTTAATGTCTCATATTCTGTAAGTGACTGATTTGACAAAACTATTATAAACCTCAGAATAAAATAATCCTCCCTTATGTTTCTGTTTAAAAAGGATATACCATATATTTCCTTTATGATACAAGCGTCTGTATCAGCAGCACTCTTGATATGTCCAAGAAATGGCTCTATTCTAACAAGGATGTTACATATAACAGGTTCAACCATTTTTCTAACCGTCGGACTTTGTAGCAGACAGGTCACGCCCATTTCGTAATACCCGTTCAGTTGCTCTAACAGACACTCTCGTGATCGCACACCTTTGACTGTGGACAATTTGCTGGCAATCATGTTGTTCTGTGGAATAAAAAAAATTTGGCAACACGCCTCGAAAGACACAATGTAAAAGAAATTTGAAACATTTCCAGAAACAATCCAGTAAGTTATTTGGGGACCATGTAATATGTCCTATTTGTATCAACCAGAACATCGTTGTCTTCACGAAATACGAACAAAGGAATGGTTCCTCTATGCCACGATTGACGACTTCCTTTAGAAATATTTTCAAAAGCCCGTAACATAGAAATGGGGTATGATTCATGGAATAGATCAGATTTTCTTCTGCGTGAGAAAAGGACAATCTCCATTCCAGTTCATTTTCAGCGCCCGCTATTTTAAGTCCAATGGGCACAAAATGACAATCATTTCTTAGAATGTCATCAAACAAGTGGTTTAGAGGCCAGTTATGCAGAGTACATCTTTGTCTCCAATAACAGGTTAACCGTGACCAATAGGAACAATGGAAGCAAACAGCACAGTCAGTTTCTTTTTCTCCAATCATACCGCTAGCACAAGAACCATGATTTATTGGATTGTTGAAAGGTCTAATTGTCATCATTTTAGTTAACGCAATCTTTTTCCATCTTTCACTTGATAAGTACACGCCGTCATTGAATGGAACAACTGACGATTCAATGAGTCCATCTCGTGGTGGCGTCAGAAGCTGTAGTCTGGCAAACCCCGGAAGTGTATCAGTGTCCTCCATGAGAATAATGGAATATTTTGATAAATCATAAGCAGTGGACTGTGATAAGTCAGTTATCACTTTATGATTGGTAAGCCATAACATTACGTCTGTGTCAGAAGATTTAAAATTGAAACCTTTCCTACGACTACCACTTTTCATTATTCTATAACCTTCATGTATCTCTACAGGTTTTATTATCATCTCCTTCATGTCTATCGATTTGTCTCCACTTAACGTTTGATATGAACATCCCGTCATTGAACGGAATAACAGATGATGATATGTTTCTATCTAGTGGTGACGTCAGAAGCTGTAGTCTGACAAACCCGGGTGGTGTGTCAGTGTCCTCCATGAGAATGATGGTATGCTTTGACAGATCATAAACACTGGACTGTGACAAGTCAGTTATCACTTTATGATTGGTAATCCAGAACATCATGTCTAAGTCAGAAGATTTAAACCTGAAACCTTCCCTATAACTACCACTGTCCATCATTCTACAACCTATATGTATCTGTACAGGTTTATGTATAATCTCCCTCATCCAACACCTCCCTCCTGGCGGTAACCTCTGTCGGTGTCCCTATAGGCATATAACCACACAGACCCACGTACAGGGCCTCAGACAAACGGCGATTGTCAGACATTCCGTGAGTTGCACTTTTGTCCAATTATATCTTCTTTTTATATTGTCCAACGGTCTTTATGGAAATTGAGTTTCACTATGTTTAAATGTAAGACGACAAACACGCTTGGTAACATTGATGTCAGACACGGACTTAGTATTGATGTATCACCAGATTTGTACATGCTGTGACTGAAAATTTTCAGCCTAGTAATAGACCGAGATTCTGGGGTTTTCATGTCTACTTTCGCTTTAAATATTTACCCATTAGACAAAGTCACAAGACAATTGTTTTATCCCATTTATTATTGCATAACATAAAAACATTTGTCTAACTTAATCATATTATAATGATGGTAAAATATTATTGAGAAAATTTTACTCCATTTATCATACAGAATTGTAGTTACAACATACTAGTATGTAAGATTTACACAGTTGAAGGACTTGACGCTCTGCCCTCTTTGCGTTTAAAAATATTGTGTTTTGATCAAATGTTAATAGATCTACGAGTTGTGGACACCAAATCTTTTGTCAACATATTTGTCTCTTAAGTTTAATTCAATGTACAATTTTACTTTTAAAATGCTAAACGATTTGGTTTTTAGCCGGGCTCTGCTGTAAGCAGAGTCCTGGCTCTAGACAGGCAAATCGCCAATGTTACTATAAATAGCACAACTTCAAAAGTAAACAAAAAACCAAACAGCGTCAAAGTAAAAGCTTCCGCTATACCAAATATTTACACAAAAAGCCACGCTTTGTCAAAAGTGCTGGCATTTGGTTTTTGTTCTTTTAAATTCGAGAGAATTGTCCATCATTTTTAGTTTTCTTATTAATAACGTGCTTTAAAAACAAGACTATGCATTTTCGACACATATAATGTGCATGAATTGTTATGAACTACTTTGCTGCGCGTTGAAGAAATAGGGATTGAATATATAACGTTTGTTGCAAAATTCAACTGTTGAACTTTTTTCTACTAGACAGACATTCTTTTGTTTATAGCCGCTTACAAAATTTTGTCGCTCTCTGAAGCTTTGCCGACATTAAAAGCATGAGAGAGAGAGAGAGAGAGAGAGAGAGAGAGAGAGAGAGAGAGAGAGATTTTCAGCTTTACTACACAATTTGCATAAAGACACACCAAAAGAGCCAGGCTTTCAGTACTTCAGTACTTTGATTTATTAATTTAATGGCATGTTTCATTTTTTCTACGTCAATTAATTATGGAAAACTGAGCTGACGTGTGTCATTCCGTGTGTCTGTGTTACGTCTCAATTACTTTTGTTTTTGTAAAGTTACTGCAAAAGTAAAGAAAAAGAGTGGCCAATTTCACTTTATTATGAAATCACAATATTGCACTCTGAAAGACAAGTTAATGTAATCACATCAATTCACTGTCATATCGTAAATGTAATCACATCAGTTCATTCTCAGATCGTAAATGTAATCACACCAGTTTACTGTCATATTGTAAATATAATCACATCAGTTCACTGTCATATTGTAGATGTAATCACATCAGTTCACTGTCATATTGTAAATGTAATCACATCAGTTCACTGTCATATTGTAAGTGTTAAATTTAATTACTGGGTGTATGTACATAAATACAAAAGTTACAATATGACACCAGAATTCATAATACAATTAAAAACATTATAATTAATGAAAATGCCTTTTCTGGAGAAAAGTTCATTAGAATAAATGCAATAGTCAACATCAAACTTTAAAGATGATTATTGTTCCTATCTGTAAACTGTAAGGTTTATTTCACTGGCCCTTATCAATTAAAAAGAAAAATAAACATTATAGATTTCAATAGAATAGAAAGAACCAAAAAAAATCAAACTTTTTTGATGAGTTTTAAAACATTGACAAACAACATCAAAAGGAATGTACATTATTGCAGGATCTGTCAACACATCTCACAAAGTTAGAAGGGAATGTCTGTTCATAAATATAGTATGTCATGTATCTGTACAAAATGGATTTGTACAAGTTTCACTAATTATAATTTAAATTAGAAAAGGAATGCAGTGTACACGTTAAGGAAGTGAGTTGTGGTTGATAATTTTCACAAAATATCTCTACCAACTTGATGATATAATGATAACATATTTTGAATTTAAAAAAAAAAATGTTTGCAAAATGCGAAAATTTATTCTCAAACTGTGCATGAAATGAAACGGGATCAAAATCTAAATGTTGGTCTTAAACATTAAAACTTTTTATCTTGTACGTGTTGAAATTCTTCAGATTTTGGTTTTTTTGTAAATTATACCTTTCAATCTAAGTATGAAGAAATGTTTTTTTAAAACTCTTTTCAGATAAATCTGATAATCTCTTCACCCAAAGAATCCACAACAAATGGCAGTGCTAAAAACCATCATTTGTCTCTCACACCAATCCTGACCAGCGGTGGAGGTAAGACCCCCACCCGCCTCCTTGCTGCTGCTGTTGTTGGGGTTGATTGGCAGAGTTATCTTCTCCTTAACCAAAGAAAAAAAAAGAGAAATTTTAGTTTAATAATTAAATATAATACTTTTAACCCTTTGAAATATTGAACCTGGGCTTAGAATATTGCAGACTTTTTTTTTTGCAGTATCAAAATATTTGACATGGGTATTGCTATAGTATATAAGTAAACAATTGTGAAAAAGAAAGATATTTGCAATGAATATCCTTATGACAAATAATGGTTTCCAAAGAAAACCCTAATTAAATCTACTCAAGATTGTCAAAATAAATTTAACCCTAAGCAGCTGCATCCAGAGTTGTCTTTTCCTCGGGGCTGAGTTTGAGCATAGTAGTCAGCAATGGTACAAGCTGCTGTCGCTCATCTCCGACCTTCAGACTCAGAAACTGTAAAGTCAAGGCCATATCACTCTGTATCTTATATGTAACTTACAAAATGACATTATTAAATAGTTATACCCAAACTTATTCATTGTAAGCATTCATAGAGATAAAATTTGGAAATCTTCAGATCAAATCATCAATTTGCCCCTCTTGTGGTGGAATGAAACACTGGGATTTTCTTTACCAATCCAGTTCTTCATATTTTTTAAATTTCTTTCATTTTTCATGTAAATCTTTCATATTTTTTTTTATTAAATCAGAAGGTTTTGTTACAGAAAGCGTCTACTGTTGACTGCAAAACAGGCTGACGGCTGACAGTTGACACTTTCCATTAAAAGTCGCCAACTGTCAACCTGTCATTTAATCAACAAAAGAATATCATTGAATGTGTCAACTGTCAACCTGTCCCTTGGTCGACAGTAGATTGTGTAGTGGAAGTGTCAAAGGTCAACCTGTCCCCAAAAGTGTCTACTGTCAACCTGTCCCCTGGTCGACAGTAGAGTATATTTTGGAAAGTGTCTACTGTCAACCGTCGACCTGTCCCCTGGTCAATGACATCATGCGCACCTTCAGGAGAATATTCTTGAGGTACTCCATGTTGGCTGCCTCTTTTTCACGTTGCTGATTCCGCTCCAATCGACGAATTTCTTCTTTCAGGATTTTTGCCTGCTCCTCCAATCGCATTACTGTAGCCTCATTTTCACTTGACAACTGCAATAACATCATCATTATATAATTTAATTCTGGTTGTAACGTGGCATTCGATTGGATAGAAAAAATTAGTTCAATTTGTATAACCTGCTTTGCACTACACAAGACTTGACCTTATGTTTAAATTTTGAAGAGATTAATATCATTTTTAAAAGTAAAACACACTCAATTTGTACAGTAAATTTTAGAACAATAAACAATATGAAATGAGCTCAATATCTACCCAAGTTATACTCGTATCACATGGATTCGAGCAATTTATGCTTTTTTATAATCCGCTCTGCGGATTATAAAGGGTGAACTGCCCCAACCAAGGTTTACTTCTATAACTTGGATAGACCATCGAGTTCATTTCTTAAATAGTGGGTTTTTTTCTTTTACTAGTAAGGTTTAAGGATATAAGAATTGGTTTTGAAACAAGCAATTTTTTAAGTCTCCACTGGGTGAGGTTGTATTTAACCACAATAAAGAGTAGTTCCGAATAGAAAATGGTGATCTTTCTCTGAAAAAGTTTTCACCTCCTTGAGATGTTTTATACAATTGTAACCTTTGTGATAAATTTTCTTTCTTTGCTGTTTCAACTTCTTACCTCGGTGAAATACTCTAAACATTTCTTACCTCAAAGAAATGTTCTATTCATTTTTTACCACGGTGAGATGTTTAATAAGCTTCTTACTTCAGAGAAACGTTTTAAAAGTTCTTAACCTCAGTGAGATGTTCTATTATTTCCTTTACTCTGTAAAATTTTCTGTATGATACCTCTGCAAGATATTCTATAAGTGTCTTACCTCAGTAAGATATTATATAAGTTTCTTACCTCAGTGGGATTTTCTAAACTTATTTTTCAATTTAATGAGATGTTTAATACATTTCTTACCTCAGTGAGATTTTCTATTAATACATTTCTCACCTTAGAGAGATGTTCTATAATTACGTTTCATACCTTAAAGAAAAGTTCTATATGTTTCTTACCTCAGTAAGATGTTCTGAAAGTTCTTTCCTCAGTGGGTTGTTCAAAACATTTCTTACCTCAGTGAGATGTTCTATAAGTTTCTTACCTTAGTAAGATGCTCTTTTCATTTCTTATCTCAGTGAGATATTCTATATACATTTCTTACCCCAGTGAAATGTTCTATATGTTTCCTACCTCATTGAGATGACATTCATGACATCTCTTACTTTAGTGAGATATTCTATATGGTTCTCACCTCAGTGAGATATTCTTTAAGTTTCTTATCCCAGTGAGATGTTCTATATGTTTCTTACCTCAATGAGATATTCTATACAGTTCTTATCTCAGTGAGTTGTTCAATACATTTCCTAATTCAGTGAGGTGTTCTATAAGTTTCCTACCTCAGTAAGATGTTCTTCTCATTTTTTATCTCAGTGATTCTATATACATTTCTTACCCCCAGTGAATTGTTCTATATGTTTCTTACCTCCGTGAGATATTCTTGACATTTCTTACGTTAGTGAGATATTCTATACGGTTCTTAACTCACTGAGGTGTTCTATAAGTTTCCTACCTCAGTGAGATGTTCTATATGTTTCTTACCTCAGTGAGATATCCTATATGTTTCTTACCCCCAGTGAAATGTTCTATATGTTTCTTACCTCCGTGAGATATTCTTGACATTTCTTACGTTAGTGAGATACTCTATACGGTTCATAACTCAGTGAGACATTCTATGCAGTTCTTAACTCAGTGAGATATTCTATATGTTTCTTACCTCCGTGAGATGTTCTATACGTTTGTGAGCTGTGGACATGTTCTCTTTCAGTGTCTCCACCTCTAGTTCTGTCAACTCTTTGGAGTGAACTACAAAATAAATTGCAGATTTATTGCCCTTATCTATAAACTCTCTCTCTCGCCCCCCCCCCCTCTCTCTCTCTCTCTCTCTCTCTCACACACACACACACACACACACACACACACACAAACACACACACACATATAAAACTGTGTTTTAATATATATTTTTTATTTAATTTTTCCATTCTAGCACACTTCTTTTGAGCCAAAAAATGAAGAGTCAGGTAGTATTATTTAAACAATTATGTGTTCATTTGGAATTTAATTTTGGGTACTTTATATTCATTTGATGAATGTCCTACTTACCAATCCTGAATATTGCCGATTGAAATAACTATCTACTGTTTGTAGAATCATAGAAATGGGTATTAATGTTTATTCAAAGTAAATCATTAATAAATGTGTTACTGAATGTAGAGTGCAGCGTACCTGTATCTTCTGGTCCTGTAGACAGTAATTTGACCAGTGGTAAAGGTGACGGCTTCATAGTTCCCTACAACAAAAGCAAAGAGTCCGCACTAAGCTTTGGGTAGTCAAAGAATTGTATCAAGAGTTTCCTAGCAAAGGATGAGTCAACTAATGTATGTTAGAGGTAAATTTTTAGGGTGATTAGAAATTTCTTAATCAAAGAGAAACATAAGACTAGTTTTGGTTACCTTTGAACAAGGCTCGGGATCTACAATTTCTGACCCCTGAAACAAAAAAACAAATATATCCAACTTAAAAAGTGATCTAAAAGCTTTTCAAAATGGCAAAAATGCCATCAGGAAAAAAAACAAGAGGCCCATGGGGCCACATCGCTCACCTGACCTTATCAAAGAGAAACATAAGACTAGTTTTGGTTACCTTTGAACAAGGCTCGGGATCTACAATTTCTGACCCCTGAAACAAAAAACAAATATATCCAACTTAAAAAGTGTTCTAAAAGCTTTTCAAAATGGCAAAAATGCCATCAGGATAAAAACAAGAGGCCCATGGGGCCACATCGCTCACCTGAGTTACAATGGGCTTTCAAAATATATTGTGCCATATGGCCCTCTGTAGAATAACAAAAGATAAATATTGTATAGTATTCAAATTTTACATTTATTTTTGCATACACGTAATCTTTGACATTGTACCTTCATGAAATACTGTTTTTACACAGAATAAGAAAATCCTACGCAAGATATAAAACTTAATATTTGGTAGGGGTACACTGTTCTAATTCTAATTCCCTGTATTTTCGTTCTGCCCCCCTCCCCCACTTAATAAAACGACCAAAATATATGAGAGCATATAGGTACATTTTCTTCCTCTGCTACTTACTAGTTATTGTATTTTTTTTAAATATAATAGTTATTGTATTTTATCAAAAAAATCCTACATGTATATATGTGAAGAAGAAAATTGCACCCCAATGCGCTCAATTTCTCAAATTAAAAATCCAACAATTTAATTTGTCTTCTCCATTATAATTAAATGACTGTTGTTTACCTCGCGTAAACTCGTGACTTTTATAACTTTACTCACACTTGATTGATGAATACACTGGAATGAAAAATGTTGTTACGTGACATGTTAAAGAGCTATAAAAATCAATGTTACCGTATTGACAGGCACATCACTCTAATTTACTTTGGCCCACCCATTATTTTCATTTTTATTCAAAAATAACAAATGGCTACAAAACAGGATAATTTTCCGCTGTTATATTTTCTTAGGAATAGCGATAATTTTTTTATCCCCGCAACAGAAATGTGTCAGAACTATGGAAACTGTTTTAACGATGTCCTTTTTATTAACTCACATTTCACATTATTCATTGTATAAAGAGGGGGCCCCAGAGAGTAGTTATATACAGCAAATCATTCTTTAATTTTTTTGTGTACAAGTATTTAACATACTCTAATTCATATAGAATTTCTAATGATCAACCAAAATTTCAGCGTCAATCGTAGAATTATAAGCAAGATGAGCTCAAAATTTTGCTAGGATTGAGTCATATTTTGTTCACATGAGTTAATTACATTCAGCTTAAGATTTTTACCTTGGTATTAAAATTTTCCTATTCGGCATTTAAAATGGAAAAAAAAATGAATGGCCTCAGATCTGTGTACAAACATAGAATTGTGTATCTCTGTATCTCTGTATCTCTGTATCTTGCTTAAAATTCGAAGCTTAACGCTCAAATATGTTAAGTAAATAGAAATTGTAAACAATTAAACACAAGAAACATGCACTATAACAAATAAAAAACACAATTTATTTTTCAAAATGAATAATATACATGTATATACCTACATATTTCCGTCAGCGATATTAAACTCTATTTAAACTGAATTAACTCGAGAAAATGCCGAGCATCTCAACAAAACATATTGCATTATTCTACCATTACGCAAAAGATGATACCGAATTACCGATAGCCTGATTGAATTGCATTTTAGTTCTATCTTAATGCATCAGATGTTGCTTAATTTGTGCACGTAAACAGTAAACTGTTTGATTTACCGAAGTCTCTGTTTGATTTGATACGTAAAATCAGGAAATACAAGCGATAGTTCCCAGGTTAACGCAAAGCATAAATGAAAACGAAACGAAAATCACAGTAAGCTAACACCACCACCATATGTGAAAACTGTCAATGCATTGAAATATTTAGCCTCAATTTACTCCACAAAATCGGCACCAATGTATTTTGCATGTTTCAAAGATTCCCTTCGTACACGAACTGTTGCACAACAAACAAATTCATCATTGTCAGGTCGACCTGCTTATCATATAGTGTCATGGCTGCTTTAAACAAAGAACCTCGTTTTAGAATTATGGAATACGAGTCTTGGTAAAATGGGTAAGCAAACCCGGGCCGGGGCAAAATAAAATCCGGGGCAGATAGGCAATCGTCAATTCCAATTATGCATTATTTTGCAGCAATATTTACAGCGAATACAAATATACTGGTCAGTAAATATCTTGAAATTTTAATGAGATTGGCAGACTAATAACTGTCATTCTTTTGTTTTGCCCTGGCACGGTCATGCCTACCCAATTACCAAGACCCATGGATGCTATAAATTGCTTGAAACACGCCTTTTCTTTCTTATTATTTTCGTAATAACTCAGATTTGAAACAGAATTAGCCCATAATTTTTGTTATGTAATTTATATTGTCCGTCCCATAAGGATTATTCATGCTAAATCACGTTGTATTTGCCTCAATAGTTCTTGAGAAGAAGATTTTTTAAAAAGCACCCCCCTTTTTACAGTTTTGAGGTTTTCTTCGCTTTCAATGAAAATTTTTCTTTCATTTCTGCAAATTATATTCATCTTTCCATATGCTTTGAGCCAAATTTGGTTGAATTTGGTTAAGTGGTATTAGAGAAGAGGTTCAAAATGTGAAAAGTTTACAGACAGACAGACAGACAGACGGACGACGGACAAAATGTGATCATAAAAGCTCACTTGAGCTTTCAGCTCAGGTGAGTTAAAAAATACTGAATGTCCATATAACTTGGAATGAAATAAATCAAACGAAACTTAATTTTTTGTAAATCCCCTCATGCAATATCAATTTACCTCCCCTTCTTTTCGCTCTTCATGCCGGATGTAGTGAACCACTAACTCCATTGCAGAGGAGATGGGACTCTGTCGCTCAGTGACTGCAGTTGACCTTACACTGATGACCTTTGACATTTGCTGCTGAGGCTCCCTCTGTAGGCGAGTGTTTTCACGTTCCAGTGAATCAATCTGCATCTGAAGCATGTACATGTAGATCGGCAGACAATCTTCTATTTTCCAAAGTTGTTTGACCCTTGGTCTTTTACCTTGTGAACTTGATTCGATAGGGATCGTTTGTTCTTTCATATAGTAGGGATGGTAATCGGTTACGAAATTGCTAATTGGTTAATCGCAAGACGTTCCGACTGATCAACCGGTTAATCGTATCAGAATTCAGAACTTACTTTTTGGAAACATATTTTTTGATTTCATTCTAAAAAGATGTTTATTTTTACATGCAAGAAGACTTAAAGTATGCAAATTTGTTAGCATAGTCAAGTTTAATGATACCATTTCAATAAAAAAAAGAAATTAATATAATAATATATAGTAATACACATGTAACGAATGAACGCCTTCCGTAGAAAATATACTTTTAGATGGCACTGATGCACCTGGTATTGATAATATTTTTTTTGCTAGTCCTGCAAGATTTAGAAACAGTACTTAATATTCAGACCACCATTTGAGAAGATCAATGTTTTGTGTTCCTTTTATCTAAATACTTTGACGCTTCACTTTCCGATCCGTTCAACTCGTCTTTAAACGCTGGTTGCGCGTGATCCATGGTATCCATGGTAAATCATCTAGAAGAACCGGGAATTCATAGTAATTTTGAAACTAATGCTCCTTTCACACATTGTTGTATTGTGTGGCCTAGAGAATGATAACTTGTCAGATTTCGAGAATGTAGCATCTTTATTTTTAACATTATCATACGAAAGCCGAGAAGGATCATTCGAGATTCGAGATTCAAAATACGGGATTCGAAATACGAGATTCGAGATTCGAAATTCGAGATTCAATATCTAAATTAACCAATCAAATCATGGATCTGAAACCTGTATCCTAGCAACATCAAACTGTTCTAAATAAAGATCATTCGTACATGCTCTTTCCTACAAATAAATGTCTTAATAGCTCTTATATAGTGGTTATAAAATGGTTAAATTAACATTGATGAATTAACCCCACACAGTATAAACAATTAAATTAGAAGTAACACTGTTGGCTTTACGAATCTAAGTGGTTCTGTTTGCCCTGTATGTATTTCCCCCCGAACAATTTTAACCCGAAGTGTATTCGCCCCAACTGTGTAAAAATCGGCCCGCGAAGAAAGATCTGTTTAATCTAAATGTTTTAGCTATGAAACGAAACGCAATGAAATAATCGACATGTCAAAATATAGGTTATGATAAAGTTTTAAACCATAGAAGATATAATGATTTACAACCTCAAAGAAAGAAATCCAGATAAGAATAGTGTATTGTAGGGTATGGCAATGCCATTGTCGATATGAGAGAGAGAGACAGACAGAGAGACAGACAGACAGACACAGAGAGAGTTTTGTAGTGTCAAATTCAGTTTTGATTTAGAATTTGAAATTGATTTGATTTGTTACAAGCATATATAGACAATAATTAAGCCTCTAAAAGGAGAAAAGAGAGGAGGTAGCTAGGGTAGGGCAGACCAACTAGCAAGCTTTAATTTTAACGGTGTTAGCGCACCTGTGATTTACATCGACTCTCTCTCTCTCTCTCTCTCTCTCTCTCTCTCTCTCTCTCTCTCTCTCTCTCTCTCTCTCTCTCTCTCTCTCATCACCTAGCATTTCCTTTTCCGTGAGGGGGTTTGGGGTATTTGTGATGTCTTACATTAGCTAGCGAAAATGATAAAAAAAACATGAAATTTTCTTTTAATTGTGTGCGGATGTTGTACTCCAATAATCTGTTTTCAGTATATACATTTCAAGGGGGGGGGGGGCTATATAGTCCTAATTAGTTTGCCAGTTATTCTGTCCCCACTTTGGTTTCTCTTCGTTTTCCAGGTTATTTTTATTTGGCTCGGCAAATTAATATAACACTTTCTGTGTAGCTCCATAACGATGCACTGTAGATAAATTATGTGTAGTTTTACTTTTGATAAACAGGTACATATTCGTACTTGATTTTTAATTTGACTCTTATAATCGGATTTAATATTCCAATAAATATAGGGTAGGAAAGAGAAGACGGGACTTTTTTGCGCATATCCTACTGTACCATTCATTCAACACAGGTATTAGCACTCATCGAGTTCGACTTGCTTTCCTTTTTTTCATCCACTGGATTTAAAGCTATTAATTTTTGAAAATATTTTGAATTTATGGCCTGATTATATATAAATAAGAGCTGTGCTGGTGCATCTATTTACCCAAATGGACCAAAATATAACCAAATGAATCTAAAAAAATTGACAAAATTAGTTTTAAATTAACGTACGACTCTTTTTCAATTCTAATCGGGTATGTCCTTTAGAAAAATCTTGAACCACACACATTTTAGCAAATAAAACGACAGTTTTTTCATTTTTTTATGGAGAGGGAGGTGGTGCCGGTAAAGGACATGTATTGCTTGTGGCAGTTGTGCTATACTCTCATTTGTTATAATACATGTAGGTAATACTACATATTGATATAAAATGAAAGTTTCCAATTAAACTGTACATAGCTTCTATCATGCATTTTGACCTGTGCGATAGTTTAAAACAATTTTCAAAGCATTTAATATAATTCAACCGATCATTTTTGAAATTTAATTTTCTGGATCCCCGCCTGATACGTCCGCCTTCTTGTATATTAGAATTACAAGTACGTTGACCATATGTACACATTTACATAATCGGCTATGTTATAGGACGATAACATTTTTTATCAATGTTTTTGCAGGATATGTAACAAATAACAGTCTATTTGTTGGTTTTTGCACTGATTATTTGAGATAATTTGCCGCCATCCTTTATGCATTCCACACACCACTCACAGTTTCTTTATTTGGTGTTCTGTGTGTATGGCGACAAATTGGTAAATTTGCACCACTCACCCCTTGTAGCTTCATCCTGATTACATTTTATCTGGCTAAGTGTAATGTAGTAGAATATTAAATACACACATCTTTGATTGCAGTGCTTATTTACATCTTTAGAAATTTACTTACAAAAAAAGTAAACATTTGTATGACATATGTAATTATTGTCAATTTTGGTGCGGGGGGGGGGGGGGGGGTAGGAAACTACAGAGAAACTTAACTTGGCTGTGAAACATATGCTTTTATTCTTTCTTGTTGATATATCAATGAATGAATTATAACAAAATACATGTACAACAATTGATTTTGAAATATTCATGCACAATCAAATTTTTAAAAAGTTTTACTGTTCTCTGCACAAGAAATCGGCAATGTGAACAAATTGGCACCCTATCATCCCTACCTTTAATTGTAGATAAGTTGTTTACTGAGGAAAAGGAAAAAAATGTATTTATTAATAATTCCGTATGATGTGATAATATCTCAATGATTTGTTTATAATCATAATACTAGTGTATCACTGTATGCATACATAAAAACGATAATTAATGCTTATATTTATTAGTGAAACAGGACAGATTATTTATATTTAGATTATTTAGATACATGTACTAATCTTCATGCGGGGATCTAGAAAGGAGGGGGTCAGGGGATGTGGACCCCCTCCTCGGCAAAATTGGAGCTTATTAAATTTACATAGTAAAATTTTTTAAAATTGGCCTAAGACCCCCTACAGAAAAAATTAGCTACGCTTATGAAGTTCTCTACCATAACCGCATTTTTACACAAAAGGGGTGAATAAACCCGGGTTTTGAACTATTACTGGTGGTGAAATACCCCAGGGTTCAAACGCATAAGGTGGAAATGCACCAGGGCAAACAAAATCACTTAGATCCGCAAAGCACACTGCATTATTACTAGTTTACTTAGATATTCTGTGTAAAAGTAAATACACATACTTATTTAGTTAGGTAAGGAGAAGTGAACATAGCATTTATTAAGAGCTATTAAGACATTTATTTGTAGGAAAGAGCATGTACGAATTATCTTTATTTAGAACAGTTTGATGTTGTTAGGATACAGGTGTCAGATCCATGATTTGATTGGTTAATTTAGATATTGAATCTCGAATTTCGAATCTCGAATCTCGTATTTCGAATCTCGTATTTTGAATCTCGAATCTCGAATGATCCTTCTCGGCTTTCGTATTATCATGTACAATAGCAAGAACTTTCCCATCAAAACGGCAACAAAAATAATGTGTATAGGTCTCAATAACGATTTTATTATCATTCATGCATGATTGAAAAAATGGTGAACAATTAGAGCAGTATTGAGGTGTTTCAACAGTAATAAGCACCTGTAAGTCCGGTACACATCCCTTTAATTAAGCATGGAGAAAATCAATTATCTTCAAATTAAAGCTCTTACGATGTATGAAAATATGAAAATAAGAATGTTCGTAGTCCTTATTGTTGATTTTTGTAAAATTTTGACCGCCATTTTTTAATTCGATTAACTGATTACAGAATCTGTAACCGATCACCATCGTTCCGACTGATTAATCGGTTAACCGGTTAGCAATTACCATCCCTACTTTATAGGCGTCAGTGCATTAAAAAAAATGTCTTAAAAGCAAGTTTTGTTCGACGGACTATTCAATGACTATTTAAACTAAAGAAATCAGCCACCAACACAGAAAAAAATTATCACTTGGCCCAATGGACACAAAATTGGTTGGCTAACGAAACAAAGACAATGGCTGATAAGCTGCCGACTGTTGCCTGATTAATCCCATTTCTGTCTCAAAAACCCTCGGCCGTTGGTCATTTTCGGAAATGTGACTGGGGTTTAAGTAAATTATTCTTTAGGACATGAAAGGGGGGGGGGGGGTTAAAATATATACAGAACAATGTCTGTTAATCTTGAGTAAGTAATTGTCTCTGTGTTAATTCATGTATAAGACCTTACCTTGAACGAGAGTGTGAGTGCATGTTTCATTCTGTAGGTTGAGCTGATGAATTGTCTCCTTCTGTTCCTTCATCAGCAAGGTCTTCTCATGGTTCACATCTTCTAGTCTACAAACACACTACTCTTAAGATAATTCTGTAAGAACTTCTTCATGATCATTACTTCATAAATTTTGTCACTGAGAACTTGATTCAAAGTAAGATACATAAATATTTATAAATGATAAAAAATCACCAAAAATTTGAACAGTTTTGATTGATAAATAGCCATGCAAAAATTTCATTTTCTATTTCTTATATCAGCACAATGGTATTTACCCATTGTTTGCTACATAAAACTGCACACTCAGAACCCATGGCCGATGTGCTACATTTCTTAAAATGTCCATTGTCTTACCATTTCATTGTTTAACTTGCATTTATTTTTAATTTGTAATCCAGTGACATATTTAAGTGGTTTTTTTTTCAATAGCTGCATTCATTGGATAATTCTATTACAACCAAGCAAGGACACAATGTAACACAATGTAAGATGGCTGACGATTCAGAGAGCTGAATAGTCAGGGCAATATTTAGACCTTATTGATCTCATTTAGAAGAAGAGCTTGAAAAAGATTAATAGTGAGATTTTAAGTTCTTCAGGGGTCGCTTTTTGCATTATTAAATCCATGTGTTTAATTTGCATTATTAAATCCATGTGTTTAATTAAAACCTAATATAAAAACCTACAGCATACGTTTAAGAAAAAATGTATTTCTATAAAAGTTCTGCAAAAACTTTTTTACATAAAAATTGTAATTAAACATCCAAAAAAAAAAGTACTCTAAGAAAGAGGTGAGGGTCTAAAAAACATTATTATTTATATGATATTGTATAATAAGAAATCATGTGCTGGTCAACAATTCAATACCCATCCCTCACCTCTCCATCTTCTCGCTCTCACTGATGGCCGACTCCTGATTCCCTTTCTTCTGCTGTTTTAGGACACTGTGTACTCTCACCTGAAAGATAAACAAAGAAAAAACTAATGAATTGCACAATACTACATAACAAACATCTACATTTACATGTTATCAATAACAACTACAAAATATCTGATCCACAACCCACAAATTGTTAGATCCTCCCAATAAATTGTTAGGTCCTCCCCCATTGCTTACCTTGTATCCGTCGTACTCCGACTGGACAGCTTTCATCTCACTCCGGATGACCTCCAGGTCATCCTGAAGCGTCTGGATCCGCCCCTCCAGAGACCGGATGGTACGCTGGTTCGAGTCTGTCAGTGAGCGAAGCTTCTCCTGTAACTTCTCCTTCTCAGCAGCCAACTCTCTCATCTGCATCTGTTACAACATAATGAAAAGAAATCTGATCATTACTGATCAATCTCATAACTCTTTGTGACAGATATATTGTTGGTTTGTACATTTTTTTTATAATTATATGTGGCTCTACACATTAATTTATGACTCTGAGCCGTGGAAATTAGATGACCGTTGCAACATAGGTACTTCCTTCTAAATATATCCACCTGTTCCTATAAACCTATATTCTACTTTACCTTGCTCCTCTCCACCTGTCTCTACTGTCTCTATAAGCCTATATTCTACTTTACCTTGCTCTCCTCCACCTGTTTCCATAAACCTATATTCTACTTTACCTTGCTCTCCTCCACCTGTTTCCATAAACCTATATTCTACTTTCCCTTGCTCTCCCCCACCTGTTTCTATAAACCTATATTCTACTTTACCTTGCTCTCCTCCACCTGGTTTTATAAACCTATAATCTACTTTACCTTGCTCTCCTCCACCTGTTTCTATAAACCTATATTCTACTTTACCTTGCTCTCCTCCACCTGTCTCTATAGACCTATATTCTACTTTACCTTGCTCTCCTCCACCTAATTCTATAGACCTATATTCTACTTTACCTTGCTCTCCTCCACCTGTCTCTATAAACCTATATTCTACTTTACCTTGCTCTCCTCCACCTGTTTCTATAGACCTATATTCTACTTTACCTTGCTCTCCTCCACCTAATTCTATAGACTTATATTCTACTTTACCTTGCTCTCCTCCATCTGTTTCTATAAGCCTATATTCTACTTTACCTTGCTCTCCTCCATCTGTTTCTATAGACCTATATTCTACTTTACCTTGCTCTCCTCCACCTGTTTCTATAGACCTATATTCTACTTTACCTTGCTCTCCTCCACCTGTTTCTATAAACCTATATTCTACTTTACCTTGCTCTCCTCCACCTGTTTCTATAAGCCTATATTCTACTTTACCTTGCTCTCCTCCATCTGTTTCTATAAGCCTATATTCTACTTTACCTTGCTCTCCTCCACCTAATTCTATAGACCTATATTCTACTTTACCTTGCTCTCCTCCACCTGTTTCTATAGACCTATATTCTACTTTACCTTGCTCTCCTCCACCTAATTCTATAGACCTATATTCTACTTTACCTTGCTCTCCTCCACCTGTCTCTATAAACCTATATTCTACTTTACCTTGCTCTCCTCCACCTGTTTCTATAAACCTATATTCTACTTTACCTTGCTCTCCTCCACCTGTCTCTATAAACCTATATTCTACTTTACCTTGCTCTCCTCCACCTGTCTCTATAAACCTATATTCTACTTTACCTTGCTCTCCTCCACCTGTCTCTATAAACCTATATTCTACTTTACCTTGCTCTCCTCCACCTGTTTCTATAGACCTATATTCTACTTTACCTTGCTCTCCTCCACCTGTTTCTATAAACCTATATTCTACTTTACCTTGCTCTCCTCCGCCTGTTTCTGTAGACCTATATTCTTATTTACCTTGCTCTTCTCTACCTGTTTCTATAGACCTATATTCTACTTTACCTTGCTCTCCTCCACCTGTTTCTATAAACCTATATTCTACTTTACCTTGCTCTCCTCCGCCTGTTTCTATAGACCTATATTCTTATTTACATTGCTCTCCTCCACCTGTTTCTAGAAAGTTTAGTTTGTATTTTGACCATCACAAACAAACCAAATCATCAACGTTTCGTTTTTCCCTATTATGACATTTACCGATTATGACATTTACATCGTTTATGACATGCCTAATTGTGACCAGGAGCACACGGCGGATGTGACCAGTCTGCAGAGGATGCTCACTCCTGCTAGCCACCTGATCATACCTCTGTCTATTTAGAGGTCCGTGTTGCTCTGCTTTGAATTTGTTTTTCGTTTTATGGATTTTTGAGATTGTTGACGGTTTGTTATTGTCATTTTTTATCCACTGTGCATTGAACTATTACATTACGGAAACATTAAATACACGTATATTAATACCTACATTAAAGGTGCATTGATATCAAATAATATCAAACAAGCAATGAAGGCAATAGATGTGATAAAGTATCAAAACATCAAAATGTAGGCTACTCCCCTAAACCTACACGCAATTAACTGCAATTTACACTTCCCAGCAGAAAAAGTAAAAAGAACATTGTATCCATTTCATGTGCAATGCCACATAACAATTATCTAATCATGTTTCAATCTATGACATACGTGGATACGTTTAATAAAAAGAAACAAATTATAAGATATTTTTAAAATAATATAGAATTGATTTAACAAATTTTATTCGATCCCGTAAATGACATAGTAATTGAGAAAGACTTAAGTAAAGAAAGAAGAACATAAATGAAATGTTTTTCAGTGCAAAGATGACCAAAACTAATGCAGCATGGAAACAATCACGAATTCAGTAAATGTGAAAAATTCTGAAAAAAAAGTATTTTGTTTAATTTCCTTATACTTAATAATTGACACACTAATAGTCATTTCCTTTCTGCTAATATTGAATCGAGACTAAAATAGAATACCACACCATTTAAAGGATATTAAAACTTTACAGCTAATTAGTTATTACTTGATAAAAAAAAATAGCCAGTGTTATGAATTGACTCAGAACGTTCCAATTTACTTTTATTTTATTTACTTTTATTGATTTATTTTATTGTGCTGCATTCTGTATTTTTGGAAGTGATCCTGACTCATTAAATGTTAAAAGACCGTAAAGCTCAATGTCAAATCATTTTTCCTTCATATATAAAATACGTGGTTACCGTCTTAAAATACAAGCTATATTTGGACGATGGTGAGAAAACGTGACAGGGGATAATGCTTGCCGTTGCTTCACGACGTCAATCAGAGTCATAATATTGCTTATATTTTCAAGACAGTTATCATTATTTTATCATGCAACATAATATCACATTTTACGTCTCAAACGAGCCATTTTCGACTCATTTCTCTGCATATCTGCATTTTAAATCATTAGACCTAGCCTAAATGAATAGATGAGTCACAATCGTTTGAACGTCGGATAAATACATGATGCTACTTTTGGGCATTCACTGAGTATTATATAACTTTGATTTATAGGGCTACTTTTAATTGATCAATGCAAAGGTAAGTAACAAAAATGTTTTTATTAATGTTCAATAGATGTATATAAAATACCCTACACACAAGTATAAAAAAGCATAAAAAGTATGTACATTAAGTTCATTTATCACTCTATTAGATTTACCTTTGTACTTTTTATCATATGCTTTACCTATCACTGAAAATTTCAAGTTTGATAATAGAGTTTTTGGAAAAAATCCTGGTTTTTACCAGAATTTCTACTTTTGCTTTGACTAAACTTCCGCAAGACTTTAAAAAACTTTAACTTTCTGTGGCTCAATTTGGACCTTATCCCAATATCAACAACTTGCACTTTTATGATACATTAGAACCTTTATTTCTGATTATTCAATTACAAATGATAAAAACACACAACTTATTATATGTAAGCAATTAGTGGCAATTGAAAATCAGGTAATACAAAGTTATAATTGTTATAGCATAGTTTGTGTTTCATGCATGTATTAAAAGGGTATTGGGTCATTTTGCCTCTTAAAATTCGCCCCTGACGTCGAGGTTGGTATGATTGTATTACGACTTTGTCGTAAATAAAGATCATAATGTTTTGGCAAATTTAAAAATAAACCTAATATAAATAGTAAATAAATATACATTTTGTTCACTAATATTTCTGAAGTTTGTTTTGTTAAAATTTATAGATAAATAAATTTGACCAAACAAACAAAATTTAGAAAAAGACCGGATACGACGTATCCACTATACACGCAGCGCAATTTTCAAAAAAAAAATTCCTATGCATGTATATGTAATTGAGGGTTGGCATAATATACTAGATTATGAAATAAAAACAATTTTTGTTGCAGTTTTGAAAAGAATACGGAACAAAAATTCTAAATCCTAAAAAGTTTGTTATTTTTTCAGTCAGCTGCAACAACAAAAATTACGCCACAAGTATTATCAATTTCAAATTCAATTTCATGATATACATGTATGCTGTGAACATGATTCTAATGTCGTTATTATGTCCTTCCATTATCTTTCGTCTGTTGGGCTCCTCCCCCCTTTGTCCTGAATGGTAATATCTGTGATAATAGGTATAATTGACATAGTGGGTGTAGACTGGAAAAAGCTGGTTCAGTTATAACAACCCAAAGCAGACAGTACCGGTTCAGATTTCTAGCGCTGCAGCACTTCAGAGCACCTGCTATCATCGCCTCACTTGGTGAGAGAACTGTTCCTGAAAATCCAGAGGTCTTATTAACAGGAGCTTGTGGCTTAAAGAGAGAATAGAAAGCAATATAGTCAGTTTGAGGGTTCTATTGTTGATGAGTTAGTCAAATGTTGGATTGCATCTGATGAAGAAGAGCTTCATATATAGATTAATAAAGTTAAAATCTAATTTTCATGCCGATTTAGAGACACCATCAAACCAGTGTTGTATTAACTACAAGATTCTCTAAACAAGGTTCAGACAGAGAGATCATCGGCATATTCCTCCAAAAAGGACATTTTAGCCAAAATCGGCAACTTCCGAAGGGCGCTGTGTGCCAGGAAAGATATCGATTTCCGACGGGGACATTCGATATTCAATCTGAAATAAACTCTGTAGAGTTGACACAGTAAGCGATATTCAATCTAAAATAAACTCTATCTTTACTTTTCACCAAAATTATTTTACAGTATATTTGTTTAAAATAATTGTCAGTTTTTACGTTTGTCATATTAATTTAATGACACTATATTTTTCAATTATTTCATTCAGAACTTGGACCAAACCTTCAATCCTCCGGTACTAGACCAAGAGCTGTGTAAACTGAGTGCACAGCTACTGTCTCAGTGCGGCGACGTTTTCCCTGTGAAAAAGGAGGAGACAACTCCCCCAGCCATTAAACCTGAAATACAGCGTGCCTAAGGTTGGCAAAAGGTCATGAGGGGTCCATTGTTGTAAACTAGCTCAGATAAATGGTTTTGTCATGACATGCATGTTATCTTATTTGGATCTCAATCCATTAACCACAGGCATAATGTTATTCCATGTGCAAAGACGCATATCTATCAAAAGTGTGTGTTCAATGATTGTACATGTATCTAATTAAAAGGATGAAAAGAAAAAAAAAATTAAAATATTAATCAGATTAGAGTTTTCAGTGTTGATTGCATAGATTTCATTTCTTACAAGAAATACAATACATGATGTTGGGTCATTTCAGTTTCTTATGTTTGTCATTGAATTTTAAAAACTATTTTGTTCAGAATTATTTTTCCATAGTTGCCTCATACATGATGTTAGAGAAATAAAAATGCACAGTTTACAAGTATTTTATCACAAAATAATGTAATTGTAATGAACGTTACAATAAATACAAACATGATACAAAATGAATTCAGTGTATACTTATTAGAATAAATATTCAAACTACTTTTCATAACGCGCTAGCGCGCGTTGTTCAATTTGGATGCACACACCGTTTCAGTTATGAGACCATATCTTTCAAAGAATACGGATTCAATGCTTAACTGTACATTGAATGTTCACATTAGTTTACAAATATGACATAAAAGGATTCTTTAATGAAAAATGAGTGTAGTCCCAGTGGTCTTAATACTTGGGGAATAGAGGGGGTTGGTTAAAACATGTAAAAACAAAAAGCAAATTGTCATTTCCGTTACTCTTTTACATTTTCAGTCATTTACAGTCAAGTCGTACCAACTCGTATTTCTGTTAAATCGATACCTTTTCTCAGAAAATTGGTAACAACTAACAATTAATTTGATGAATCAAAAATATTTTCAATTAACAGTACATGTATTATTATGCAATTCCATAATGAATGCAACTCAATAATTTGTATCGCTGTTTCACTTATTTAACTGATTCAAAACCAGTGCACTTCTGTATCTTATGGTATTCTGTATTTTGTGGTTTTGTTTTTGTCTCAGTGACTGTTGATAAGAGTGTAACGCCCCGTGTAGGTCCCCCACAACGTGCTGACAGATCCCCAGTATCTGACACGAAAGGTCTCTAAGGTTCAAAGGTACGTATCTCCCGTCATCATAGAGCAGCAGTGTCTGTAGGTCTGTCAGTGACTGTAGACACTGGGACCGGTTACCTAGTCTGTAGTTACATAACACACTTAACATGTCTGTCAATACATAGGGTGAAATATCCAAGGCTAGTTCACCGTTATCTGTGCTTATTTTCTGTTCTAAATCAAATTCCTGTACATAATAAACATTACTATAAAGACGTAAGTTGTATACCCAAGCTTTCTTCATCCGTTTAGACAGAGACCACCCAGCCACTGATTCATTGTACCTTACTCGGTCTACTCTGTAATACATGATATAGGGCTGTGTGAGTTTTGATTTAACCCGAGCTGTAACATGAAGCGCCTCTCTATATCTACATGTTCTGTAGTAATACATAGCAAGATACAACCTACAAGACACATCACCCACTCTACCTGCCAGCTTCAACAAGTTACCAACCAGTCTGTCTGATCTGTAGACTGCCTTATTTGTACTATGAGTATCTGTTGAAGTATTGAGATGCAAGAATGCTGCTGTAACTAATTCATCAGCGATACATTTCTGTAATGTTAACGTCTCATATTGTGTTAATGATTGAATTGACAAACTTATGATAAACCTCAGAGTAAAGTAGTTATCCTGTACGTCCTTTTCTAACACACTTATCGCATAGATTTCATTTCTTAAACAAATGTCAATATCAGCAGCACTCTTAATATGCCCCTTAAGTGGATCTATTCTGACAAGGATGTTACATATGACTGGTTCAATCATTTTTCTGACTGTCGGCTCATGTAGCAAACAATGTGCCACGCCCATTTCGTAATACCCGTTCAGTTGCGTGAACAAACACTCTCGTGTGCGCACACCTTTGACTGTAGACAATTTGCTGACAAACATGTTGTTCCGTGGAATAAAAAAGTTTGGCATCACACCTTGATAGACACAATGTAAAAGAAATTTGAAACATTTCCAGAAACAATCCAGTAAGTTATGTGGACACCATGTAATATTTCCTATTTGTATCATCCAAAACATCGTTGTCTTCACGAAATACGAACAAAGGAATTGTTCCTCTATGTCGCGATTGACGACTTCCTTTAGAAATATTTTTAAAAGCCCATAACACAAGAACTGTGTATGATTCATAGAATAAACAAGTTTTTGTTCTGCCTGAGAAAAGGACAATCTCCACTCCAGTTCATTTTCATTGCCTGCTATTTTACTTCCGATGGGCACAATATGACAACCATTCCCTAGAATATCATCAAACACGTGGTTTGGAGGCCAGTTATGCAGAGTATATCTTTTTCTCCAATGAAAGGTTAGCCTAGACCAATAGGAACAATGGAAACAAAGAGCAAAATCACTATCAACATCCTCAGAGAAAAAATTTGTACATGGGCCATGCTGTTTTATATTTTTGTAGAAACCCTCTTCTACAAAGAAAGTGAATGGCATTTGTCTCCACTTTACATTTGATATGTACATCCCGTCACTGAATGGAACAACTAATGATTCAATGATTTCACTTTGTGGTGGCGTCAGAAGCTGTAGTCTGACAAACCCCGGTGGTGTATCAATGTCCTCCATGAGAATAATGGAATATTTTGATAAATCATTAGCAATGGACTGTGCTAAGTCAGTAATCACTTTATGATTAGTATACCAGCCCATTGTGTCTACGTCAGAAGATTTAAACCTAAAACCTTCCCTATCACTACCACTCGCCATGTCTCTATAACCTCGATGTATCTTTGCAGGTTTCTGTATCTTCTCCGCCATGTCCCCCACCTCCCTCCTGATGGTCACTTCTGTCGGTGTCCCTATATAATCACACATGCCCGCGTAAAGGGCCTCAGACACACGGCAATTGTCAGACATTCCGTGAATCGCACTTTTGTACAGTTATTTCTTCTTTTTATTATACCCAACGAGCTTACGGAGATACGTTTTCATAAGTACGTGTATTATAGTATGTTTAAATCAAGTACGACACAGACACAATATTGATGTATCACTAGGTCAGATGTCAGATCGTTAACGGTTTATTGAAACTGAAAATTTTCAGCCTATTAATAGACCAAGATTTTGGGGCTTTTCCTGACTTTCTACTTTCCCTTTAAATGTTTACCTATAACACAAAGTTATTTATCCCATTGCGCAACATAAAAAACATTTTTCTTTCTTAATTTTACAGTGATGGTAAAATATTATTCAGAAAATTGCTCACCATTTAATTTACAGAATCGTAGATCTTTACAAAATATTTACACCCTGCCCTATATTTGCGTTCACAAAGGTCTTATCTCAGAGATTTTGTTTTGATTAAAATGGTAATCTACGCTCTTAAACTTCGAACTTTGGTCCAATATTGAGGGAAAAAAACCTTAAAAAGAATTTATATCAAGGTTACTTCATAATTTGATATGAGAAAGAATAAAGTTTGAGTTGTGGACACCAAATCTTTTGTCAAAATATTTGTTGCAAGTTTAAGTCACTGTACACACAGTTGCTATACGTTTTGTTCGCTATACGATTTGTTTTTTATTTTAATTTAATGGCATTTTTTTAACGTTTTCTACGTCAATTGTTTATGGAAAACTGAACAGATATATGTCCTTCCCTTTGTCCTTGTGATCTCTCGATTATTTTTTTTTTTAAAATTAAGTTACAGCAGCAGTAAAGAAAAAGAAAGCACAATTTCACTTTATTATGACATCACAATCTTGCACACTGAAAGACAAGTTAATGTAATCACATCAGTTCACTGTCATATTGTAAATGTTAAATTTAATAACTGGTTGCATGTACATATTATTAAATGTAATCTTAATACAAAAGTTAAAATATGACATCAGAATTCATACTACAATAAAATTTATAATTCATGAAATGCCTTTTCTAGAGATAAATAAAATTGTTAAATGTACATTATTTTTTCAATGTAAGTGATATGCTGATTTTCATAGTTTTCAATTTCAGCCATAGATTAAAAAATGTACATGTTTTTGTGTCTAAAAAATAAATTTTTCCGCCCCGTGTAGGTCCCCCACAACGTGCTGACAGATCCCCAGTATCTGACACGAAAGGTCTCTAAGGTTCAAAGGTACGTATCTCCCGTCATCATAGAGCAGCAGTGTCTGTAGGTCTGTCAGTGACTGTAGACACTGGGACCGGTTACCTAGTCTGTAGTTACATAACACACTTAACATGTCTGTCAATACATAGGGTGAAATATCCAAGGCTAGTTCACCGTTATCTGTGCTTATTTTCTGTTCTAAATCAAATTCCTGTACATAATAAACATTACTATAAAGACGTAAGTTGTATACCCAAGCTTTCTTCATCCGTTTAGACAGAGACCACCCAGCCACTGATTCATTGTACCTTACTCGGTCTACTCTGTAATACATGATATAGGGCTGTGTGAGTTTTGATTTAACCCGAGCTGTAACATGAAGCGCCTCTCTATATCTACATGTTCTGTAGTAATACATAGCAAGATACAACAAACAAGACACATCACCCACTCTACCTGCCAGCTTCAACAAGTTACCAACCAGTCTGTCTGATCTGTAGACTGCCTTATTTGTACTATCTGTTGAAGTATTGAGATGCAAGAATGCTGCTGTAACTAATTCATCAGCGATATATTTCTGTAATGTTAACGTCTTATATTGTGTTAATGATTGAATTGACAAACTTATGATAAACCTCAGAGTAAAGTAGTTATCCCGTACGTCCTTTTCTAACACACTTATTGCAAAGATTTCATTTCTAAAACAAATGTCAATATCAGCAGCACTCTTAATATGCCCCTTAAGTGGATCTATTCTGACAAGGATGGTACATATGACTGGTTCAATCATTTTTCTGACTGTCGGACTTTGTAGCAAACAATGTGTCACGCCCATTTCGTAATACCCGTTCAGTTGTGTGAACAAACACTCTCGTGTGCGCACACCTTTGACTGTAGACAATTTGCTGACAAACATGTTGTTCCGTGGAATAAAAAAGTTTGGCATCACACCTTGATAGACACAATGTAAAAGAAATTTGAAACTTTTCCAGAAACAATCCAGTAGTTTATTTGGGGACCATGTAATATGTCCTATTTGTATCAGCCAGAACATCGTTGTCTTCACGAAATACGAACACAGGAATGGTTCCTCTATGCCACGATTGACTATGTCGCCATTAACGATTTCCTTTAGAAATATTTTTAAAAGCCCATAACACAAGAACTGTGTATGATTCATTGAATACACAAGTTTTTGCTCTGCCTGAGAAAAGGACAATCTCCACTCCAGTTCATTTTCATTGCCTGCTATTTTACTTCCGATGGGCACAATATGACATCCATTCCCTAGAATATCATCAAACACGTGGTTTGGAGGCCAGTTATGCAGAGTACATCTTTTTCTCCAATGTAAGGTTAGCCTAGACCAATAGGAACAATGGAAACAAAGAGCAAAATCACTTTCAACATCCTCGTAGAAAAAATTTGTACAAGGTCCATGCTGTTTTATATTTTTGAAGAAACCCTCTTCTACAATCAAAGTGAATGGCATTTGTCTCCACTCTACATTTGATATGTACATCCCGTCACTGAATGGAACAACTAATGATTCAATGATTTCACTTTGTGGTGGCGTCAGAAGCTGTAGTCTGACAAACCCCGGTGGTGTATCAATGTCCTCCATGAGAATAATGAAATATTTTGATAAATCATTAGCAATGGACTGTGCTAAGTCACTAATCACTTTATGATTAGTAAACCAGCCCATTGTGTCTATGTCAGAAGATTCAAACCTAAAACCTTCCCTATCACTACCACTTGTCATGTACATGTATCTATAACCTCGATGTATCTTTGCAGGTTTCTGTATCTTCTCCACCATGTCCCCCACCTCCCTCCTGACGGTCACTTCTGTCGGTGTCCCTATATAATCACACAGACCCGCGTAAAGGGCCTCAGACACACGGCAATTGTCAGACATTCCGTGAATCGCACTTTTGTACAGTTATTTCTTCTTTTTATTATACCCAACGAGCTTACGAAAATAAGTTTTCATAAGTACATGTATTATAGTATGTTTAAATCAAGTACGACACAGACACAATATTGATGTATCACTAGGTCAGATGTCAGATCGTTAACGGTTTATTGAAACTGAAAATTTTCAGCCTATTAATAGACCAAGATTCTGGGGCTTTTCCTGACTTTCTACTTTCCCTTTAAATGTTTACCTATAACACAAAGTTATTTATCCCATTGCGCAACATAAAAAACATTTTTCTTTCTTAATTTTACAGTGATGGTAAAATAGTATTCAGAAAATTGCTCACCATTTAATTTACAGAATTGTAGATCTTTACAAAATATTTACACCCTGCCCTATATTTGCGTTCACAAAGGTCTTATCTCAGAGATTTTGTTTTGATTAAAATGGTAATCTACGCTCTTAAACTTCGAACTTTGGTCCAATATTGAGGGAAAAAACCTTAAAAAGAATTTATATCAAGGTTACTTCATAATTTGATATGAGAAAGAATAAAGTTTGAGTTGTGGACACCAAATCTTTTGTCAAAATATTTGTTGCAAGTTTAAGTCACTGTACACACAGTTGCTATACGTTTTGTTCGCTATACGATTTCTTTTTTTATTTTAATTTAATGGCATTTTTTTAACGTTTTCTACGTCAATTGTTTATGGAAAACTGAACAGATATATGTCCTTCCCTTTGTCCTTGTGATCTCTCAATTATTTTTTTTAAAATTAAGTTACAGCAGCAGTAAAGAAAAAGAAAGCACACTTTCACTTTATTATGACATCACAATATTGCACACTGAAAGACAAGTTAATGTAATCACATCAGTTCACTGTCATATTGTAAATGTTAAATTTAATAACTGGTTGCATGTACATATTATTAAATGTAATCTTAATACAAAAGTTAAAATATGACATCAGAATTCATACTACAATAAAATTTATAATTCGTGAAAATGCCTTTTCTAGAGATAAATAAAATTGTTAAATGTACATTATTTTTTCAATGTAAGTGATATGCTGATTTTCATAGTTTTCAATTTCAGCTATAGATTTAAAAATGTACATGTTTTTGTGTCTAAACATTTTTCAAAAGTTCATTAGAATAAATGCAAAAGTCAACATCAAACTTTTAAGATGATTATTGTTCCTATCTGTAAACTGTAAGGTTGATTTCACTGCCCCTTATCAATTAAAACCAAAAAAAAACATTACAGATCTTATTAGAAAGTTTTTTAAAAACCATGTTAACATTGACAACCGACATCAAACGGAATGGACTTGTACATTATTGCAGGATCCGTCAACACATCTCACAAAGTTAGAAGGGAATGTCTGATCATAAATATATAGTATGTCATGTACATATACAAAATGGGTTTGTACAAGTTTTCACTGGACATAATTTGAATTAGAAAAGGAATGCAGTGTACACATTAAGAAAGTGGGTTGTGCTTGATAATTTTCACAAAATATCTCGACCAACTTGATGATATAGTGAAAACTTGTTTTTAATTTAAAAAAAATGTTTGCAAAATGTGAAGAAAATTTATTCTCAAACTGTGCATGAAATGGACAAATTTCAAAATAAAACGGGATCAAAATCTAAATGTCGGTTTTCTTATACATTAAAACTTTCTATCATGTAAATTTTGAAATTCTTCAGATTTTAGGTTTTTTTTAAAATTATATATGAAGAAATGTCTTTTTAAAACTCTTTTCAGATAAATCTGATAATCATTTTATCCAAAGAATCCACAACATATGGCAGTGCCTAGGAACCATCATTCTGAAAAGCAGTTTCACAGAATATTTTTCTTATTCAAGGACTTAATCTAGTTTCTGGATATCTTGGATGAATGTATAGGAGATGCTGGGTCACAGTTCCAGCTACTTCTCTCCCTCACACCAGTCCTGCCCAGCGATTGGAGATAAGACCCCCATCCAGTCCTTGTCTCTCACACCAATCCTGACCAGCGGTGGAGATAAGACCCCCAACCTCCTCCTTGCTGCTGCTGTTGTTGGGGTTGATTGGCAGAGTTGTCTTCTCCTTAATAAAAAGAAAAAAAGAGAGAAAATCAAGTTTAATAATTAAATATAATACTTTTAACCCTTCAAAATATTGAACCTGGGTTTAGAATATTGCAGAATATTTTTTTTGCAGTATCAAAATATTCGGCATGGGTATTGCTATTGTATATAAGTAAACAATTGTGAAAAAGAAAGATATTTGCAACGAATCTTCTTATGACAAATAATGGTTTTCAAAGAAAACCCAAAGTAAATCTACTCAAGATTGTCAAAATAAATTTTACCCTGAGCAGCTGCATCCAGAGTTGTCTTTTCCTCAGGACTGAGTTTGAGCATAGTAGTCAGCACTGGTACAAGCTGCTGTCGCTCATCTCCGACCTTCAGACTCAGAAACTGTAATGTCAAGGTCATATCACTCTGTATCTTATATGTAACTTACAAAATGACATTATTAAATAGTTATACCCAAATTTATTCATTGTAAGCATTCATAGAGATAAACTTTAAAAATCTTCAGATCAAATCATCACTGTGCCCCTCTTGTGGTGGAATGAAACACTGGGATTTTCTTTACCTATCCAGTTCTTCATATTTTTTAAATTTCTTTCATTTTTCATGTAAATCTTTCATATTTTTTTTATTAAATCAGAAGGTTTTGTTACAGAAAGCGTCTACTGTTGACTGCAAAACAGGTTGATGGCTGACAGTTGACACTTTCCATTAAAAATTGCCAACTGTCAACCTGTCATTTAATCAACAAAAGATTATCATTGAATGTGTCAACTGTCAACCTGTCCCTTGGTCAGCAGTAGATTGTGTAATGGAAAAGTCATCATTCAACCAGTCCCCGAAAGTGTCAACTGTCAACTGTCAACCTGTCCCCTGGTCGACAGTAGAGTATATTTTGGAAAGTGTCAACTGTCAACCGTCAACCTGTCCCCTGGTCAAGGACATCATGTGCACCTTCAGGAGAATATTCTTGAGGTACTCCATGTTGGCAGCCTCTTTTTCACGTTGCTGATTCCGCTCCAATCGACGAATTTCTTCTTTCAGGATTTTTGCCTGCTCCTCCAATCGCATTACTGTAGCCTCATTTTCACTTGACAACTGCAATAACATCATCATTATATAATTTAATTCTGGTTGCAACATGGGTTTGATTGGATAGAAACATTTAGTTAAAATTATATAACCTGGTTTGCACGTCACATGCTTGAATTTTGAACAGATTAAAGCTGACATGAATTCATAAATACGCATTACTTCCCTTTTATCTCCGACTACCGCCATATTAGTTGTCAATTTCTATTGTTCTGCTCATCGCTACACACACCCTATATAAGGCCGAGAGCCCTAGTCATGCTTCACCCCATTCAGGAATTTCACACACCCGAACACGTTACCTTGGACGAAAAGACTTGTAAAAACGCGTTTTGAACAAAAATAATATGACAACCACTTCACTGGCAAGATATATCCAATAAACGACGAAACAAGACATACTGAAATCCAGGCGCAGATACTTCAGAATCCTCGATAATTGTAGACCGTTTCCTGTGTATGTTATAACATCGCACATGCGCAAACCACACACTGTGGCAGATAGAGCAATGTCAATTATCGCATGGATTTTATAAACGGGGAGTTTTTGTAGGAACGGATAGAAACGTTGTTACTTTCTTGGATTTACTATCATTTATCTACTGTGTTGGATGTAGTGTCGCCGGGGTTTTCAAGAAGATGCAGATGTTATGCACTCTGTATGAACGACACACGTGTTCGATGTGCATGCGAAGTAAGGCAGCACTATCTGTGCAAAATAATACAGATACCTTGGATACCTTGGACATCAAAGAATAAATATACTTTGTATTTCATTGATTGTTGTTTTCTTTATTCTTTATTACTACATTTTACTACATGCACAATGTGTAGTTCATGCATTTAGAAGTCCGTGCAACGTGAATGCCTCGATCGGAAAGCAACCGACCGTAACTTTCTCAACCGGTATATATACCCCAGTGGCAGTAGAGGAGCGATCGAAACTAATATGGCGACCAAATGCTTTTATGAATTCATGTCAGCTTTAATATCATTTTTAAAAGTAAAACACACTGAATTTGTACAGTAAATTATAGAAAAATAAATTATATGGGATGAACTCAAAATCTACCCAAGTGATACTCGTATAACCTGGATTCAAGCAATTTGGGCTTTTTTATAATCCACTTCGCAGATTATAAAGTGTAAACTGCCCCAACCAAAGTTATAATTTTATAACATGGATAAACATTGAGTTCATTCTTAAATAATGTTTTTTTTTCCTCTTACTAGTAAGGTTTAAGGATATAAGAATTAGTTTTGAAACAACCAATTTTTTAAGTCTCCACTGGGTGAGGTTTATTTAACTACAATAAAGAGTAGTTCCGAATAGAAAATGGTGATCTTCCTCTAAAAAAGTTTTCACCTCCTTGAGATATTTTATACAATTGTAACCTTTGTGAAAAATTTTCTTTGTTTGCTGTTACAACTTCTTACCTCGGTGAAATACTCTAAACATTTCTTACCTCAAAGAGATGTTCTATTCATTTTTTTACCACAGTGAGATGTTTAATAAGCTGTTTACTTCAGAGAAATGTTTTAAAAGTTCTTACCCCAGTGAGATATTCTATTATTTTCTTAACCCTGTAAAATGTTCTGTATGATACTTACCTCTGTAAGATATTCTTTAAGTTTCTTACCTCAGTGAGATACTCTATCAGTTTCTTACCCCAGTGGGATGTTCAAAACTTATTTTTCAATTTAATGAGATGTTTAATAAATTTCTTACCTCAGTGAGATTTTCTATTAATACATTTCTCACCTTAGAGAGATGTTCTATATGTTTCTTACCTTAAAGAAAAGTTCTATATGTTTCTTACCTCAGTAAGATGTTTCTTACCTCAGTAAGATGTTCTGAAAGTTCTTTCCTCAGTGGGTTGTTCAATACATTTCTTACCTCAGTGAGATGTTCTATAAGTTTCTTACCTTAGTAAGATGTTCTTTTCATTTTTTATCTCAGTGAGATATTCTATATACATTTCTTACCCCCAGTGAAATGTTCTATATGTTTCCTACCTCATTGAGATAGTCGTGACATTTCTTACTTTAGTGAGAAATTCTATACGGTTCTCACCTCAGTGAGATATTCTTTAAGTTTCTTATCCCAGTGAGATGTTCTATATGTTTCTTACCTCAATGAGCTATTCTATACAGTTCTTATCTCAGTGAGTTGTTCAATACATTTCTTACCTCAGTGAGGTGTTCTATAAGTTTCCTACCTCAGTAAGATGTTCTTTTCATTTTTTTATCTCAGTGAGATATTCTATATACATTTCTTACCCCCAGTGAGATGTCCTATATGTTTCTTACCTCCGTGAGATATTCTTGACATTTCTTACGTTAGTGAGATATTTTATACCGTTCTTAACTCACTGAGGTGTTCTATAAGTTTCCTACCTCAGTGAGATGTTCTATATGTTTCTTACCTCAGTGAGATATTCTTGACATTTCTTACGTTAGTGAGATATTTTATACCGTTCTTAACTCACTGAGGTGTTCTATAAGTTTCCTACCTCAGTGAGATGTTCAATATGTTTCTTACCTCAGTGAGATATTCTTGACATTTCTTACGTTAGTGAGATATTCTATACGGTTCTTTACTCAGTGAGACATTCTATACAGTTCTTAACTCAGTGAGATATTCTATATGTTTCTTACCTCCGTGAGATGTTCTATACGTTTGTGAGCTGTGGACAGGTTCTCTCTCAGTGTCTCCACCTCTAGTTCTGTCAACTCTTTGGAGTGAACTACAAAATAAATTGCAGATTTATTGCCCTTATCTATAAACTCTCTCTCTCGCTCTCTCTCTCTCTCTCTCTCTAAAACACATACACACACAGAAAACTGTGTTCTATTATTTTTTTTTAATTTTCCCATTCTAGCACACTTCTTTTGAGCCAAAAAATGAAGAGTCAGGTAATATTATTTAAACAATTATGTGTTCATTTGGAATTGAATTTTGGGTACTTTATATTCATTTGATTAATGTCCTATTTACCAATTCTGAATATTACAGATTGAAATAACTATCTACTGTTTGTAGAATCATAGAAATGGGTATTAATGTTTATTCAAAGTAAATCGTGAATAAATGTATTACTGAATGTAGAGTGCAGCGTACCTGTATCTTCTGGTCCTGTGGACAGTAATTTGTCCAGTGGTAAAGGAGACGGCCTCATAATTCCCTACAACAAAAGCAAAGAGTCCGCACTAAGCTTTGGGTAGCCAAAGAATTGTATCAAGAGTTTCCTAGCAACGGATGAGTTAACTAATGTATGTTAGAGGTAAATATTTAGGATGAATAGAAATTTCTTAATCAAAGAGAAACATAAGACTAGTTTTGGTTACCTTTGAACAAGGCTCGGGATCTACAATTTCTGACCCCTGAAACAAAAAACAAATATATCCAACTTAAAAAGTGTTCTAAAAGCTTTTCAAAATGGCGAAAATGCCATCAGGAAAAAAAAATACTGAATGTCCATATAACTTGGAATGAAATAAATCAAATTAAACTTAATTTTTTGTAAATCCCCTCATGCAATATCAATTTACCTCCCCTTCTTGTCGCTCTTCGTGCCGGATGTCGTGAACCACTAACTCCATTGCCGAGGAGATGGGACTCTGTCGCTCAGTGACTGCAGTTGACCTTACACTGATGACCTTTGACATTTGCTGCTGAAGCTCCCTCTGTAGGCGAGTGTTTTCACGTTCCAGTGAATCAATCTGCATCTGAAGCATGTTGATGGCCCGACTCTGGTCCTCCTGAAGGGACTGTATCTGATCCTTCAATAACAAGCAGAATTACTCTGTTTATTAATTCAGTTAATAATCATTGGGCAGACAATCTTCTATTTTCTAAAGTTGTTTGACCCTTGGACTTTGTGAACTTGAATCAATAGGGGTCAATTGTTCCTTCATATAGTAGGGTTGACAATCGGTTACAAAATTGCTAATCAGTTAATCGCAAAATGTTCCGACTGATTAACCAGTTAATTGTATCAGAAATTCAGAATTTACTTTTTAGAAACATATTTTTATGATTTCATTCTCAAATAAAGAAGATGGGTGAATAAGGCGTAAACTGCCTATACAAGGATAGATAAGATACTATAAAATTGAAATATCAACAAATCTCAAAATTACTTTCTAAATTATTGAAAACAATGTATATTTACCATGACATCGATTTATAACCCTTAAATATGTTAGATGATTTAAACTGGAAGATGCATGTCAAAACCTCCAAATAGTGTCATTTTTAGAACTTCATTGACTTTTCTTTTATAAAGTGGGTCTGAGCTCCATAATTTTGTCATTGTCTATACTAGTATAAGGTTTAAAGGAAATCAAACCGATTTCAATCAACAAAAACGTGGAGAGATGACCCACTATACTTTAAAAATTTCATTTTGTATTGCAAGAATTGAACATTTTAGAAAAAATACAAGTCCGTAATTTGTGGTCTAAGTCGCATATAGCATTTAACAATTGAGTTGTTGTGACTCAAATGGATCAGTGGTTAGAGCATCAGACATTAGGTAACATAATAATGATAAGGTTTTTAGGTTGTGGATTCGATACTACCAAAACTTAAGATTTTTTTCTTATCGTTTGTTAAAATATTCAAAACTGAATATAGTAAGAAATTGTGGTTTTGAAAACTTGCATTATAACAGAATCAAGTATATTTAGTTTAAAAAAATTAAATTTCAAATTGTATTTTACGACTTAACCAAATGGGCATTTTCGCTATCTTGTTCCCCCATCTTCTTTATTTTTACATGCAAGAAGACTTAAAGTATGCAAACTTGATAGCATAGTCAAATTTAATACCATTTCAATAAAAAAAGAAATTAATATATAGTAATACACATGTAACGAATTTTCAAGGAGAAAATCAATTATCCCTAAATTAAAGCTTTTAGCGATGTATGAAAATGTTAAAATATGAATGTTCGTAGTCCTTATTGTTGATTTTTGTCAATTTTTTTTTATTTAATTAACCGATTACAGAATCGGTAACCGATTACCATCGTTCCGACTGATTAATCGGTTAAACGGTTAGCAATTGCCCTCCCTACTTTATAGGTGCCAATGCATTAAAATAGATGTCTTACAAGCAAGGTTTGTTCGACGGACTATTTGATGACTATTCAAACTAAAGAAATCAGCCACCATCGCAGAAAAAAATTATAGCTCGGCCAAGTGGACACAAAATTGGTTGGCCAACGAAACAAAGACAATGGCTGATGAGCTGCCGACTGTTGCCTGAATTATCCCATTTCTGTCTCAAAAACCCTCGGCCGTTGGTCATTTTCGGAAATGTGACTAAGGTTTAAGTAAATTATTTTAAAGGACATGAAAGGGGGGGGGGGGGGGGGGTGAAAATATATAAAGAACAATGTCTGTTAATCTTGAGTAAGTAAATGCCTCTGTGTTAATACATGTATAAGACCTTACCTTGAACGAGAGTGTGAGTGTTTCATTCTGTAGGTTGAGCTGATGAATGGTCTCCTTCTGTTCCTTCATCAGCAGGGTCTTCTCGTGGTTCACATCTTCTAGTCTACAAACACACTACTCTTACAATCACGTCACTTGCGAGCTCTACAAGAACTTCATGATCATCACTTCATAAATTTTGTCACTGAGAACTTGATTCAGAGTAAGATTTATTTACTTTTAAATGATAAAAAATCACCGAAAATTTGAAAAGTTTTGATTAAAAATTTGCCAAAAAAACTTTACAGTATTCTGTACATCATCAGTACAAAGGGCACCTACCTCCTTTTATGGACACTGTCCTTCTCCTGGAGGTCTGTCAGCAGTTTGTTGTACCGGCCCAGTAAATGGCTGTTCTCTTCCTGTTGTATCTCCATATCTGTCTCGGCTGTCTTCAATTTATCACTGATCGAAAGAAAATAAGAAAGCTCTGACGGTGCATTCACATGTCTGGTTCTCTCTCTGTCTAATTCTCTCTCTCTCTCTCTCTCTCTCTCTCTCTCTCACACACACACATTTGACATTGAACACAAACATGATTGTGTCACTGTGATCTGAAGTTAGATATGAAATCAAGAATAATGTATTGCTCTTTTAGGGTGGTTTCCATTTAAAGTCAGACTTATTGTAGATCAATCGTATTCAAACCTTAGGTCCTGGATTTTGTTCTTCAGTTGTTCAACAGCCTTTTCCAGTCTCTCTCTATAAAAATAAACATGTACAAAAAGTGATACAGGAAAATCAAAGCAAATTACTGGATATAAGTCCAAAAATGCCTTTATAAACAGAAATATGTAAACATGGCAGTAAATCAGAGACCAAAAAAATCCTTTTATGATATCCTTTCTAATTCTACAGTTCTTTCCATTGATTCCAAATATTTCATGTATGATGTATCACCTAATGCTGAACACAACTTAAAAATAGCCATGCACAAATTTTGTTTTCTATATCTTATATCAGCAGCAAGGTAATTACCCATTGTGTTTGCTACATAAAACTGCACACTCAGAACTCATGACCGATGCATTGCATTTCTTATAATGTCGATTTTTATTTTAATGTGTAATCTAGTGAAATATTTAGGTGATGTCACTTTTTGTTTCAATAGTTGCATTTATTTGATAATTCTATTGCAACCAAACAAGGACACAATGTGAGATGGCTGACGATTAAGAGGGCTGGATAGTCAGGGCCATCTTTAGACCTTATTGATCTCCTTTAGAAAAAGAGCTCTTAAAAGTATAAGTTCTGCGGGGTCACTTTTTGCATTTTTATGCAGATATTTAATCCTTATGTTTAATTAGAAACTTACAGCATATGAATAATTATGAAAAAATGTATGTTTAAGAAAATTCTGCAAAAGCTTTTTTACATAAAAAATGTAATTAAACATCCAAACAAAAAGTACTCTAAGAAAGAGGTGAGGGGCTAAAAAACATTATTATTTACAGAATATGATATTGTATAAAAAGAAATCATATGCTGGTGAACGATTCAATACCCATCCCTCACCTCTCCATCTTCTCACTCTCACTGATGGCCGACTCCTGACTCCCTTTCTTCTGCTGTTTTAGGACGCTGTGTACTCTCACCTGAAAGATAAACAAAGAAAAAAATAATGAATTGCACAATCCTACATTATAAACATCTACATTTACATGTTATTAAGGAAGGAGTCTTTTCTGGTTTTCGACTTGTCAAACATAAATTTGATTAATTATTCATTAAATCAAGATGAAAGGAAATTAAAATTGTATATTTTTCTTTCTTTTTTACTATCATACAACTTCGTATAGAAAAAGTAATCAATGTTTAGAATCTAACAAGGACTATATTTTTGGCATAATATTCGCGTAGGAATATATCACATGTTTTGCAATTCAGAATTGCTGCAGATTAATGAGTCTTTTTTAGCATTTTAAAAACATTAATGATGTATTTTTTTTTTTACTAATGTGAACTAATGATATGATACTTGGGTTTCAGAATATGTTTTAAAAATATGATTTGCCTATCAAATTACATTTTTATAAGCTTTTTAAAGCGCCCATTCTATTCATTGATTTTTATGAAAATCACTAAAATCAGTTTTTCTCTCTTATTAAATGGTCAATATATTAGCTTATCTGTCAATTTATATCTTTATATGAAGTCTTCAGAATACATAAAAATCTGAAATATTTCATTATTGGAAGCATAAAAAAATAATCAAAATTTCTTCAAAATTTAAGAAAATTAGAGGAAATGCGGGCTAAGCAATATCAATTTTGGTTTCAATATTATTTCAATTTAGTAGTATAAGCTGATAGACTTTCTGATATTCTATCACTTCATTGAAGAATAGAATCTTCAAATCTTAAACAAAAGTCTGCAGAACTACAAAGAGCTACACTTATTTTTACCATCCTTTACGTTGAGGAAAAAGGTAGTGACCTTGACCTGACCTTTATACGAAAACAAAAAGGTAAAATTTGAAAAAACTGATAGAATCATTTGGTAATATGATCCATTTGACTGTGTCAAAATTTCTTGAATTTCTTATAATAAGAAGTATGTTTGATAACGAGAAGAATCCTTCCTTAATAACAACTACAAAATATCTGATCCTCAACCCACAAATTGTTAGATCCTCCAAATGAATTGTTAAATCCTCCCCCATTGCTTACTTTGTATCCGTCGTACTCCGACTGGACAGCTTTCATCTCACTTCGGGTGACCTCTAGGTCATCCTGAAGCGTCTGGATCCGCCCCTCAAGAGAGCGGATGGTACGCTGGTTCGAGTCAGTCAGTGAGCGAAGCTTCTCCTGTAACTTCTCCTTCTCAGCAGCCAACTCTCCCATCTGCATCTGTTACAACATACAGACATAATGAAAAGAAACCTGATCATTACTGATCAATCTTATAACACTTTGTTACAGGTATATTGTTGGTATGTACATTTTTTTATATTTATATAGCTCTACATATTGGTTTATGACTATAAGCCGTGGAAATTAGATGACCGTTGCAACATAGGTACTTGTAATTTTCCTTAGGAATGGTCTAAATATCTCCACCTGTTTCTATAGACCTATATTCTACTTAACCTTGCTCTCCTCCACCTGTTGGTTTAGACCTATATTCTACTTTACCTTGCTCTCCTCCACCTGTTTCTATAGACCTATATTCTACTTTACCTTGCTCTCCTCCACCTAATTCTATAGACCTATATTCTATTTTACCTTGCTCTCCTCCACCTGTTTCTATAGACCTATATTCTACTTTACCTTGCTCTCCTCCACCTGTTTCTATAGACCTATATTCTACTTTACCTTGCTCTCTTCCACCTGTTTCTAGAGACCTATATTCTACTTTACCTTGCTCTCCTCCACCTTTTTCTATAGACCTATATTCTACTTTACCTTGCTCTCCTCCACCTGTTTCTAGAGACCTATATTCTACTTTACCTTGCTCTCCTCCACCTAATTCTATAGACCTATATTCTACTTTACCTTGCTCTCCTTCACCTGTTTCTATAGACCTATATTCTACTTTACCTTGCTCTCTTCCACCTGTTTCTAGAGACCTATATTCTACTTTACCTTGCTCTCCTCCACCTGTTTCTATAGACCTATATTCTACTTTACCTTGCTCTCTTCCACCTGTTTCTAGAGACCTATATTCTACATTACCTTGCTCTCCTCCACCTGTTTCTATAGACCTATATTCTACTTTACCTTGCTCTCCTCCACCTGTTTCTATAGACCTATATTCTACTTTACCTTGCTCTCTTCCACCTGTTTCTAGAGACCTATATTCTACTTTACCTTGCTCTCCTCCACCTGTTTCTATAGACCTACTTTACCTTGCTCTCCTCCACCTGTTTCTATAGACCTATATTCTACTTTACCTTGCTCTCCTCCACCTAATTCTATAGACCTATATTCTATTTTACCTTGCTCTCCTCCACCTGTTTCTATAGACCTATATTCTACTTTACCTTGCTCTCCTCCACCTAATTCTATAGACCTATATTCTACTTTACCTTGCTCTCCTCCACCTGTTTCTATAGACCTATATTCTACTTTACCTTGCTCTCCTCCACCTGTTTCTATAGACCTATATTCTACTTTACCTTGCTCTCCTCCACCTAATTCTATAGACCTATATTCTACTTTACCTTGCTCTCCTTCATCTGTTTCTATAGACCTATATTCTACTTTACCTTGCTCTCTTCCACCTGTTGGTTCAGTCCCTCTAACTGACCACGTAACTGAGCGTCTGATGATCTCTGCTCTGTTTCCTACGACAGATAACAGTAAGTGGTGTATTAAACAAAGAGGAGAGAGAGAAATGGACATGGATATAATGATTATGAAGTACAATGATTAGTGATCTAGTCAACCTCAACAAAAGAAAACTCAGTTTACTTTATCTATTCTCTCATCACCAATGGCATTTAAAACATAAACTATTTTTTGTACAAAGAGTAGATAATTTTCTCTCAAATTAGTGCAACAATTAACATTTGTTATAATTAGTGCCCCTAATTATATGTTTTTTTAAAGTAGTCAGTCAAACTAAATCTTCTTGCAATTCATAGGAAAAACCCAGTATTGATGCCCTATCCTGTCATTTTATGGTCAGAATCATTTACCACTTTCTTGGCATCTGACAACTCTTTCTTGGTTTTGACCAACATCTGCTTCAGTTTGCTCGCTCTGTCCTCTCCCTGCACTCGCTGCTCCTCAACAGCATCTGAATGTCATTAACAGAATTATAGATATATATAGTCATATTTTACCACAATACAAATGTCTAAAATAGTTACTTTTATATTGATCAAAATGTTTAAGAAAAATTTGAAAACAATTGTGAAACCTTTTTATTTGTTTTAAAATAAATACATTGTACTTTTCTATAGATTTTGTTCATACTAATAGTTTTAACTATCTAGCTTGTTGACACCAACACCATTACTTGTTCACACTGACATACTTACCGACTAGTTTACACTGACATCTTTACTGACTACGGTAGTTTACACCGACATCTTTACTGACTACGGTAGTTTACACCGACATTTTTACTGACTACGGTAGTTTACACCGACATCTTTACTGACTAGTTTACACTGACATCTTTATTGACTAGTTTACACTGACATCTTTACTGACTAGTTCAAACTGACATACTTACTGACTAGTTCAAACTGACATACTTACTGACTAGTTCAAACTGACATACTTACTGACTAGTTCAAACTGACATACTTACTGACTAGTTCAAACTGACATCTTTACTGACAAGTTCAAACTGACATCCTGACTGACTACGGTTGTTCCAAACATCTTATTTGACTTGTTAACACTGATATCTTTACTGACTTGTTAACACTGATATCTTTACCTATCTAGTTTGTTCACACTGCCATTTTTACCTATCTGCTCTTTGAGGGCCTTTGCTTTCTCTTCCAGTCTCTCCACCTCCGATTTCAGGTCAGTGATGGCAGCATCCCTCTCCGTGATCTTATTGTTCAGGGCTTGGACAGTTCTCTCGTAGTCAGCTATCTCCAGGTCCATCATACTGCTCTGATTGGCCTCCTGTGAAAAGAAACACTTGACAACTGAGCAGTTGTAATTGATTCTGACATTTTCATAGAAATACCTTATCTAAAACTTTATAATTTTCAGTCTCCCTGTTTCTTTCTCTCTCTTTGTCTCTCCATTTTAAATGTTTTATCTGCTCTATTTGTCTCTGAATTCCTGGACTTGTTAATTAAGTCAAGTGCCTCAACTCATATGCAGTCTCTCTCTCTCTCTCTCTCTCTCTCTCTCTCACCTGTTTGGCATGCTCTAACTGTCTCTGGATTTCCTGGACCTGCCCCTGTAGACCAGCCACCACACTCTTGTGCTTCTCTCCTTCCTTCTTCATCCTTTCCTCTGATTCTTGAAGTTTGACTTGCACCTTCATGGAAAAATCATACAATTTTAAAAATAAATAACTCCTACCATAAACGTATAATTGCATATCCCAAAATTATACATAAACATCAATTTGTATTGCCAAAACACCATGCGTCAATCATAAGTCCATTTAGGAGAGGTACTTTAGATCAATAGAATTGGTGTTAGTTAAAATGTGAAAATTTTTATTTAATATGTACCTCTAATCCAAAAAATGCATTATGTCATGAATGAAAATCTCTATGTACATTACATTTTGCATTACAGTAAAACACACTTATAATGAAGTGCAAGGGACTTCGTTATAAGCGTAATTCGTTATATCCGTCAAGTTTACAACATGTAATAAAGTAACCGGGAATGAAAATCATTTTGCTGTCAGTGTCGACTCATTATAACCATGTTTTTATAACGGTGTTTTACTGTACATATTATCCTACATCCAAAGACACATAAAAAGATTAATGACATCGCGGGGGTGTTAAGGAAGCATATGGAATCTGAGTTACATGTCTTTCCGTGAAATCACAAATCTTAGTTACTATGTACATATTCAAATATATAAGCAACAAAACGTAGACAAAAAACAAATAAAAAATACTCAATGACAATTTTTGCCAGAAATTAGTTTGTATTACGTAGATTTACACATTGATGACGTCATGACTAAAAGTTGAATGTCGTGTGAATTTGATCGGAAAGCATTGTAAACATATTCAAAATATAACTAATCTAAGAACTCTAATAAAGTATTGTGGTGTGATTTAATGAGAATTGGACATAAGGATACTGAGGGAGATGTTAGTTGCATCAACCATTCGCTAAAAGGTATGTAAATTTGCTTTTATTTCTCGGCCAGGCTTTCCTCTGTCGTTGTTTACGATATAAAAATCCAACTAGAACAACACTACCCCGTGTATGTTGAACTTGAAATTTTATACGTATCGTTAGTTTGATCAATGCTTAAATCGAAAAGTGCTGCTAGAATCCCATGTTGTGTGTTGTTTAAATGCAATTTGCCGTTTTCCGTACAAACTTTATAAAAGTTGGGAAGGTTTTACGAGAACCGGATGAATAACTTTTTAATAAGGAAAACCATAGGATTCTAGCAGCGGTTTTGATTAAATTGAGATGTTTTGCCTTCACTTGTTATGTTTATTTTATTTTGGAAACCGCGGGGTAGTGTTGTTCTATCTCATTTTATGTTAAGGAATATATGTAAGCTATTTATAGTTGTCACGTGATAATGCACCAATGTTGCAGTGATGCACTACCCGATTTTATTGCACTGACATCTATTTTAAAGGATAATACTAAGTTTTTGATCTTATTCAAAATAATTATTTAATTTCACGATTTGGAATACAACAGTCAAAATAAGACGGCAAATTGCCCATATGCTTCCTTAACACCCCCGCGATTTTGACCATTAGTTTTTCCTTACTACCACATTATGAGTGCTTTACCTGTTGCTTGTCCTTCAGCACTTCTTCTTTCTGAATTCTGTATGCCTCTTTTTCTTTCTCAGCAGATGACAGCTTTCCTTTCAATTCCGCAATGACCCCTTCTTGTTTCTGAAAATTACCACCAAAACTATTTTTTACCAATCTTAAGATTTTCAAATGGCACATTAATTTGTCACTGAAAATTATTATCATAAATTTGCTCCATGAAAAATTATTTTTATTTCATAAATGCAGTACATTTTCACAAGCACAACTAAATAATCTGACCTTCACCTCTGACCGACACTAACCTTGACCTCTCCTTTCAACCTGTCCATCTCTTTTGTAAGTTGACCTTTGTCCTCTTTACTGGAGGCAGCTGTCTCCTTGACCTGAGCCAGCTCTGAGATGACTTTCTCAAGGTCTTGTCTGTAACTCTCTGACTCCTTTGTTTTTGAGTCAAAATCCAACTCCAGCTTATCATACTTTTCTTGCAAAAGCTGGAAAATTTAAAAGATTTAAAGTTCAATAATGGAATAAATTGTAGGAAAGTAAAGATTAACAAATTGTTTCACGTAAAGTCCATTGCAGTACATTTTATTAATAACTGGTCATGTTGTATTAATAACTGGTCATGTGGAAATTAATTTTTTTAAACTTCTGTCATTATAAAATTTTTCACATTTTCAGTAAGTCATTAACTTTGTAGTCCAAAAAAATATTAAAATACTCCCCAAATCTTTTAACTAATAAATCAGCATAAGATTTCTTTAATTGTATTCAAACTTTCATTGTCTTTTCCTGACAACATCAATGACTAATTCAGACAACAACGCTGACTAAACCGGACATATCAATGACTATTATCGACGTAATGACTACCATAATCCAGACGTCTCTCACCTGGAAGCTCCGTGTCACTTCCGAGTTTGAACTCTGGGAACTTTCAAGGGCAGACAATTGGTGCTGCAGCTCTTCACATTTCTTAATGGCTTCGCTCTTCTCTTTCATCAACTCGTCATACTTTCAACAGAGCAATAAACAAGACATTTTAACTGAAGGTCATCAATTTTTTCGTTTCTATAATGACATTTAAAAATTAAATGAAATTACAAATAAGCTAAATAAAAAACAGTTAGTTTTGCATCCCAATACATGTATAAAAAGAGAAATAACTCATTATATTCAAAACTAAAAGAAAAAATAATTTTTCTCTAATTAATTGAGGTAATTACCTTAGACTTGAGCTGACCCGCCTCTTTCTTGCTCTTCATCGCCAGAGACTTGATTTGTAGTCTCAGTGACAGTGTGTCTAATTACCTTGGACTTGAGCTGACCCGCCTCTTTCTTGCTCTTCATGGCCAGAGACTTGAGCTGTAATCTCAGTGACAGTGAGTCTAATTACCTTGGACTTGAGCTGACCTGCCTCTTTCTTGCTCTTCATGGCCAGAGACTTGAGCTGTAATCTCAGTGACAGTGTGTCTAATTACCTTGGACTTGAGCTGACCTGCCTCTTTCTTGCTCTTCATGGCCAGAGACTTGAGCTGTAATCTCAGTGTGTGTCTAATTACCTTGGACTTGAGCTAACCCGCCTCTCTCTTGCTCTTCATGGCCAGAGACTTGAGCTGTAATCTCAGTGTGTGTCTAATTACCTTGGACTTGAGCTGACCCGCCTCTTTCTTGCTCTTCATGGCCAGAGACTTGAGCTGTAATCTCAGTGTGTGTCTAATTACCTTGGACTTGAGCTAACCCGCCTCTCTCTTGCTCTTCATGGCCAGAGACTTGAGCTGTAATCTCAGTGTGTGTCTAATTACCTTGGACTTGAGCTGACCCGCCTCTTTCTTGCTCTTCATGGCCAGAGACTTGAGCTGTAATCTCAGTGTGTGTCTAATTACCTTGGACTTGAGCTGACCTGCCTCTTTCTTGCTCTTCATGGCCAGAGACTTGAGCTTGTTGTACATGTCCTCCTTCTCCTTCAGCTTCTGCTGCAAACTTTTATTCTCTTCAGTTGAGTCCTAGTGATGATCAGAATTTGTTGGGTTATAACCATCTTATGGAATAATAACAATATGTTGGGGGGAGGGGGGGGGGGCTTAATTTTCATGAATTTTCTGGGTACCCCTCTTAAAAACACTAAATCTGAAACAGCTATAAAGCACCATACATCTTCTTTTAATTCAACCCACAATATCTTATTCAATCTAACCTCATTAAAATAGAAAATCTCGGACAACTGGCTCCAACAAACTTAGATGAATCTAAAGAATAACTAATAGAAATGGGATAGGGATCAGTTTTGCTTCGATTCTAGAATTCTTATCATCCAACATGATGAGGAGAACATAAGGTTTTAAACAAAATTCCCTTATTAACCTTATTGATCTTTTGGATCTACCAGTGTACAGATAAGAATGTCAGACAGAAAAGAAAGTACAAACTGCAGAGAGAGAGAGAGAGAGAGAGAGAGAGAGAGAGAGAGAGAGAGAGAGAGAGAGAGAGAGAGAGAGAGAGAGACAGCAGATGGAGAGAGAGAACAGATGGAGAGAGAGAGAGAGAGAGAGTGAGCAGATGGAGAGAGAACAGATGAAGAGAGAGAAGATGGAGAGAGAGTAAGACAGAGAAAGTTACAAAGAACAGATGGAGGGAGAGATAGAAAGAGAGACTTACCTCTGACTGTTGCTTTGTTTCCGTCTCCTTGCCTCTAATCTCCTGGAGCTGTGTATTTAATTCACTGTTCACATTCTGTAACTCTGCCATCTTCTCACTAAGGGCAGATAACTCACTCCTGAGATTGTTTTCTAACTCAGCCTGTTCTTTGTTAGCTGTATTTTGAGATTCAAGGTCTTTTTCTGCCTGGTCTAATTTTGACAACAAATCCTGAACACACTTGGATTTCTCCTCCATTGAACTATTTAAATTTTCACATTCACTTTGAAGTTCTTTATTCATGGCTTCCATTTTGATTTTATTTTCTTCTAACGATTGAATGATTTCAATTTTATTCTGAATTTCCTGTAACATTGAGTTCTCTTCAGAAGATTTTCCTGAAATCTGAGCTTTTAGCTCATTTAGAGAACCATCGACCACAGCTTTTTGTTGTGTCAATTCATCCAACTCATTTTTAAGTCCTTGGATTTCTGCTCCAAAAGAAGTCTTTTCTTTTTCACTTTCATCATATTTAATCTGTAACTCCTGGAATGTTTTCACACTTTCGTCGAGTTGATTTTGCAATTGTTCGAGCTCAGTCTCCTTGGCACTTTTCTCAGCACACAGTTTTTGACATTCCTCAGACTTTTGAGATAGCGTACCTTCTATCTCCTCTTTATCACATTTTAGATTCTCCAAAAGTGAGGATAGACTGTCTTTTTCACTTCTAATACTACTGATTTCCTCTGATAGTCTCTTAATATCTTCCTTCAGAATATCATTTTCATCTTTAGATTTTCCATAATCCTCTGTCAATAATTTCACTTCATCTGAAAGTTTATCATTTTGACCTTTCACTTCTTCAAACCTTTCACTGAGTTCCTTCAGTCCATCCCTATCTGATTCCTCAGAATGTAATCTGTTTTTCAAGTTTTCGATTTCCTTCATTTTCTCATCTCTTTCTTCCTCTGCATTTTTCAAAGACAATTTCAAATGTTCAACCTCCTTCACAATTTCCATCTCTTCAGAATCAGTTGTTTCTAGATTACTCTGTAACTGCTCTACCGCTTTTAATTTCTCATCTCTTTCCATCTCTGTCTTCTGTAAACAAGACCTCAGTTCATCAATTTCATTTGTATTCTGTTCCAAGGTCTTTTGTAGTTCATCTATGAGTTGTTTTTGACTAGAAATTTCTCCATTCAGAGTTTCAACCTTTGCAGATGTTTCATCCAACAAAGCTTTCAGTTCAGAATTCTGGGCATCCCTTTCCTCCAGCCTGGTATTGAGTTCTGTTTTCTCACACTCATTGCTTCTGTATCTTTCCTGGAGATCGTCCAACTCTTTTTTAGCATCTGAAATTTCACCCTTCAATCTTTCAATTTCAATGTTAAGTTTCTGAACTAGTTCACTTTCTTCACTTTCCCTCTCTTGTACAACTTTTTCAGCATTCTGAGTCAACAACTGAAGTTCATTCTTCAGAGTCTCAATCTGCTGTTCATTCTCTTTAGCATTCTCTAAATACTTTTCTATCAATGAATCCTTGTCTTCTTTTTCTTTAGTCAGTTGACTAATTGTTTCAATCATTTGGGATTTTTCTGTTTCAATTGCATTCAAGTTTGTCTGTAAACTTTCATATTTACTTGATATGTCTTCTTTCTCCGATTGTACTCTACACAAGTTCTCAACCTGAGTAACCAAGTCTGATTTCTCCTTTTCACACACTTCAAACGATTCTTTCAGACATTTTAACTCTTCAGACACATCCAGGAATTTTCTTTCTAACTCTGACCTTTGACCTTTCACTTCTTCCACTTCCTGTTTCTTTTCTTCCACTTCCTTTTCCAACTCCTCAATGCTTGACTTCAGATCTGAGATTTCTGATTGCAGCACTGATGTGTTGGATTCTCCTTCTACCTCCATCTTTGCTATGAACTGCTCATGTTTCTTCCTGGCTTCTGCCAAATTGTTTGACATTTCCAGAATCTGGTTTTCAAGCTCCTCTGTGTATGTTTGCCTCTCCTTTACTCTTTCCTCCATTTCTTGACAAGTTTCTCTGGAATCTTCTGCTGCCTTCAATAAATGCTGTTTTTCACTCTCCCTCTCACTGATGTCCTTCTGCAGTTCTTGGATTTTATTTCTGAGCTCTGTTTTCTCCTCCTCATTCTGTTCTATAACCCCTTTAAGGTTACTATTTTCCTCTGAGAGATCCTGCTCCTTTTCTTGAGCCAATTTGATAATCACAGACAATGATTCCTTTTCTCTCTCAATAGATTCTTTCTCACATATTACTGTAGCTAGCTCTCTTTTGGCAGACTGGATTTCAACAGTACTGTCACCCTTACTGGCATATGCACTATCTAGATCCTGCTTTAGCTGATTATTCTGAGATACAAGTTCACTAAGTTTCACTTTCACTTTCTCCAGCTCAGTGACAACAATCCCCGGGCCACCATCAGCTTCAAACACATCATCATCATTATCATCGACCACTTCCTCTTCCTCATCATCCTCTTTCACCTTCCTCTCTTTCCGTTTCTCCATTCCTAGTACCTCCCTCACATTGTCCAGTTCTCCTAGAATCCTCTTCTCCTTGGCGTCTGCTTCGTCCAGTTCCTGCATCATTCTGTTCTTGTCTTCCTGCAGCATGTGCATCATGTGTTCCCATTCTCCCAGCTGCTCATTCATCTGTTGTACATCATTCCTCAGCATCTCCTTCTCTTCTTGTAGTTCACTGATCTCATAAGACAGACTTTCATCTTTTGCCAAAACTTTCTTCATCTCCTGCTCCAACTGTTCTTTCTCCCTTGCAATCTGCTGCAGCCTCTTTTTGATGTCAGTAGTTTTAGGAATAGCCCCACTTCCTCTTGGACTAGGCTTTCCATTCTTTTTTGCTGCAGTCTCTTGAACCTTGCTCTTAGGTTTCTCTGTAGCCTCTTTCTGAATGGCAGCCTCTTTCTGAGATTCATCTTCTTTGTCATTCATGAGCTCATGAATCTGGAATTCCAAATTATCAATTTCATTCTGTAGATCCTCCTTAAACCTCTGTTCACTTGTACAGAGCTCTTGAGATTTCTTCAATTCTTCAGTGACAAAACTCAGGTCTGATTTCAACCCCTCGACTTCTGCTGATGAGTGGACCAACAGTTCCTCCTTCTTCGTCACCTCTGCCTTGAACTTCTCAACCTCTACACTCTGTTCCTTCAGCCTCTGCTCCAAACTCTGATTCTCCTCTCTGAGCTCCTTACAAAGTGATTCCAGCTTTTCTACTTGCTGCGCCATCTCCTCTTTGTTATCTTCCTGTGGTGCCTGTTCACCTCTCTCTTCCAATGAGGACTTGAGTTTATCCACCTCCTCAGTCAAAGTTTTCATCTGGTTGTCCTTCTCTGTAGCTAGATCCACTGCCTCCTGCTTTTCTTTCTCTAAAGTCTCGATCAGGGTATATAACTGTTGCTTTCCTTCCGTCAACTGCTGAATTTGCTCCTCAAAATCGGCCTGGCTCTTGACTTGGTACTGTTTCATGGCTTTCAGTTTCTTCATCACAACATCCCTAGCATCTGAAAGCACTGTCACTTGTTCCTTCAGTTTCTACAAAACATAATTACATGTAGTAGATTAAAATGAAAGAAATTATGGAGTCTTTGTATCACATGATCATAATCAAATCATAAGAATTTAATTTTACGGTCAAATTTTTAAAATTCTTCATTTAGTCTCTGTGTTTAAAATTCATTCTTTTTTCTTAATACAAAAATAGGATAAACTTAGAACTTTTTATTATCAAGGAACTTTACACCCAAGGAATTTTAACCAAACAAATGCTATTTCTCTGACTTTTGGTTTTACTAATTGTATTTACTGTAGAGGCAGAAGTATTCATTGAGAATTTTTTTCGTTATTTTCGTTCGCAGCATAAATCAGCAAAATTAAATCCATGACGAATTTTTAACCCAGGTACATGTATTAATAGATACAGAGTTGATATGTGATAAAATTTGGAGATTACGATATGACGAAATTAAATCACAACAAAATTTTATTCGATTAAAAGACAATGAAATTTTAACCCAACAAAAATATGTGCTTCTACAGTATAGCATCTGTTTATGTTATTTGCGTACACTGGCTTACTCTGTATACACTGCTTTTGTTATTTTCCTTGGTGAGTTGACTCTGTATACACTTACGTTATTTTTCTCTGTAAGCAGACTCTGTATGCACTACTTACGTTATTTTTCTGGGTGAGCTAGCTCTGTATACACTTACGTTATTTTTCTCTGTAAGCAGACTCTGTATGCACTACTTACATTATTTTCCTCGGTGAGCTGACTCTGTATACACTTACGTTATTTTCCTCGGTGAGCTGGCTCTGTTCCTGCTGCATGAAGTGTAGCGAGGAGTTGAGTGTCTCGTCCTTCATCCTCATACACTCCACCTGGTCCTCAAGCTCCTGTATAACAAATACACAGATATAGAATAACAAATACACAGCTATAGAAGCCAATGTCTATTCTTTTATGTGTATAGATACATGTTGGTGTGCATAGGTACAGACAAATGTGTAAACAGGGTTTGTGTGTTCAGACACATGTAAACATGTAAAAAATAGATACTGGTTAAAACTGTTCAGATCATGTAAATTTGTATTGATTAGGTAGATGTTAATGTGTTTGTAAAATTGTTAATGTGTTTGTAAAATTTGTACAGTAATATAAATCCATTTAAATGTCCAAAGATCCTGAGAGCATTTTCATTCATTCTACTGTGAGCAGCATCACAAGGAAGTCTTTTAACTTCTATTTACATGTAGTCCCTCCCCCCCCCCCAAAAAAAAATTTTAATCAAATCTTTTTAGCGTTCTGTACTTTTGAGTTTTCCACAGAATTCTCTAATATTGTGGACACTGTGAACATGTAAGTAAACAATACATTCATATTTCCCTTATTTAGTACAATCATAAACATGCAAGTATACACTCAGGAAATCTTACAATTCTTTACCCCTTCTTTTCAAACCCAATGCTACCTTGACTACAGGAAGACAGTACCTTCTTCTCTCTCTTGGAGATGTTCAACTCTCTGACGACTTCATCTTTGTCTCTGTTTACATTGGTCAGCCTCTCTTCCATTTCCTACAAACAGAACACCCACTATCACTCAACAGGAAGCCAAATTACATGTATATCATTCACTATTTAAAACACAGAATAAACAGCCATTTGACAGAAAATAAAAATTCATTTTCACCTATTCTACGAAAAAAAAAATACAGTTTATATTTCATAGTTAACAAAGTTACAGTATATCTTATGATAGGTAAACAATCATTTAATTTATTTATGGAGTGTTAGACTGGAATCATAGGAAGCAGGGGGGCTCACTGACTTCATCTTCATTAATCATTAGTCGACTTGTACCTGTTGTTAATTATCAATCAATAAAATTGGTTAACTTGTGCCTAAGGTTTGGTTTGTTTAATTTGTACCTGGAGTTTACTGGCCGCCAGCTCCTGTGAGGTTTGTACAGCGTTGTACGCCGTCAACATTTCCTGCTTTTCTTCCTCCAGTTCCTTGACTTTTGTTTTCAGATTCTGAAACAAACACATTAATTTATATTGTCAAAATAAGTAATAATCATTTTGCATCCCCTTAATAATAAAATAATTTGAAAACAGTAAAAGGGTCTTACTTTCATTTGTTCAATAAACACTGTAATATTTCTGACAGGTCTACCAATAAAGTGTCTGATACAAATAAATTTATCTGATTCTATGGATGTACAAACATCATCATATATCATGATATATATTAATTTAACTCTGCTTTTATGCATATTAAATACCTAATTTGGTAGGCTTCTGACACAAATGATCTTGTGCCATTTGAATATTTATTCAATGCCTAAAGGTCACCGTCTTCGTGGTGGAATATCAAAATTATATCAAACTTTACTATAATTCAATTGTAACTTTGACCAGCCCCTCAATTTACATGTACCTTGGTCACAAAAAGTGGACCATATCATCAAATTATTTTAACCATATGTTGACCTTACCCTTAGCTATCATTACCCTCGCCTTATCTTGGTCATCATTAATTTCTGTTCTCTAACTCTAACATTATCAGCGTCACCATAAGTTTACCTTACCCTCACATTATCTAGGTCACCAAAAGTAAACCGTATCCTCAAATTATCTTGGTCATCATAAACTAACCTTACATAGACACTGTAACAGTTGTCAGTGGTTGACTTTACCCCGACCCTAATGTCATTGTTGGTTGACCTTACCGTCAAATTATCCGGGTCATCATTCTCCCCACTACCTTCTTTCTGAGACTCCAACTGTGTCACCTTTTTTGCAAGCTCTAAATCAACAAAGACAGACGTAAGATGTGATTATATCAAATGCTTGACCAAAAACAAAATCCTTATTCTAAAAGTGTAAACAATCTCATTAGCATAACAAAAATTATCCTATGACTTCTCAAACATCTACCACATCCAGATGTTCAATGACAATAACTTCTTTCCTTTAAAACCATGCATTCACAATTACTGTAAATTCCTTATATTACACGAGTACTTAATTCTGCGATCCCGCTGGTTTGTATCAAATCACGAGAGTATAAAATCGCGAACCTTGAACTTTTCTCCTTATTTCTTATAATTTTAAACTCTCAGTAAATAATGGCGAGATTTTAAAACCCGCGAAGGATGCTTCTTGCGATTTTACGCGGATATTAATTCCTCGCATTTAATTAGAAATTTACAGTATTAACTGTCAAAATTATTTACAATCCATAGTAAACTGTTAACATCAATAAATATTTAATATTGTAAAACATGTATTTATAGATGTGCAGTCAACAGAATCTACTTGTAAACACATAATTTTTTTATGAGAATGATAGTACACTCATATAAAGCAAAGAAGAGAAATTTACCATCACACTTTGCCCTGGTTTTCTGCAAAAGGAGCATCTGCTTCTTGACAAATTTTGTCAGATCATCTCGAGACAAATTGTCCAGCTGAAAATAGACACTGAATCTGTGAATCATGGAAATACTGTAGATTCCTTATTTTACCCGAGCATTTAATTTAGCCATTTCCCCGTTTTGTATAAAAAAATCTCGAGCGCAGAGGTTTTATCCTAAATTCTTATAGTTCTCAACTCACAGAAAATAAAAGCGAGATTTTAAAATTTGCAAGGGGTGCTTCTTGTGACTTTACTTGGACATTTACTCCTTGCATTTAATAAGGAATCTACAGACATAGAAGAACAAATTGCAGAAGTACTTTAAATTACATCATGAACAACAGGATTCTGGCCCACATTTCTATTTTGCACCAACTGCTCTTACTGTACTAGGGCAAATCTAAAATGGACTAATGCAAGACAGTATCTTATTCCTTTATTAAATACAGGGAAATATTATACAACTGAGTATCAAGTATCAAGAGTGTTTTAATAAATCCTCATGTATAGGGAAACCATTATGATCTTGTTGTAACCTTACTGGGAGTAGACTGTATCATATAGCCTTATAAACTATTGATTAGCTCCTATGCACATGAATCTTCATCAGTAATTAGCAAATAAAGCTACAAAACTCTTACCATCTTATATCAAAATTTTACAGAAAGGTACGAATTTACTCTTTAAGGTTTTTTTGGAGGGGGAGGGGAGGCTGTACATAACATATGAAAATAAAGGTCTCTGTGATTAGAAGAACCCAATTGAAAGGTTTTTTTATTAGCAAATCTCATGTTTGAAAAAACCATTATGATCTTGTTTTTATCTCACTGAGAGTATTGAGATGCATGACTTCAGATAAGATGAAGCCGTGAGGCTGGACAGCTGAGTAATACAGTACCTTGGAGGTACTGACAGCTGAGTAATACAGTACCTTGGAGGTACTGACAGCTGAGTAATACAGTACCTTGGAGGTACTGACAGCTGAGTAATACAGTACCTTGGAGGCTGCTGGACTTTTAGCCCCACCCTCTGCCTCCATTGGCGTTCCACCCTCAGGTGGATGATCCTGTAAAATACAAAATAAAAGTTTTAAATTACACACCATATAATGATTTTATAATTTTTTTACAATATTACTTTCACCTTTCTGCCCTTTCATATACTTATAAAAAAAATTCTGAAAGCACTGGAACTTGGGTCTTAATTTAATCTATGCATTTGGATCAGGATTATACCTGAAGCACACATAAAAATACAGACTTTTCTCCATTCAGAAATACTTGGGACTAACACGTTAGTATATACGTCCCTGTCCCCATAGACTTTGTATTGAAACCTGTAGCTATAGAGGTGGTGTTTCTAAATAGATAATCTGGACTTTATTTTATTCTAGTGGATGAATATAGTTTAGGCACTTAGGTATTTCTGATTATCGAAATATTAAGTAAGGGGTGGTGGAAGCAGAAAATTGGGAGAGACTCAGAGAGTATAGGTCAGGAATAATTCCACATATCCCTGCTTATAAACCGGTAATTATATATATACAACACAATTTTCAATTCCAGTTTTCTATAGCACATGATAAATACTAGCAGCATAGGTCAATGTCAAACTCCTTCCGAATAGGATAATATAACATGAATGATGACGTTAGACCTTACAAATTCTCATGTCTTGTCAACCACTATTATCTTCACAAGCGGTAAATCCGAAGAAATTTGAAAACCGTGTTTAAACTTACTGCCATAATCTTTCAAATATGTCCCGTTAAAATATAACACATGGCATGTTAACACGAGAGACAGTCTGCAACTTGTCTTGTTGTCATTTTGCTCTACGTGAGCGGAAGTAAAAAATATTCAACCGCAGCTGCGCACAGATATTTCCGGATTGACAGACACTGACATATGCCCTCGACCAGCCAATTTTTTTTTTTTATTTTCCCCGAGACGTGTCATATTCTGGGTAATGTATAATGTTGTTTTGTTATGCTAATCACCGATAAGTTGCCATTTACTATAACATTTTTGAAACAAAGTCATGACCACAGTAGACATGGTAGATGATCACATATGCCCCACCCATCCCCTACATATATCAGTTTATGAGGAAACGGCATGTCTCTTCACAAGCTTTATCAGATTTCGGGGTTTATTCCTTGATGGGATTTTGAGATATCATACTTGTTGAATTCAATAAACGCCTGAATAAAGGTCTCTAATTAATTGCATGTGGGGGGGGGGGGGGAGATGGCTGGGCAGGTGGTAACCACAAGTGAATGTACATGTAAGTCTCCACATAACCACAACAGTCCACATGTACATCAAATTTATCGTAAATGTTTTTTTGTAAGGTGGAAATGTTTATCTTCAATTTTGTAATGCAAAATCCTTTTTTTTAAAAAATAACTTTTCCTTACATGCAGATCATATGTATATATATTGAATTACGGTACATAAACTTATATATAATTGGTAAAATAATATTAATTACTGTCATATGTGTGATGGTCAGATTTGAGTATAGTTACGATTGATTTGATCATATACCAGGGCACTGCATGTACGCAGTGAATTGCTCAAATTCACCCACTGCGCTAGGCTGTTGGATGACAATGTTTAGTAAGAAAATGTATGTCAATAACATTATACTTATCTGTATTGTTTAATTCGATAAACAAGACATCACAATATAGAGGTGTCCCATACCACCTTAACTAGATCCAGGGACCCAGTTTCAAATCCCTGTCTGATCCGTCATTAGTTTTCCATTCCATTAATACATTTATTTGTTGCTAGCTGCGACTAACCCCTGTAACTGACATTGTTAACTCCTGCCAAAGGAAGAATTGGAGATGCATCTTTGAGGGTGAAGATTATTTAAGGGGGAGGAATGTGACTGTCAGACCGGTTCAATTGAATAGCGGTGTTATAGATAGCTCAGTTGGTAGCTATATATATAGAGCACCTGACTAGAGATTTAGGAGGCCCAGGTTCGAATCCTGTCTGGTCCGTCATCATTTCTCCCATCGGTTACACTTGGTACCGTGACAAACCCCTGGAACTGACAGGTTAAATTAACTCCTGCCTAGGGAAGAGCCTGGGCTGCTCCTTGTTGAGGTAAAAGATTATATAAGAATGTGAAAATCAGACTGGTTCAAATACAAGCACCATATAGTTGGCAGAGCACCTGACTGAAGTTTCAGGGAGCTAGGTGCGAGTCCCGGTCTGGTCCATCCCATCCTGTTACACAAGCATATATATATAGAGGTAGCACAATTATAGAACCCCTTAGCCCAGTCAGTATATGAGAGCATGCATGGGCAGTTTAGATGAAAGGTTCTGAAGTAGAGCCTTGTCATTCTCAAGTTAGAGACCTGTCACAATAATAAAATTGGCTGTGTTAATTCCTGAGATCTATAGCTACAAAGAGAAATAGAATGTAGTTTCTGCATATAACAGACCGCTATATATTATAAACATACATATTTGTGCCTTCGGCATCGGGCGACATAACACTCCAGGGCTTTCCTGTCACCTCGGGGCAAATATTCTGGTATGTCACCCTCGAAGCCATGTAATATATGTATAATGTTTAACTTTAGCTTTTAAACTCTATTCCAGGTCAGGGCTGGATAAAATATTGTCAGCTGCCTCACGGTAGTGAGGATGTCAAAGAACAGAGAGGGAGAGCTAGACAGTAAAATTAAAAGCCTCATCAAAGCTACCGAAAACCAGCAATCCTGTCCGAAAGAAACAACAGAAAACATTCAAGTTCATGTGGGAAAAAAGAATAAAAAATCTTCAAAAGAATCAATTGAAAACATTCAAACTCATGTGGATAATGAGATTAGAAAATCCCGGCGGAAGAATCCGCCCAGACGGATAGTGGTTAAGGAGGTGGATAACCACTGTGATTTGTGTGGAGAAGACTTCAGTAACAGCAACACTTATCTCCTCCACCTAAAGAAATGTGGTGATAACTGCTCGCTTACTGTTAATGAGTCAAACAGCAAAAGACGAACCAGGGAAGACTCGTTGAGCGAAGATGGCGAAGGGACAGCAATTCCAGTCAGAAAATGCGGGGGAAAGGTGTCATGTGACCACTGTTATGAAAAAGTCTGGCATAGTGAGCTGAAGGAACACATACAGGAAGTTCACGGAATCTCCGACATGTACACCTGTTGCCACTGTTCTGCGGTGTTTGACTCACGGCGGTTGTATTCCTCTCACATGCGATATGAGCACGATGACAAAAAGGCCTTTAAATGCTCATTCTGTAACAATGCGTACGAGCTGTACGAATCACTGAAGAGACACAACCGCATCCACAACAAAGAGCTTGCACTTACATGTGATGAATGTGGCAAATCGTTTGCAGAGAAAATCACTCTGAAAAGACACAAAACTATTCACACAGGTACGTGACTGCTTTTTCATGAATTAATTGTTGTCATACAATCACTGTCATAAAATTCATTGAAATCACGAGTACTTGGTTTTAAAAGCTTAATAGTGGCTGATATTATTGTACTATAATGTAAATTAATTATTAATACATGTATACATAAGCACATCTGTTGAACATTAAAATTCTCCACCATATTTTGTTATTTTAAAATGTGTATATATATTACACATATTTAATTCCAACTACACAGCAGCTATAGTCTTTGCACTGTTAGAACACCTTTAAGTAAGGCATCTATTTATAAATCATCAAAATAATGTTAAATCTTTTGTATTTGACAGGAGAGAAGCCATTCTGTTGTAAGGTTTGTGGCATGGCATTCCGTGACCCCAGCACCATGAGAAAACATGTGAAGCGTCACAGCTCCGAGCGGCCATTTTCCTGTGAGACTTGCGGGAAGATGTTTGCCAGTACGTATGACATGAGGAAACATGCCAGGATTCACCTCAATGATGAAGAGAGGCCATACAAGTGTGAGGTAGGCCTCATACAAGAGTCTTCATGTTTGATAAACAGAATTTGAAAAGGAAGATATTCTTTTTAGATAATGATTTAAAAAAAAGAATACTATATATAAAGGATATATATATAATATTTTGTTTAAAATTGTAATTTTTATTTTTGTGTGTATATTGTGAACTCCTTATTTCAAGGTATGCGGTAAAGCCTTCTATTTGATAGCAGCCATGAAGACCCACATGCGGACCCACACTGGGGAGAGAATCTTTAAGTGTGACGTCTGTGGTCGGGCTTTCTGTGACTCGCGGAACCTGTGGGCCCACAAGAAGATTCACACAGATGAGCGGGACCACAGGTGCGATGAGTGCGGGGTTGCCTTCAGGTGGAGCTGTAACCTAGTCCGCCACATGAAGACAGTTCATGACGGCAGGAAGGAGTTTATCTGTAGCCAGTGTGGGAAAGGGTTCGGACAGAAGGGAGCACTGACTGTGCATCTCCGAATTCACAGTGGAGAGCGGCCATTTTCTTGCGAAGAATGCGGGAAAAGTTTTACGGACAAAAGCTCTCTGTACCATCATCTGGAGACTCATCAGAAAGTTAAGCCCTTTCCTTGCGAGGTATGTGGAAGGAGATTCGGCAGGGGCTATGTGCTGAAGCGCCACATGAACCGCCACGTTAGAAAGATGGTTAGTCGTGTTATGAACTCCAATGAAAATCACACTGAAATATTGATCCAAGACTCGGAGCCTGACCTTAACTTACTGGCAGGGGCCGAGGAAATGAGTGATGTGAATGACGATGAAGAAAACGATGAATATGATGAATATGTAGGAGACGAGGAAGACCAGGCACAAAATAATTCGTCTTCAGCGGAAAACAGTTTGAATGAATCCGAAAGTTCAGTTGAGGCCATGACCAGCCAGTGAGTTTTATAGGGACAACAGCTGATAGTCTCTACATCATGCTAGAAAAACTTACTTAGTAATTCATGATTAAAGTCATGGATGATATTCTTTGAAATAAGATCAGGCAATCAAAAATTAAACTGTATCTTTGTCCATCTTGTATGACATCTTATATTAGTGCTGTGGATAGACCTGTTATATGGCACATCTTGCAGTTAATGCTGTTGATAGTGTTATTTTACCCTCAAATACAGTGCAATAGTTTTTTTGTTTTTTTTTAAACACTTATACATGTACCAGGTAATCTGTCATTGCGGTAAACTGAAAAAATATACATATTAAAACAATATCCCACATGTTTTTAATAATTGAATTCCTAAAAAATACAGCGAAGGTTTATTAGACCCCTACTCTCTTATCATTTCTTTTGGCAAAACATCGCAAGTAGAGGGAAATGTTTAATCATGTTTTTCTTTAAAAGAAAAAGTGATAGAACTAAAACATTTACTTGTATTTATATACTTGCATGTAGATGGATGTATTTAAGGAATTTATGGCAGTGCACGTTTCTGTCTATCCTTTTGTTTACTATCTGTAGGACATCTTTCCAGATCCGCTCCACTTCTCACAATTCACAATACTTGGTATTTCTGTCCATGTTTACAAATTGGTCAGATGCAGAGAACTGTGGAATCATTAAAATTTGTAGTGGCTCAATTCTTAATGGGCTTCCTAATCAAATGATAAATTATGCAAGTCCTGAACAAATAAATTATAAACACAATAGTTTTTCATAGAATTACAGATTAATCCATTACATCAAATGAACCAATGGAAAAACTGCAACGCAAACCATATGAAACTTGCTCCTACAAATTTTAAAGATTCCACAGCAATATACTGATTGAGGTAAGAAGAGATCATGGTAGACCCGAGGCATGTTCTGTAGAGCAGGTGCTTGCGAGTGCTCTCCAAAATTTCCTTAACCCCCAACATAAATGGTTTGGCAAGCACCGACATTGGAACCTACTATGCAGAAAATGCCTGATGTTTCACAGAGGCCAGTTCAGCAGAGCAAGTGCTCGTCTTCAATGCTGATCTGTTGAGTGCTCACTAAAATTTCTTATGTCTTGCACAGATTTTGACTAACTCTGTGCTGATGAGGCCAATCCGGCAAGTAGGATGCCATTGTCTACAATATGAACCGCACCAAATCTTATTAAAAAAAACTAATCCCAATATTCTAAATGAGGATCCGAACACAGTGGGATCATTTCATCATCAACATTAAATATGTTATCATTCTATTGGGTGTTGGATGCAGGTCTATGGTTGCATTACAATTGCTATGATAAATTCTTGAAGAAAAGTGTCAATCATTTTTATTTCAACCGTCTTATTTTTTGAAAGTCTTGGAAAAACAATTTCTAAGATTGACTGAAGACCAAGCTAAACTTCCTCCTTCATTACAGTTCTAATATTTAGCACAATAACGGGGGACATCTGTATTCTAGTACGTGTATTGGAAATAACGTACCAGTACATTTTATACCATTATAATTTCCACATTATCTGTACTCCCCCTCATCTTGCATTTTTCTCTTGGTACCCGACAAGCTTGAATTGCCATAAGACCCCAACCTCTGTATACAATGCCATGTTAATAATGATGTAACAAAGACCCTCCTCTCTGAATCAAAGGCAATGCTCAAACACCACTTAATGTAGGACATTTTCCATTCTAGACTATCTGAAAATGCCATGCATTGCAATGGTGGAGAGAGCTTCCCCCACGCCAGCAAGAGAGTCATGGTCACATACTTAAACAGAAAACCAACAATTCAGTAACAGTTTATATATTTTTATTTTAGCATTTCATTTATTTCAATACAATCTGAAATCTGCATCAATTTTTTTTTCATTAGATTTTCAAAAACAGAGTTGTACTTTCATAGTACGTTTGAAACAATTATTTTCAACATTCACTTTGAAGAAAAAGTTTGTAATACAAATTGAATTTTTAAATTATTTTTATAAAGTTTACACCATTCATCGATTTTCAATCAAAACACTTTACTTTCACATGTAGGTTAAATTTACATTTAGGTTTCTGTTAATTTTAAACATTATTTCTACATCAAATCTTTAATTTTATCTTTATGGGGGGAACCAAAAAGTGGTCAGTTGTATGCTGCGAGCCGGTCACCCAACCCTAACTCCCCTCTGTGAGGGGAGGGGGAGGTGAGATTTGTCCAATGCTCTGACCAGCAGGCAAGTGTTTTCTCACTCTCTGACCATGCCAAATTTTGATCTTTGGGGTAAACACCTAACGTATGTACATATTTATCTTGCCAGGCACATATACTGTACTTGCGTCCACACCCGAGGCCTCCGATCTGTAACAGAAACACAACCTTATCCTAATCCCTCATACAGAGAGCAGCTCGCTAACAGGACAGTCAACTTCACACTACCACATGTTTTAACCCTTAGAAACAGTAACACATTTATTTCACCCCTTAAACAAAAACTAGTTAAATAAACATGAACAGAAAAGAGAGTAATTTAAACCAACAACATGGCTACTTAAATCACCATGTGACATGTTTACAAATTTGAATTGGAATATGTTTCACAAGAAAACTTACTGAGGCCAAGCATAAACCCTGTCAAAATAACAAACAGAAATAAAAGCACCAAGTCCCGTGGTCAATAACCACGGGACAATTTGAACAAGACACATTCAAATCACTTTAAACAGTAAAACCTTCATCACATGTAAACACATGGTTTGATAAATCAACATTTGTTTCCTAAATTTAGTCATAATTAGGACAATTTCTAGAATAGTCAATTTATAATTATACAAATTTTAGAGATGTCAAATTACAACGCAACAATTGACATAATCAAATATTAGTTTCTATGGAGAAAGTATTCAATAATTCAGTAAAAATATGATGTCATATTTCCAGAAAGCAGTGAAAATAGCAAAGGAGTGAAAACTTAGCAGGTAACATCATTTAACTTTGTTTCAAGCGCAAGTTCATGCTACAACATGGTTTAGTATTATTACATGTACCTTCAAAAACATCAGTGGAAAATAAAATTAGCACTATAATACAGTAAAACCATAACTTCCCCCACCAAACATGTGATGGCTATGCATTATAATTATACAACACTTTGTAAATCATGCTAGTACTAGTTCAGAGAAGATAAATATTACTGTTTTTATACACCAAGGCTACTTTATTCCACACGAAAGAAATATTAAAGAGTAGTATAACAACAAACAGTGAAAAATGAAATGCCAGTGGTGAGATAGGGTAAAATTAAATGGTGGACTTCAGCAAGCCGCAGAATCATTTCTAATGCTATTTATCTTCACACTATACAGAAACCAGCTCACAAGATTACATGTTACAGTGTTGGATTGGATATACAGGGGACAAGATCTGTGTAGGCAACGAGAGAGTACACATAGACGCTAGATCACAGACTCCTTACATTCTGGTGAGGATAAATTGCCAGAGCACCCAAGTTGTCAACTAAAAGAGAGCATCTAATGGCACATACACACAAAATACACATTGCTAATCTTTGAACACATTGGCATTATCAGTACTAGTGAACATAGATATTAAATCTTGAATACAAAGGTAAAAGATCTAATTATTTTGTTTCATAAAGTGTAAAAAACATCAAAACATGCATGTTGAATTATTTAGAAAGTATTAATGTTGGTTGAATAAATACATGTAAAAGCACAATTTATAAGTTAAAGACAAATTTTTTTTCTAAAACCCAATCACAGAAAAAAATCTAGCAAGGGATTGATTATTATTAAACTCAACGAATATCAAATTAGGTTTGTGTTGTTACAGATACAAGTGATTGATGAGAAAAGAGGAGAATACCTGTAGCTCTTTGTACAAACAGGGCTGTGCAATAGCAGCAGGGAGTATAATTCAGCTGATCTACATCCAATGCTTGTCAAGAAAAGTCCATCCTACTTGTAGACATGCAAATCAAACATACCCAACCCCTAATCTAATTCACATCACAATTAAGTCAGTGTACATTAAAGGAGGAAAGAAAAATCTCAATGTAAACACTTTAAACCCAATACAATAGGAAAGCTTTTAAGGTTAGATCTTTACTTTGCATCATAAGCAATAACAGAAAAGCAGTTTACTATGTAATGATCTTTGGATTATACATTTAAGTTTTTAACTAAAACACAACGTAGATACAGGTTAAAAGAAAAACTCTTACTAAAGCCAAATAATGAATGATGGACTATACAGTGTATACATTCTTCAAACTCTGTTCCTAGGAACTCGTTTGCCTGCAAAAAACTGGACACACTTGATCATCCCCCAAACCCCCCAAAAATTTTAAATAACGATTAAAATCTAATAATAATTGGCATTTATACCATATTAATTCTATACTTTTAAAATTAGGACACTCACAATAGGTCCTGTTGGACAGTATTCACGACACAGGGAACTGTAGACTTGACTATTTAACAATAACGATGGAACACGATGATGGGTCCTTTTCACAAACGGGCTACTCTTTAATTTTCTGCAAGAGCTTTCATTATCCAAAAACAAAACACAGGAAAGCAAGGTCACAAATAACTACATGGTCACATTAACACTACACTTCACCTGATGAAATACTTTATTCATTCTTCCGATTAAGATTCTTGCCTTGATTTACAGCCACGTCTTTTCATTGTTCCTTCATTTCTACAAAAATTCTCAAGAAAACCCCTTCCTATTGCTTTCAAATATAGATCTGTATTATATTCTTATGAATTCTTTAAGTATCTGATGTCCTCTTTAATTCTCTTCTAATTCATTCATGTAGTATTTTATGGCATTTTGGCTATTACTAGTTGTTTCTTTAATGAGATGACAATACCATATTTCATACCAAGTTCCAGAGATTTTTCTTCACATACTGGGCCGACTTGATTCAACTTCATGGGCCTAGAACTCTGCAAGTTGACATTGTTAGGCATCCCGTCCCCCCATTAAGATGTCCATTATGATCAAATAAAGAGCTCATGTTGTCTTGCTGATTTAAACAATTGTATTACATTGATCTTCACAAAACTTTACATATTCTTTTCTTCCCATTTCTTTCTTGATAATCCCCATAGAAGCTTACATCTTGACATTTCAGCTGGGCTGTAGGGGTCCCATCAACGACTTCAGACTTGAATCCCATTTACTTTGTGGCGTTTCGATTAAACAAACTGTAATCTGAAACTAGGCAGGCAAAGTTAGGCTCCCCTTTCCCCCCAAAACAATACAGAAAGCAATTCTGATGTTTGGGAAACTGTTGAAAATTTTTATTTGGTCTAATGAAGGGTTTGGATATCGAATTTTTACCTTTAAATTTATGGCACAAACAGCATATTGGACTTTACACAAGAAAACTATGGTCCTACATTTTCATTGGGAATTCTTGCATCACATTGGTTGAAAAAGTAAATCCCAAGATCTTCATTTATTATTCTTGAAGGTTACCTCTGTAGTTTTCCCATTAAAATGACTGTCACTAAAACACTTCCATCTGGTTCTTTCTCTGAAAAATTTTAAAAGATATGCCCCCCTTTCCATATCTTATATTTGAAGATTTAGTTGCATAGTTTATTAAACCATTTCTTTTCATTAATCCAAACAAAAAACTTGCAATACTCCTGGGCTTTCATCATTAGGTTCTTCACACTTTCCATCTTCATTACTTTCAATTGGTGGGGTCTGGAGATGGGATTTTTACAGGGCAGGTTTCCCCCTTGGTATAATGAAACTTAGGAACTGCATAGGTCCATTCAAGAATGAATTCACACTTATCCTAAATGTTGCGCATGAAGTTGTCTCTGAAACTAACTCAATAGAATTAGGATTCCCCTCCCCCAGAGTTCAAATTACTTAAAAAATGAACATTTGAACTTGCCAGATGGTTTCTGGATAAATTGCTGGACTTTCTGAACTTCTCTAAAATATGGAAATGTGGGTCCTTCCAAGCTCACTATGTAGAGATATCTTAAGCATTTGGGCGTTACCTAGTTGTTTACTATGCAATATCTGAAAACCTTTTCCTTTTCTGTAAAAAGAGTTGAAAGAATATCCTCTCCAAATCACATAATGGTTAAAAAAAAAAAATAATTAGTCTTCACTACACACATATCCACTTGAACATTTTAGCATCTGAAGTCCTAGGGTCCTTTTCTACTTCTTCATTCAGTGCAATCTAGAAGAATTGATAACAGGCCCCAAGATCCTTTACATGAACTGGCTTCTGAAACATGTTGAAAAAATGATAATCCCCTCCCCCCCCAAGACAGTGATTTTTTTTCTTCGAAGGATGTCATTACCTTTTTTGTCTTGCATTAACTTGGTTTTTGTTCTGAATAAGTTAGAGCTGTGTCCTAAACTATATGGAAATTTTTCAAGCCTATTTTCTACTTGCAATTTCACCAATACCTCTTCACTAAATCAAGGAAGGCTGCGCTTTTTCACTTTCATAAATTCCCTCTGATCTATCCAGCATACTTTCCTACAGCACTTTCTCTCTGCAAAATTCAAATAAACGTCCTTCCCCCCTACACATGATAAAGCATGGTGTGCATTGTCCAATTAATAAAAATAATTGTGGAGTTATTTTCAATCCAAAAAAAAAATACTTGCTCTAATTCCATGTACTTCACCAAAATATCTTTACACTAGTATCCATCTTCATAACTTGAACGGAGAGGAGCTATTTATTGTGATTTTCTTAGGGTTATTTGACTGGTTTTTCTTATTGTTCAGCGAAAACTAAGGAACTGCATGGGTCCATTAAGAGACTTTTCCTCCTATACTTTAAACTGTGAAGGTGGTATTTCTGCAAACTAATTCCATAACACTAGCATTTCCTTCCCCCCTTTCTCGGGTTGATATGAGGCATCAAATTACAAAATTCCAGTGAAGCTTTCTTTAACCTTGATGACAATTATGAGAAAACACTTCCATGGCCAACATTCTATTCTGTAAATAAAGCATCAAGAACATGCTCTACGACAAAAGGCATCAAAATTAACCAAAAAGAAACGAGGTGTTTTTGGCTTACACACACGTGGTGAGTATGGACAATTAACATGGCATTCCTTTAAACACTTGATTCTGTAATCATTTTCATGCTTCTTCCAACTGCATACAGGAAAAGACTTGTTCACGATATGGAAACTCATTACACGGTGGCCCACTCTGAAACATGTTGGAGAATTAAGAACCCCTCCCCCCAATATGCTGCATCATTTCTACACCTGATGACTATTACTATTTTCTAAAAAAAAAAAAAAAAGAAAAAAAAAAGGCAACTTTTTTAGGAATCACAATTTTTACACTACCAGAGCTATGGCTTTGAAACAGCTGCACTATGATTCTGATCCAAGGGAAATAACTGGGCGACGAGTGAAAGCAATTCAAAATTCTTGTCCTTTGCATCTATATTATTCACAGCAACTGGTTCCTTTACAATTATACTTTACAGGTTCGATGCTTGATGGGTAACTGGTGGCTTCCAAGTACCTGATTTCTGAAGCTAAGCAAAACCAATTAAGTACCCCATCCCCCCTTCCAAATTGTCTTCAAATACAGACATATCAAAAATGTTGAAATTAAACATTTTGATCAACTGCAATATAAAGAAATCTCACTAGTGCTGCAGATTAAAATAAGGATGAATAGTAAATTGAACCTGGCATGACTTAGACAGCTTGGGATGATGGTGTAGACTATAGCCAGTGGACCTAGCCTGGAGGTCAGTCAGGTGTGTGGACAATCTGCCTGTTCAGGCGCAGATCTTGCTCTACTACTGACTTTGGTCAGGGATCCATGCTCTGCAGGATACAGATGTGCAAGTAGGCATGGGAGAAAAAGGCCCAATTGTCCCCCCTGTGATGTATGAATCACCGTTCCTACAAAACTAAGTGAAACTTGCTGGTTCCCTAGCAACCTGGTGGACATTTTGCTTCTTGGGTTCAATATTGACTGCGAGACGTTTTTCACTACCATACATTTCTCATCTGTTCCCCTCCCATATCAGCTACTCAGTGGACTGGGGTTATGAAGTGCAGAAAATCTTTAAACTTGCAGGTCGTACATCATTACAGTGCACCTAAAACACAAGAAAAACAGACTCCTCCCCCCTGCAACAGTTGATACACAAGCAACTTGGGCAGTGTTTTGTCAGCTTTGACCAAAAAAAGAAATTGTGGCATTATTTACACTTCTTCTAGATCATGAAGAGAAATCCCACCATTTTGACACTTTTCCTGGTTAAGTGAAGATTATGGTAAAGGTGGACTAGCTTTACAGGGTTTGCTGAGTATTCATCAACACACGTCTTGTTCTGAAACTAATCAGGCAGTGGTTATTAATTCCCCTCCCCCCAATTAAGTAAAAAATGTTACAAAAAATGTTCACAAGTACAATAAACAAACTTGCCAACTCTTGTGAAATAATCCATGGCATTTCTTCAATCAGTATTTCAATAAAGCACACTGGGTCTAAATTTACAACTTTTTTGTGGGTCTTTGATAGGACAGAATTCTGGAAACTAAGTAAATATCATCCATCAAAACTCCCCTCCCCCCACTACTATAAAGAACTCGAGATTAACCTGTAGAAAAAAAATGTACTAGTTTAAGCTTACAGAGCTCGGTGGTCAGGATAATGAGTACCTTAGGTCTGTTTTGGGCAGCAAAAGTGCTTCTTATCCAGCGACATCGACACAGCTACGGTTTTCAAATTCACAGAGAACTAATCTCATCTGAAACTAATATCAATACTGTTCCTCCATAAACAATACCCACCCCCCAATGAATGTCAACTGTCAAAAAATTACATTAAGTTGGTTATCTAATAGCATATCTCCCCTTGTTAATTTGGTATCTATCTGAAAGTCTAATAGTCCCTTCTGAAAAGAAAGTTTTGGGAGAAAAAATTGCACAAAATAGTGTTGCTCAATACCACACATGAAATTGATAGGAGAGATGTTTGTGAGAAAGAAGTATAAGTATTAATTTTTTGCATCAAATATATCCTGCTATAAACGGTTATAAGACAAGAGTACATACTAAGCACAGTTAGGTGCAGGTCCTCACAGCAATACTCATTAATAAGATCTGGGCAGTCCAAATCATCTAGATCTAAAAATATAGGTTAGCAAAAAAAACCTCCTTTATGGCATAGCTGAAACGGTGTAATATATCATGCCAGTAACTTTCAAAACCAAATAGCTTAATTGTAAAAAAAAAAAGAGTGCTTAATAACCACAATATAAATTAAAGTAAATGATATTGTTATAAATGGGTTTAAAATTCAACTTCAAAATTTCAATCTAGCCATGTAACACAGTGATAAGAATTTCGCAAAAAGGAAAATACTTGTAAAATGCAACTATCACTTCAATAAGATCTGTAAATACAAAATGACTATAAATAGTTTACATACACAAGTGAAAAATAATGGGGCAAGTATACACTACTTTTTGGACAGGTACGACAATACAGTGCTAGGCGTATTAGAATTGGGTTGCCGTTCTTTAACATTTCAGCTCCCACAAGCAGCTAAGGTCACCAGTTTAATTCCAGGCATATGCACTCGGTCACACAGTACCAAACACACTGAAAAAATGTGTAAAGCATGGTGCCAACCCCCCCAAAAATACACAGTTCAAGAAAAATATATAATGAAGCAAACAAGAGTTTCTACAAGAATTATATTAATCATTCAAGATTTACTAAGAAGATTTTAAACAACATTCAAGCATTACTCACAAGTTTCCGGTTTACACAAGCTATAAGCTTTAAATCAGTTGTGAAAGGCAAAGTTTAATTTAGGTGAGCTGTTTCAAAACTGTAAGGGTGTTCAATAGCTAAATGGGCATGTTGTTGAACCTAAAAACTGTACAGACCAAAAAACCAAAAGCATTCTACCAATGAACTTAATACAAGGAGAAAGTCATTATCATAAAAATAATTCAATCAATGCATTACAAGCAGATTATAAAGATAATATATATACCGGTACTTAAGTACTTGGTCACCTGTGACTTGGTGTTATCACCACTAGGAATAGGTAGGCGCAGCATCTATTTGATACATTTGAACAAAACACACATTGCAACGCACACATTTGTATTACTGAATATAATGATTGTTACAGTTGAAATTTAAAAACTGAGTTTAGTTAAATAGAAACCACTTTTCAAGATGCAAAAAACACACCACCATTTTTAAAGACTTACAATACCCAAAACACTTCGCACGTTGAGACCTTGTCTTTTGGACATCTTTATTTTTCAATACAAGGAGCTCGTCAGAATTTCTAATCAGGTCACCAGGTCAAGGGTTCAGTCAGGGGTCTGCAAGACTAAGAACCACTCCCCAAATCCCCCCCAAAATATGCACAATCAGACACCATTGCAATGTATTTACCAATTCATATTTTTTTTTCTTCAAATAAATTCTCCATTCTATAGACAATATACTAAGTATGCATTTTAAACTTGCAAAAGTACTGCAACCAACATATATTCCATTCCTTTTGAAGATTTTCCCATTATAGCTCTTAGAGGAATCACAGTAGGCTAGATGGGCAGCATTTCCAAATCTGCAATAACTTCATTAGTATTCCCAACCCCCTTTATAAGATGCAAACATTTACTTTGTTTCACCTTTGAACGTTACACTTCGAAAATGTATTTTAAGGCAGATCAATTGATATATATATATACAAGATAAACAAGTTAATAATATGGCATCATTTAGAAAGAAGTTTCAATGCAAGGTTAAAACTACCTCGTTCTGCGAAGACTTGGTTATGAGAAATTTCCAGGTTCAATGCAATACACGACCATCACAGGCCACTCCCAAAGGATCTGAAAATTGCTAACATAAAAGCCACATAATCCCCCCTTCCCAACGTTAAAAAATCAATTAATTTATCAACCTAATTGCAGATATTAAGTTGTCTAGAAGTTTAGCAGAGACTCTAAACATATAGTTATTCATTTTCAATATAAACATCTTTCAAAAATTACGCAATATTAAGGGTTACCATTACTTGACTGGCCAACTGTTAGTACACCGAAATACTATTCTCGGGCATCAACATGGGCGTTTCACCCAAAGTGAGGTCACCTTTCAAGTCATCTGTAACTAGATAAAAATCACTTCCCCACTTTCATCCCCCCGATTGAAATTTTATCTTTTAAATTCATAATAAAATTAAATGGTTCACCAAATATTTTTTTTATAGGGTAGTTTTCACCTTCATGTTCACCAATACACCTTGGCATGGCTGGGTCAACTTTATCCGTCTTTAACTTCAGCGTCGGAGAGCTCTACTAATTATCTCAAAAACAATCTTCCTTTTGCAACACCACAATACTACTGATTTTAAACCTTGAATACTTAAAGACAGCTCAAAAACTTCTAATCTTTGTAATAAATGATGTACCAGTAACCGGACAACTGCTTACGTTCATCAAAGCTTTGGACCGTCTCACGATTGGATCGTTCTATGGATTTCATTTTAAAGTGGACTAAAGCCTTGGGAAGTCGATCACCCACATACTCTTCTACTTGAAATGGTGGCTTTCACACGGCTCTGAAATTCTCTCACAAATATATTGTTTACCCCACCCTAACCCCACTGTTAAATTTATCAATGTACAAAGTTTATGAATTTGATTATCCAACATATGAAGTAGGCGTTTAATATTCACATACATTTCACTTACAAAATTTAAAGCAACTATCTTATCTGCAGTTCTATTTGTATTTTCCCCATTCATTTTCATCTAGTCTACAGACAATTATAAGGAATTGCTCTTACCGATCAAGGTTACATCAAGAATTCGCTTTGAGCAAGTAGAATCAAATGGACTGGACAGGTTTATGTAATCTAAATATAACCTTGCTATTGCATTTCATCCACGTTGCCTTCTATAAAAAAATATCCAGTACTTGAACATTCTCCCCCAACCCTTTAAAACCAGTTAGATATGGCATCATCAGCTTACCAATGGTCTATCAGTCTTCACAAATAACTTCACGCGATCTGCAAAATGTACCTGCAGAAAAAGGTGTCCCCTGCTTCCAAATTTAATCCAATTAACTCGATTTTCAATATATTGTACAATCTACTTTAATCTGGTTAGCATAACATCATTAATGAACAGATTTAGTTTACTCAACTTACATGATTTTAGTGGGCTTACTTGCATCATGGCTACTTGAATCACCATGTCCTTTCTCTTCCGCATAATTTGTTTGTTCTATATACTACTACCTTTTTTGTATGTGAGCATTTGATATATTTATCTGTAAAAACAAGTCTGTGCATCTCTGCTGTTCAGAGTTTACTTACAAGTTTCATTATTCAGGACACTGAAATTCTTGCATTATACTTGCTTTCAACGTCTTTTCACCGTCTCTGTGCTTTTCATTTCAATCAACAATCTATTTATCTTCCAAGAATTTTCTAGATGTCTGAAAGTTCATTCATAAAAGACATATTTCATATATAACTCTACGCAAATTAATTTGCTGCTTTTTATCTCATTTGTTGAAAAAACTTAACTTATAACTTTACAAGTTATGATTTTTAGGTTTTACCATCTTCATGCTTTTTCAATATTCAGTGAAGGATCTGAAAGTACTAAAAGCAGACGCACATGGAAGATAAAGCCACAAAATATGGCTACAATGTCTGCATGCAAACGAGAAACAATATATTGTTACTTTGCAACATGTGTACTTATTTATAACAATCCTTCGTAATACTTGCTTTCGCCATCAACGGGGATTTCTTTTCCCATACAATTGTATGAACGCTTTCACTGAAAAAGGCATCAGAGAAATGATCGGAAATACCAACTACCCTAAAAAGGGTAGCCATTAACACTGATTAATCTTTCATTCAACCCATTATTAACACATCACAAAACTTCTTAAAATCAAAGATTTATTTAAAGAAGCTATCAAACAATAAAATCATGATGTCCGTTAAAATAAATCCAATATGTCAGCCATTTAGCATCCCATGAAATGAAGCCCGCCATCTTGAAAACTCAAAAAAAGTCTGATCCTAATATTGAAGCCAAATTAAGAAGACATGGCAAATAATAGAAGACTTAAATAGCACCACGACACTTTTTCAATGAGTTACTTATCTGAAGAAGCCAAAGAACCCCTTCAAAACACGAATTCGTCACAAGACCACCAACCAAACCTCCTTGTTCCCCATCGAATGCCTTCTGCGTAGTCAACAGAATATTCGGGATGGTATTTATAGTGTTCTCGAATCGTATCCCTACGCTAAAGGCAGGGTAAATAGTTCTAAGATATCGCTGGTTAAATTTCAAAAACTTTGAATCAATTTCTGATAAAGAATAAAACCCGAAAGTTTAATCATAATTTTTACATTAAAGAATATCAATCAGATAAAAAATACTGGGTTTTTTACAGTGTCTTATTATAAATTCATGACGCACTGCGGACGAATATATATGTAGATCGGCGCTTTGTTTACTAACGTACGTATTTCGTTGAAAACCGGTTCTATCCGGTTTAAGTTAGATCATCACTACTAAACTTGGATCTGATTAGCCTATTATTTATGCTTACGCTAAGACAAATTTTGAATGTACAGTGTATGTATTTTTATGTGTAAATGTATTGTACGTGATAATTTTATGAATAGAAAACGTTATCGACACATGATTTGTTACAGACACACGTCACACGGCGGTATATAGGTTACGGCAGTAGCCTTTTCGCGTTTAATGAATTCGTTGGTTTTTACATAGACGAATAGGTAACCTCTGCTTCCAAAATATTGCAGCAGAGACATAAATAACATTTATTTTCTCTGATTGTAGCAATAGAGATAAAAACATTTTATCAAAAGTTCTAGCTTACATGTAACTAGCAGATTATTTAAATTGTCTCAATGACACCAAATATACAAAAATGCCTACAGGGCTTGGTCATATAGATCTAAACATGATGATGTTTTATGGCTTTCAAAAAACAGTTTCATCTTCAAAATAATGTTTATAGGCATTCAGTTGAATTCTTACACAATTTCTAGAACCCTATATAGCTAGATAATGCATATCCCTTGAATCAAAGTCTAGAAATCGGCCTACATGTAGGTATAGAAAATCTACATAGGTCATAGGTATTCATCACGTTTATCTGTAGCAATGACCCGGAAGTGTCATAATTTTGTCATAATTAACAGCTATACGTGCACTGTATATATTGCGTATTCAGTCACAGTTATGTACACGGGCTTTGGCTATATATATATACACTGAACATCATGAAAAATATCGCAAAACAAAATCGTCACGGTTCTATTCTAACTCTATTTTAAACTATACTTCTGAAATATTATTTTCTTTTTGTCATTTTTTTCACATGATTATCTTATCAAAGTTTATTGGTGAAATGGGGTTCGACACTTTTCGGACTAGAACGTTAGTTATATCAATGTGACATGGTATTATTTCACGTCTTGCTGAGAACTACAACATTAATTGTGTAATTATCTGCTTTTCATTTCCAGAGTCATTACGTTTATGTGATTATCCAATGCATTTCCTGTGTAGAATAAATGAAATCTTTTACTCATTTTTTTAATGCTGTTACCTGTCATTTTTTAATCATTAAGAGCAAAAATTACAAATATTATTTAAATATTTTGGAATACGGTGCTTAATTAGTCTTGCTGAAAGAATTCTGATTTCGGAACTCACGCGGTCATAATAATTTTATGTAAGTCTCACTTATATGTAACATGACTGTTTGTTGAATGACATGCATGCATGCAAAACTGTTTTAATAATTTTGATACTCGTTTAATAAAATGAAATTGGAATCCTCCGTGCATCACTTTTATTTGAGAGAGAGAGAGAGAGAGAGAGAGAGAGAGAGAGAGAGAGAGAGAGAGAGAGAGACACTTTTCAGGTATTAAGGGGCATGACCACGACGATTTTGGACAAAAATAAGTTTTTTCGATTTTTTTATATTAATAATGTTTCAGTAAAGCATTAATTGTTAATGGGCAACCAAATGTTGATGGTCCGACTCAGTCGTTGAGTTATTGCGAGATACAGAGCTCGCGATTCTCGGTCACGTAAACAGAGCTTGGGTGACGTTTTTGTTCACATGTTTTGACATAAAGTGAATGTGGCTCATTGTATTGTATTGTTTATTACCAAGAACCATACGATTCATAGGTTTAACATATATACATAAGTAAAGTGAACATGCAAACATATGTAGACATTTTTTTAAAAACATCACAATCTTGTATTAGACTGCATATATTAGTGCACATATGAGTGTGTAAAATGTACATGACAAAATTAAACAGGATAATGAAGAGTATATTCTCAAAACAAAAGCAACAATTTAAATATTATTTTTATCGTAATTTTGAACATTTATATAGGTATTTGCCCAAATTGCACAACTCTTTGATATTCTTTGTTGAGAGTAATTGAACGAGTTTAATGACAGAAGGCTTTTCATAATAATATTTTTTTTACATACAACTTTCTAATTTCTTTATAAAATGGACAGATTAAAATAGAATGAAAATAACGACCCACAGCGCGCCTCATAACCTTATACCTTTGTACCCTCTATATACGCCAACATTCCCACACCCCGATCGTACTGCACACGACGGATGCAGTTCCAAACGAATTTCCTAGCACCGTACGATTCTATGCGGTCACATAGGAAATTTCAATATGTATCAAAACGAATCAGCAGAAATAAAAATCACCATGAAAAAGAACTTTAACCGGTATATATATGTACCAATGTAAAAAAAAAAATAATAATAAAAAGGTAGGAACCTTGTGTTTAGCAAAGAATCGAGAGATTGCATCTTGCTCATAATCTTACGACCAACACTCTAATTTTGGTTTATCATTTGAAATGCATTACTAGTACTAAAGCATTGTAAACCATAAAAATTGATAAATAAAATTTGGCCAAAATCGTGACCACGCCCCTTTAAATAGATGACGAATATTGAATACAATAAACCAGTTCAGAAATATATTTTCAAATGTTTGATTGATTTATTCACACTAGTGAAGGATTACAGCACACTAATGATTTCGTCAGTTTTTCTTTTTCGGTGATCTCGACAAGGTCAGGAGATAGTTTTGTGTCCTTCACCGACTCCGACTTGGAGCCAGTTAATGTTCTATCGACATTTTGAAAATCCGCCACTATTTTCTGCGTTGTCATTTTGCCGACTTCTGTTTCCGAGGATGGGACAGGAAATGTTATTTTGTCCGTAAAGTTTAGCCCACCATCAGTGGATTCTACAGTAAAGTAGGCAGAAGATAAAGTTGAGGTGGTTTCATCACTGTTTGGGTTCGATTTGGAAACTTGGTTGATGTTATTGCTCGAGTTGTCGAGTGACGTCACTGTAGTTCGGAAAGCGGTCGTTGGCAGCATTGGTCTTATTGCGTATTTTTCGTCTAAATAAAAAATCTTGAATAAATAAGAGGACTCGATGGTCGGGGCCATTTTTGTGCTATATTTACCTCCTTTAGACGAAGGAATCTGTATAAAGATATATAGGAAAATGTGCAAATTTTAAAGCTAAAATATTTGGATTTTTTTTACTAAACAAAATATGTCATGGCCCAAAACATCATATTTAGAAGTTTATGACAGGTCTGATGTATATTTGATTTCTTAACCTTTCAGTCTCCTTAAGGAAGGAGTCTTTTCTGGTTTTCGACTTGCCAAACGTAAATTTGATTAATTGTTCATTAAATCAAGATGAAAGGAAACTAAAATAGTATATTTTTCTTTCTTTTTTACTATCATACAACTTGGCATAGAAAAATGTAATCAATGTTTAGAATGGAACAAGGACTATATTTTTGGCGTAGGAAAATATCACATGTTGCGCAATTCAGAATTGCTGCAGATTATATATATATAATGAGTCTGTTTTAGCATTTTAAAAACAATAACAATAATGTTGGATTTTTTTTTACTAATGTGAACTATTAATATGATACTTGGGTTTCAGAATATGTTTTTAAAATATGATTTGCCTATCAAATAACATTTTTATAAGCTTTTTAAAGCGCCCATTCTATACATTGATTTTTGTGAAAAAATCACTAAAATCAGTTTTTCTCTCTTATGAAACGGTCAATATATTAGCTTTTCTGTCAATTTATATCTTTATATAAAGTCTTCATAATACATAAAAATTAGAAATATTTTATTATTGGAAGCATAAAAAAATAATCAAAATTTCTTCAAAGTTTAAGAAAATTAGAGGAAATGCGGGCTAAGCAATATCAATTTTAGTATTAATAAATATTTATTCCAATTTAGTAGTATAAGCTGATAGACACTCTCATGGTCTATGATTTCATTGAAGATTTGAATCTTCAAATCTTAAACAAATGTCTACAGAACTATAAAGAGCTACACTTATTTTTATCACTCTTTGCGTTGAGGAAAAAGGTAGTGACCTTGACCTGGCCTTTATCCGAAAACAAAAAGGTCAAATTTAATTAAACTGATAGAATCATTAAGTAATATGATCCGTTTGACTGTGTCAAAATTTCATGCATTTCTTATTATAAGAAGTATGTTTGATAATATAAAAAAGACTCCTTCCTTAATTAAGGAATTAATCCAATTTATAAAAGTATATATTTAAATTGAGTTTGAACAGTTTATGCTTTATAGACCGCAAGGTGGTTTAGTTAAAAGCGTAAACTAATCCCACCAATTAAGTTTATAAGAGAGAGAGGGGGGGGGGGAGAGAGAGAGAGAGAGAGAGAGAGAGAGAGAGAGAGAGAGAGAGACCTTTAATGCAGACAAATTTCCTGGTTGACACCATTGCTAGGTGATGGCCTCTAAGGAGACATTTTCTGGCGCTGTAAGCGGCCTCCACCGACCGGACGCATCCATATCCGCCCGTGACCAGGGGCTGGACAGACCACTGTCGGCAGCAACCCTCTCCTGCATAGAGAATGAAGGAGACGTGTCAGATGTAAACATCATTCTCTTCTATTTGTGATGTTATATCTAAAACTTTATACAACAAATGGTCTAAACTCAATACCAGTCACGGACAGCAGTTTTGTTCAGCATTTCAGAAATTAATACCCGATTTATTTTAAATCAAATATGAATAACTTTATTATCAGAGTGAAATATTTAAGTATCATCGCATATTTTTAAGGTCTTTTGTCTTAAAGTGTCCTTGGTATAAAGAAATCCGATTAAAATATGTTTAGAAATGTTACTGTAAAAACCCTCTGTTCATAAATTAATACAATTTAATGTCAAAATTGTTAAAGATTTGTGTAATCTTGGGTAATATCTCTATTTAGCTTTTAATATCTGCAACGTTATTCCATAATTTTTTTCTCTTGTGCATGTACTTCTGTGTCTTAAATTCATACCAGACATTGTACCATATCAAATGTCTCTAAATATCAGTTTACTTATGTGATAAGTTGCTCATAATGCCATAATTATGATGATATATTAAGCAAATAAAGAAAGAATCTTGTACAATGTATAAGTCATGAAATTTGAACCTGATACTGAACATGAACCTGTAGGTATATTAAAGAGTGTTTTATATTTGAAACATTTGCAAAAACTCTTTATTTAGCTTTATTTTTTTAATACATATTTTTGACTTTTCACAAAGTAATGGTAATGGTAATGCATTACTTTGCTCAAGTAATGGGAATGTAATGCATTACTTCAAGAAAATAAAGTAATGGTAATGGTAATTTAATGCCCAAATTCATGAAGTAATGGTAATGTAATGCATGCATTACTTTACAATGTAATTCGCCCCAAGCCTGGTCACCGCCCTGCGTTTTCAGCTCGGAGCTTGTATTCAACCGGTTTATATTCTTTATGATATTTATTAAATTGTGTACTAAAATATGGTTTTAACGAAACATAACAATTCCTATATCATTATACTTTTTATTCAAGAAGATGGGGGAATAAGATGGCGCAAATGCCCATTCGCTTTAGCAGTGAAATATAATTTTGAATTTATTTTCCCCCAATTAAATCTATTCAAATATATTATAATACAAGTTTGCAAAAGCAGAATTTCTAACAATAGTCACTTTTTGATATATTTAACAAAAATAAGAAAAAAAGTATATTGTCGGAAATTTTGGTGGTATCGAACCTGTAACATAAAAACCCTAGATATATAAGGTTAGCTTATGTCAGGTACTTTAACCACTGAGCCATTTCAGACACAACAAAGTGGGCTTTTTAAATATTATGTGCGACTTTGGCCACGAACTACCGGACTTGTATTATTTTTTCAAAACCTTCAATTGTTGGGATACAAAATGATATTTTTAATGTATAGTGGGTCATCTCCCCACGTTTTTGCTGATTGAAATCGGTTTGTTTTCCAATAGACCTTTAATAATTAGACAATGAGAAAAATATGGAGCACAGACCCACTCTATAAAAGAAAATGCCTTGAAGTTCTAAAAAATGACAGTATTTGCAGGTTTTGATACGTATACGCATGTTTCAGTCAACACATTCCACGTATTGAACATACCTATATGTTAAAAATCAATGATTCGTTAAATACATATTGTTTTAAATGATTCTAAAAAAACATCAGATTTATTGGTACTTTAATTTTTCAGTAGCCTGTCCGACCGTGTATGGGCATTTTACACGCCTTATCCACCCATCTTCTTTGTCAGACATATAAAAAATATCAAACACAATCATACCATGCACTGTAATCTCTACCATGATTTATATGACCTAACTTTTTAATTTGTACTTGTATGTATATATATTATATACACAGTGTCTTTTTTCCTCTTTTCTAACTGTTTATCATATGAAATACAAAACTTATCAACTTTCATATAACGTTCTTTCTTTAAAAAATTTAAAAAAGACACACGAACAAAAAACTCAAAACTAGTGGAAAAAATGCGATATGATTGCTTCAACTTGAAATCTGAGAGAAATAGTAATATATAAACAAAAAATATTTTACCTGAAACGAAGATCTGCAGATGGAATATAAGGAAGCAATATCTCAATTGTAAGAACAGACAATAGTGTGCCATTGTGTACAAAATAGTAAACTGAAAATTAACAGAACACCAAAAGCCTTATACTTCCATTATGACGTCAGAGCAACGCTGACGAATCAAGTTCAAGAGTTGAAGGATCAAAGAACAAGATGGAAAACAATCGGATTTGGCGGGTAGAGAGTGACAGTAAGCCCTTTTGACACGGACCACGGGATAAATTTAGAGCTCGAGGACACAAGAAGTGACGGAATAAACATCTTGGTTTTAGAAATTATTGTTTTTCTGCCCAGTTTCCTTATCCCCATTACAACGGTTAACCACGATGCCTTTGAGGTTATCCAGTACGTGCTAGGATTTCAAACATACAGGCAACTCTTATTAATGCATATGCTTCTATAACTTCCCAAATCAATCGCATCAAACTGTTAAGATATTTGGCAGTTGTTTTTTTATTTGGGGGGGGGGGGGGGGTTAAGGGCAAGTTCACCCTGTGGCTTTCAATGAAAGACTTGATTTCTCTAAGCAGTGCCTTGTGATGTGAATAATTTTACAACTTTTCGTTGGTCTACTCTTTATGCTTATGGTACTCAACAATGAATTTGTTTCAATGTTCCCTCGTTTGTACTTTATTGTAAATAAAGCTCGAAAATGAGAAGGTTTATTCATATTTATCGATAATGTGAAGTAAATGATGTTTTTTTTTATTTTTTTTTTTTTATCGGAACTACTCCTTATAGGTCTGTAGTTTTATGCATTGAAACTCTGTTGCAAATATAATGTTTGTTGCTTGAACACAATGCTACGTAAAGAGGACATTAGTAGCTCACGGAATAGCACATTTTATGAGTGAAATCAATTGTTCTTCGCAATGTTTCAATAAATACACGGCAAGTTTTTCATTATCATTTTCTTCAACACTTAGTGAATAAATTGTTCCAGATTTCGGTTTGAACCCAGCCATCGAATCTTCAAACGGATATGAAATCAGTGATGCCACGTCATCAAGCTTATAAAACACGGTTTGATGGCGTAATGAAATGATAGAATTAGCAATGTCTTCGTTTTGTTCAGAAAACAATATGTACTGCAAAATCATCGGGGTTTGAAACTTTGCACATATGTTCGAGATCCTGGTAACGGAATTCCTCAGCTGGTTGCTCGTCTTGTTTCGATATTTTTCTACTTCTAAGTAGAGACCCCCTTGGAACTTTAAAAAAAGGTCCTCTGCTAAATCGCCATAAGTCACAATCAAATCATACGGCAGAAAAACTCCGATATCCAGTCTTTCGTCTGTATCACTGTTATAGGCCGCCAGCATCTTCAGAGCGCGTAAAGATTTCACTGACAAATCTTTAACATACAGGAACAAAGCGAACATGTCTGTGGAGTTAGAGGATCTACAATCCCTCTTCACAAAGCCCGCCCCGGGCGGAACTTTCACCGGGTTGACGTCATTAAAATCACTGAAAGTCTCGTTCACATCATCCCAGCCGAAGATCTGAAGCCCGTACACCTCGGAGATGGTCTGCAGCTTGTGGTGTTGATTCTCGGGAAATGTGGTGTAGTATTTGTCGATCCACTCCACGGCTTCGGTGTGAACCAGCTTCGTCATCAGAGCCTCTTCTTCGTCCTCAGGAATATCCATTTTCACGATTACAAAGTCGTCCGGGTGAGTATTGTTCTGAAGCCATGCTGCTAGGTCAACCACGGGTACATTAACCATGGCTTCATCTTCTCCAAACGGTTGGAGTGGAACCTGCTCTTCCTTTTCCTCGCTTGCGCTAATCCACGCCGGGCTGATTAACTGATGGTCGTCAAACGCATCGTAAAATGGCGCGTACGTCTCATCCGGTATGAAAGACACAAGAGAAAAAAGTTCGGATGCCGGATAAGTCTGTAGAAATATTTCTAGGCTCTTTGGATACGTTCCTCCGACGTTGATGAAATAATTCTTGGACTGGTGTGTCCGGAACTGTATGCTCATATCTTTTTTAATACTGATGCCCTCTCTTTCGGCTGGTGGCTGATGAAAAGAAGAATCCGAGTCTCTCTCTGGCGTTTCACGTAGTCTGAGACCACTCTCACGTGACCTCGAGTCCGATCGAGAACCAGAAATCCGGAATAGTAAGTGTCCACACAATATCCCAAGAGAAACTGATACGAGGATTATGGGTAATTTTAAGAGTTTCCCTCTACCCGCCATTGTGGACAGCTGTCGCGAGACAGAGGCTGATCTCCTTAATGTTGGTGCACTTTCCATATCTAGTCTTACAGAACTATTTATCAGGCTTGTCATGACCTTGAATGACCTCAGAGTGGGATGACACCGCCTTCTGATAGCAGAATACTAGTATTAACTGCCGTGTAATCTAGGTTAGATTAAACTTTGCCTTAAAAAGATGTGTTGTTTATTGTTGTTTTTAAAATGTTATCATGTACACATGTACATGCTTACGAAGGTAATTTACTAAATATCCACTGTTTAAATGCTCACTTACGTTCATTTTGATCAAATGTCAAAAACCTTAATAGTCTTCCACAAAAATATTCATTATCAAATCAACATGTAAACTTGCATCTACATATGTAATTGTTTTGCATTTCTCACAGTCCAGGAGTGAAAGAAAATTATTCAAGAAAAAAGAATTGCTTGCAAACATTAGGCAGTCATCATGGCGTTTAGTTAATTCTATGTCTTTTTTTCAAACTAAAAGTCTTGTTCATGATATTATTATACAGGGGTTTTGAAAACACTGTTCTACCAATTTTGCTTTTTCATATACAATGTATTAAAGACAAGACCTAATTAACTATATACAAAAACAATCATGCTTATGTTTCGAAAATTTTCTTCTAACCCTTTAACCAAAAAGTTTAAATTAATGTAAATAAAACCGAGGCAATCAATATGTTGGCAACCCTGAAGGATTCATTTTATACATATTTATTAATTTTCTGCCCCCCCCCCCCCACCTCCCCCACCCTCGCCATTTTTTTCATTACAATGACAACAATAGTATAACTGTAAATTCCCTATTTTACGCGAGTACTTAATTCCATGCTTCCGCTTTTTGCATCAAATTACGAAAATATATAATCGCGAGCACTATCTTTTTGTTATGATTACATATAGCACAAAACTGTCTGAAAAATAAGAGCGAGATTTAAAAGTCTGCGAGGACTGCATCTCGCGATTTTACGCGGAAATTAATTCCTCGCGTTTAATAAGGAGTTTACAGTAACCGCTGCGGTATATTACACAGATTTGACTCTCGGTGATCTTAAGATAATCATATTTTCACAATATTCAATGTTTATATGGCAAGTAGAAGGACATATTTAATGTGATACAAGAATACAAATAGAACAAAATGGACTGTAAATTGTTGTAAAACACTGGTACATCAGACACAAAAAAGAATTCAATATGATAGCGCAAATTGAGCTCATATAGACATGATTTTATCATATTCTGTATTGATCTCCTTTAGGAGAAGAGCTACATACAATAAAAATAAAAATATCCAAATCCAAAGGTAAAAAAATACGTGGATTTTTTCTTTATAATAGTTACTAGGTAAACAAATCGTATCTTAGAGTGTTACGTAGATCTGACGGTGAATTTGTTGACCTTCCAGCCTCCATAATTACATCATGTAGCACCAATACCGTAGAATTCTACGGATTAAAGAAATTCCGAGTTAAATTAATTAACACTCAAATATATGTACATTGAAAATAGTTATCTTTTGCGCCCAACTTATTTTCATTGACTTGGAACCATATGTATAAGAGCTATTTAATCAATCAATTTCTCCAGAGGGTTCTTGCAATGGTAACCAACGGAAGAATATCAAACTAATAGTAGCATACTAAGTATTCAAAGGAAAGTATACAAGGTCAACTTCCAGAACCTCTATGGTGGTCCAGACATTGAGTTGTTGAGCGACACGAACAAATGTTTAATACAGTCAGCAGTTTTTCCTGCCTTGCAAAGCGAACATGGCGACAGTCCCATAGAATCCTGTTATCAACACGTTATCCTCTTTCCACTGACTTTGTCTTCCCGCTCTCTTCCCGGTAGATGTTTGGCTCACTTTTAACCATGTTTGTGGAACTTTAGCTTTTTAGAGAACACCGCGCAAAATCGGGTGAACTAATGGACGGGAAGGGGCTGTTAAATGGCGTTATACACACTGTCGTGTCGTCTGACGACTCTTTCCGTAGCTGGTTCTTTATTTCATTGCAGATTAGTCTGGGCATGGCGTCGGAACTATTATTGACATCTAGAACAGAAAGATGTCATGGTATAATGTAGCAACACCTCATTTCTTGCATGGTTTTCTGTTTCTTCACATTTTCAACTGTTCTTGTCTGTGATAACGTTACTAATCAATTTTGAAGCCTAAAACCCAATAACTTCATAAAACATGAGTGACACCAAATGGGCGTGTCTTATAGCATAAATAAAATACGGTATTGGCTGCGCCGCGTAGTGATACATAGAATGTGCTACATAAGAAATAGTGATTTAAAGTAATGTTGTTTTAAATCGTTCAAATGGGAATTAATATAAATATAAGTAATAAGGAATCATCTTTGAGTATCTTTCATAAAGCCCTTCGGGCTTTATTGTATTTGACCACGCCCCGACCGAAATTATCACCTCATGATTCCTTATTTCTCAATCATTCCCTGATTATCATAGACCAATTATATATATTACATATTTTAAAAAATGTATCATGCTGACAAAAATGCAGTGTCAGAAATATTTACCTTTGTAAAATACAATTTTACATTTTTTCGAGCATTCTGGATCCGTGTCCAAGATGCGTTTGAGCGTCAGGTAGAACCTCATGGATTGCACGTATTTCTCTCGCGTCTGCAGTCCCGTGGTAGCATTCTGTTCCATTTCAAACATCGTATGAATCACTCCAATGTACTCTCCGGCAAAAAAGTAGTCCTATAGTAAACAGAATTGGATTTAATGTTTAAGGTGGTTCAGTTTATCATAAAATGGTTTCTCAAATCAGCGGAAAACAAAATACATGTATATATCAAATAAATTCTAAATTTTTAGTCAATGGGTGGATTTGAACTCGGGGTTTGTCGTTAACACGCCCAACGCTTTAACCACGGAGCTATAATAATATTTAATCAAATCGATCAACCGATACAGTTTCACAAAGCATTTACATCACAATGCATCTGATTCCGTTGTGTACGACATAAAATTTTATATTTACATTTACCAGTGTCGTTGCCTGTGATAACACTATGCAAGCGGGGTTTGCATATCTATATTCATATATTTTATCGTACAATTTCTGAAAATCATATAAAAACGAGTAATAAGGAATCACTCTTTGATTATTATGAGGTGATAATTTCTGTTGGGGCGTGAACAAATCTATCATAAAGCCATTTGTGCTTTATTGGATTTGATCACGCCACGACCGAAATTATTACCTCATAATACTCAAAGAATGATTCCTTATTCCTTAAATAATGTTGTGGAACAAAGTCATACAAATATATGTCATACTTTTTTCAGAAATCGGTTTTGATAAAGAAGTCGTTAAAAATTATGTCATCGAATACCGGTTTTTTATCAACTCTATTCGCATTGTTCATTGCGTCACAGATAAGATAATCACAAAGGTTAGGGTTATTTCTAAAACATATATATGCAGAATGACACTAAAAGTGGTAATGAAATCCAGAAAAGTTCGTTCCAGATTGTCCCCCGTCCCATCTACCATCATTGATAGTGTAGGGACGAACACAAAACTGTTCTCAATTCACGAATATCATGATTGATTAATGTATATTTGATTAAGATTGATTCAATCTAATTTTAATAAGATCCTTCACGCTCTCGTATTTGATATGTCGCTGTGAGGATGTTGTTAGATCCTCACAGCGACATATCAAATACGAGAGCGTGAAGAATCTAATTTTAATTAGATTGAGATTGATTAAAAATTTATCAAAGATAGTTGAAACACATTACATATTGTATTCGTATAGCAGGAGCAAAGTCCTAAATATAAAAACATTAGTTACCAATTTTTTTCAGATATCAGTTTCAACAAAAGATTAGGGACACTGTATCACTAATTATGCCGTCATGTTCACCACATAACAGATACATTCATAAATATCAAATATAAATATGTAATAGTTATAGTTGTAACAATTATCAATGCACGATAATTTACGATGTGATTATGCATAGCTTCATATACCAGGTAATCCTTCGTCTTCCGTCAGATTATAACAATTAAAGGAACGAATGTATTACAACTAAGTGTGACACGGCGAAAATCACACTGTATACAGAATTATATATGCTAAGAAACGATGCATATACAAACTGTGCATGGGTCAATTTGCATGTTTAAATCAAAATACAGTGGAGCCTCAGTTATCCGGACGCCTTCGTTCCCAAGTTCAATCGTCCGGATAGATGAAGCGTCCGGATATCTGAAATGTGTCTATTGTTGTCATGAATGATAATGATAGTGTTGATACTAAGTTTTTTGCCTTTCATACCATATAGCAACACATGCTAGAGTTGTCTGTTGATATGAACGTTTTTAAGAGATAAAGAACTCTTGTTTATTTTATTATTTTGTCATGAAATATTAACCGGACAAAAATGACAAGAGGCCCATGGGCCACATCGCTCACCTGAACAGCAGTTCCTTGTAACATTACATTTCGTAGCATATGCTTTTTCTATTTTAAACATTGAACCCCTTTCTGGGGACCCAGTTATGGTCCGAGGTTTATGGTTGGCTTGAACAACATAAACAGTAACATAGGAATGAACATCAAGAAAGATAACTCTTGGTTCCACTACATTAGAGTTTACACAATTTGAGGATCCTTGCATAATAATCTCACAAACTGTAGCATTATAGTTCTCAAAAAAAACTTTTTAAAAACATTTTCAATATATCTTTCTATGTTAAACTTTGAACCCCTCTTGGGGCTACAGTATTAGTCCAGGGCTAAAGTTTTAATTATTTGGAATCTACATTATTTAAGGATGCTTGCATAGTTATCTCACAAGCTGAAGCATTATAGTTCCCTAGAAAAAGATTTTTCAACATTTTCCCTCTATATTTCTATGCTAAACTTTGAACACCTCTTGGGGCCCCAGTATTAGAATGAGGTCACAGCTTTTATAATTTCGAATCTTCACTATTTGAGGGTGCTTACGTAGTTATCTGACAAATTGATGCATTGTAGTTCTCGAAAAGAAGATTTTTAAACATTTTCCATATATACCGGTTCTTCTACATTTAACTTTAAACCCATCTTGGGTCCCTAGTATTAGTCCAGGGGCCACTATTTTAAAACTTTCGAACCTTCATTATCCAAGGTTGTATGCATGATAGTAATCTCACAAATTCAGGCATTGTAGTTCTCGAGAAGAAGATATTTTAACGTTACCTTTATATTTCTATAATAAACTTTGACCCCATCTTGGGGCCCCAGTATTGGTCCGGGGGTCACGGTTTTACCAATTAGGAATCTACATGAGCGAAGGCATAGAAATTCCACAAACTAAAACATTGTAGTTCTTGAGAAGAAAATTTTTAAACTTTTCCTTTATGTTTTTTAAAATGTTTAAATTTTGAACCCCTCTTGGTGCCCATCAATTGTTGGTGCCGGGAGTTACAGTTTTTTGAATCTACATTATTTAAGGATGTACATGTATGCATAGTAATATCCCAAACAGTTGCACTATAGTTCTTGAGAAGAAGATTTTAAAACATTTTCCTATATATGTTAAAATCTAAACCCCTACTGGGGCCCCACTTTTTGTTCAGGGGTCACGATTTTTACAATCTTCACTATATATACAACCGTTTGTGTATGTATTGGCATTTTTGGTGAAGTGGTTTTTGAGAAGAAAATTTTTAAACATTTTTCATATGTAGTTCTATGTTAAACTTTGAACCCCGCCTGGGGCTGCAGTTTTGATTTGAGGGTCACGATTTCTACAATTTAGAATCTTCATTATACATACAAGCTTTTGTGTAAATATTGGCATTTCTGGTGCAGTGGTTCTTGAGAAGAAGATTTTTTAAACATTTTCCTAAGGTATATCTATGTTAAACTTTGAACCCCGCCTGGGGCCCCAGTTTTGGTCCGAGGGTCACGATTTTTACAATTTAGAATCTTCACTATATATACAAGCTTTTGTGTAAATATTGGCATTTCTGGTGCAGTGGTTCTTGAGAAGAAGATTTTTTAAACATTTTCCTGAGGTATATCTATGTTAAATTTGAACCCCGCCTGAGGCCCCAGTTTTGGTCCGAGGGTCACGATTTTTACAATTTAGAATCTTCACTATGTATACAAGCTTATGTGTAAATATTGGCATTTCTGGTGCAGTGGTTCTTGAGAAGAAGATTTTTTAAAAAATTTCCTATGTATTTTAATGTTAAACTTTGAACCCCGCCTGGGGCCCCAGTTTTGGTCCGAGGGTCACGATTTTTACAATTTAGAATCTTCACTATATATACAAGTTTTTGTGTAAATATTGGCATTTCTGGTGCAGTGGTTCTTGAGAAGAAGATTTTTAAAACATTTTCCTATGTATTTTAATGTTAAACTTTGAACCCCGCCTGGGGCCCCAGTTTTGGTCCGAGAGTCACGATTTTTACAATTTAGAATCTTCACTATATATACAAGTTTTTGTGTAAATATTGGCATTTCTGGTGCAGTGGTTCTTGAGAAGAAGATTTTTAAATACATGCACCCTATACTTACTGTTTCGCAATTATCTCCCTTTTGAAAAGGGCTGTGCCCTTTAATTTTACAATTTATAACCCCCTTTCCATAAGGATGCTTTGTACCAAATTTGGTTAAATTTGGCCCAGTGGTTTTTGAGAAGAAGTTGAAAATGTGAAAAGTTTACAGACGGACGGACAGACAGACAGACGGACGGACGGACGGACGGACGACGGACAACGGGTGATCAGAAAAGCTCACTTGAACCTTCGGTTCAGGTGAGCTAATAACCGAATCTAGCTAAATTCTTTGTCTCCAAGTGTGATATGTGTGTGATACACTGTTGTTCGCAATTTTCCAATTTTTGAAAGTGATTTGGGAAGTCAGTGTGTTTATACAAGCTATATAGCTACTCATGAGGGTCTGGCCCGTAAAAAAGGTGTGAAACTTAATTGACAGGGGTAATCTTTTGTACTGAGTAGGGTATCATTAAATTTTACCGTCCGGTTAAATGAAGCAAGATTAGTAGTAAATCAGTGTTTTGTGGTAAAAACAGACCGTCCGGATCCGGAACACGAAATTCCGGATAAATGAGACAAAATAACGTATAAAAAATCTGTTCCCAAATAATATCGTCCGTAAACTGAAGCGTCCGGTTATCTGGCGTCCGGATATCTGAGGCCCCACTGTATTATACAATTATTGCATGATGGTGAGGGGGATATTAAAGATTTATTCCTCCAGGAAAAATCTTGTATCTCGAGGGCAACGCCCAAGGAGAATTTGATTTTTCTATAGGGGAATAAATCTTCTCATCTCCCGAACCTTCATGCAATGACTTGTTTATTAGAGCTCTATATCGAACCACACGTGATAATTTAGAGTACATCTGGTTCTAATATTTTTTCAACTATTTTAAAAGCAATAACGCAGTGAATGTTTACCGGTTTCTATATATGTTAGTTTCTAATATCAAACGAGTTAAAGCAATTTTTTTTCTTTAGAATTAATCATTTGTTTATATACATGGTATGCCCATCCTCGGTATTTTTAAATTAAAGGCATTGAATGAAAATTCACGTGGCTTTCGAAGGGGTGGATATGATGAAAAATATGACGATGCCAGGGAAGTATGAAATTTTATTCCCTGACACATGACTGTCTAGAACCAATCAGATAACGCGTTACAAAGAATATATAATAATACAGGTTAGCGAGGACTTCTAAAACCATGTACAATCATCATAGTTAAAGAAATATCGATAAAATTTATATCTAAATATTATTCACGACATACTACCTTGAGAAACCAAGAATATTGATACTTCAGAGTAGAGGATGTAATTATACATGTCTGCTGAGCAATCTTTTTTAATATTATTTTTTTAAAATAAATGCCGGTGTTTAATTAATGCACAAATCGTAAAAAGCAGGATATATGGGAGAGAAAAACCCTGAATAATTTCATTCTCTACAAGTAAAGAATTGATAACAATTTTCTTGATGTAATTTGATGAGACAATTCGAACACTCGCCTCGCCATTGTCGTCCGTCACGCTATATATAGTGTTCTTGTACTGACGTTCTATGATGCCGGCTCTGTCTTTGGTAATGATCGGCAGATGGCCTCGATGTTTGATGAGGGAACTCTCGTCTGCTATAGAGTCTCGACATCGGCAGCTCTGGGGGAAGAAAAGAAATAGCTTCTCACTCATCCTTCCTTCTGCGTTGTTCACTCTTCGCCATTGTCTCACTGTCTTATCTAAGTCTGAAAGTAAATGGCAATCAATGTAACTTACTTACATTATAGTCTAACAAGTGAAAAGCTGTCAATGTGACAGCAAACCGGGTTTTCTTTTATGTAAACTGTATCCATAATCCATGTCAACCCGTATCCAGTGAAATGGAGTACCCTACATGTTTATGCAACATTTTGCCAAAAAATGACTAAGTTCAAAAGCTAGTATTTTTTCATAAATAATCGGAAATCAAAATCCTAGCAATATGCACACCTCTGATATATGTACAATTGTTCTGCAAAAGAACAACTTCTTATCTTGAGAACTGTAGGAGGAGTTATCCGTATAATGAGGGTACCCTATATGCAATATTTTGCCAAAAAATGACTAAGTTCAAAAGTTGGTATTTTTTTCATAAATTATCGGAAATCAAAATCCTAGCAATATGCATACCTCTGATATATGTACAATTGATCTGCAAAAGAACAACTTCCTATCTTGAGAACTATAGGAGGAATTATCCGTACAATGAGGGTACCCTATATGCAATATTTTGCCAAAAAATGACTAAGTTCAAAAGCTGGTATTTTTTCGATAAATTATCAGAAATCAAAATCCTAGCAATATGCACACCTCTGATATATGTACAATTAATCTGCAAAAGAACAACTTCCTATCTTGAGAACTGTAGGAGGAGTTATCCGTACAATGAGGGTACCCTATATGCAACATTTTGTTAAAAAATGACGAAGTTCAAAAGCTGGTATTTTTTCGATAAATTATCGGAAATCAAAATCCTAGCAATATGCACACCTCTGATATATGTACAATTGATCTGCAAAAGAACAACTTCCTATCTTGAGAACTGTAGGAGGAGTTATCCGTACAATGAGGGTACCCTATATGCAACATTTTGCCAAAAAATGACTAAGTTCAAAAGCTGGTATTTTTTTGATAAATTATCGGAATTCAAAATCCTAGCAATATGCACACCTCTGATATATGTACAATTGATCTGCAAAAGAACAACTTCCTATCTTGAAAACTGTAGGAGGAGTTATCCGTACAATGAAGGTACCCTTTTGGCAGCCGCCCGCCCGCCCGCCCGCCCGCCCGCCATTTTCACCATTTTAATAACCGGATTTTTCCGTTGGAAAACCCGGTTAAAAATGCGTCATCTGAATAAAGTAAGGCAGACACGTGACACGGCCAACAATACCATACAACTGACATATTCGGAAGCCTCGTTATTTTCCCATATAAGATATGAACGATGCTGTCCATAGTGAAATTATTTTTTTGGAGGATGATACTCTAGAGATAAAAATGAAACATTATATTTCCCCTAAAATAAGTGTATTCAGTACAGTAGGAAAGGCAACTGCACATTTTCCTTGTGCCAGATGTAGAGTTGCATTGGGTTTTTGTTGTGGACTTTGAGGAGTTGAAAGGGGAGAGGGGGAAGTAAAGCCATAGAAATTCTGCACAGAGACCATTTAACGTTATATACTGTGTGAAGAAGCATATAAACCTGGTAAAATGATCTTGAGGTAGCCATAATAGTATCCCCAAGCAAAACCGTGAGCCAGGTTACCAACAGGTAATAGACTTTCCCAGGTATCCTCTGGTTCTACGAACAAATCAGGAAAAATATCATCATAGAATAATGAAAACAAACAAACACAAAATAGATAACCTTTTTCAGTCACTTCTAACTTTAAGTAAAAATTAAAGAATTAAGGATTAATTCAAATTTAAGGAATTCTTTCTTAGAATTTCAAATAATAGAAACAAAATACTCTAGGGTACAAATTGAATTTTACATTTATCATGGTTATAGAACAACATACTACTGATGGCCTGAATGATATCATCTGTGTTCCTAAAGTCGTCCATGAGTTCTATGCAGGTCAAAGGTCGAAGTGGTGGCGGGAGATCGTCGACCTTGACCCCGCCCAGTAATACGGGAACGAGGCAGACGTTGTTACGTTGGTGCGAGTCATCCACGGCCATCAGCATTTCAAACTTGCTCCACTCACTTTGTAACGAGGCCGGGGAGATTACTAGAATTACATTTTTCGAACTAAAACAAAAAAGTAATTCAAATTAAGAACTGGTACCTTACAAAGTCTTATCTTCACAAAGACCTCGTCAAATTAGTCTTTCGTGTTAAGCGAATTTTTTTGCTATCATTACAAATCAGTATGTTAAACAGACATGTTATGTAAACAAAAATACTAATGTATGATTACATACTGACAAAGGTAAAAAACATGTAAAACATACATGTAAACAAAAATACTAATGTATGTGTACGTAATGAACTATTACTAGGGTTTACACAAGAATGCAAATTAAGCAATTAGAATGTTCACAAGCTATTTACAAAACCGCTGAAATAAGTGCATCAAACCTCCCTTCCCATCCCCACCCCCAATAAAAAAATGCCAAAAAGCCCCCCCCCCCCTCCCCGGTTTTTATATATAACACATGTGGTGCAATGCAATCCATAATATCTGTGACGGAAAATTTTGTGGATATTAAGAAAAAATACAAAAAGGGTCAAATTGAAATACCAATGGATAGCGTCAACAACTACATCAGACGTGCATTCTCCCGGAAGAAAATCTCTCTCTGCAAAACAGCAGGTAAAACCACGGCTCTCCACGGAGTCCAGAATCGTTCGAGCGTGACTGGTGTCTGCGTCTGCGCAGTAGGAAATGAAGGCGTGGTACACGTGGGGATGACGTAAGACCGGTACAGACATGGTCAGTGACGTCACAGGCGTATCTAATGGAGTGGAACACAGATTTGAATAACAGAAATTGCATGGTCTGAATGTTATATAGTTTAGTTACGAAATACGGTCAAAATGTAGTTATAAATTGTATAGAACCATTTTAACAAGGCCTTGGACTTTCCGTAGGACATAGTTATCTATATCTTGCGTCAAAACAATTTAAAAATGACTCTGGTTTCAAGCGAAATATACACAGATTGCATGGTCTTAGCTCAAAAGCCAGACAAATCTTGTTGATGTCAAAGAGCCATGGCTGAGTGGTAAGAAATGAAATAGACAGGCCTACGTCACATTGCTGTTTGACACAACTACCCAAAGTCCAAGCTCTTGTTAAAATGGTTCTAATGTATTCATGATGTGTCGATTGTTTTCTTGTTCAATACAAATTTTAAAAATTTTACAAACATAATACAGTTATTATTATTACTGCAGCTGATAAACCCCTCAAAAACTACACATTTTAAGAAATGTGTTAGAACTCACTCTTATTATTTACGGAATTTATATCTACCCTACCTGATAAAAAACTGTGTGCGCCATTTTTCTCCATAAAGAAATTAATGTTCAAATATTATATTGTAAGGGAAAACACAATTACATATTATATCGAACGACATATAATTAATGATACAAAAAATACTTAAATAATTAGCAAAACAATCTAGATCCGGTCTTAACTAATTTGTTACAAATAAGCAGTGTCATATACATATGTACTTCACAATTGTTCATCTATTATTTCGGTTCATTCTAATTTAAATCAATTAAGGACAGATCATTAAAGCTGCCTAAAGTACCATCCACGGGAAATGAACACTTTGGTATATGATTCGTGCTATATAGCGTCCAATAGCGTCCTTAATTAGTTGGGGAAACTTCAGTCTCTATATAACTTCAAAACATTCAACACTCAGTTTATCAACAGAACATATCTACATGGTAGAGAAAGCAAAAAATAAAAACCAGCCGTGTGATGTTGTTTACATCTAGAGAGATGGGTTAAAATGGCTTCCACGATGTGGTGCTTGGTCTGGACTAGTGACCCCCTACCCTCCCACCCCCGTAAGAAAAAAACCCCCCTATAACTCCCGGTTTTTTTTGGCCCCTGCTATATTCAGTACAGTTGTATATATATATATACACTAGTATAATATGGTAGATGCAGATCTGTAGCCCCCAGTCTGGAAAAATTCGAATGGACGATCTGGGACATTCGATTTTTTTTTTTTAGACCGGGGGCTACCATCTTCGCTAGCCAAGGGTTTCGGTCCACTTTGCTCCCCATAAACCCTTGCGGAGAATGGGGAAAACCACGCCGCGTCATCTGTGTATAGTTGAAAAACTCTTAGATATGCACTGATGCACTTAAAAAAAATTATGTTTGTCGTCACCTATATATATCAATATATGCATGCATGCCATTTTTTAACAAATAAGACAATGAACTTTGCAGGCTAGTATCATTTTAATACTGAGATAAAAAATTAGAAAATATTTAGCCTGATATGGACATGTCCAGATCGGGCGCCTGTAAAGTGCGAAACGAAATCGAAACGAAACGAAACGAAACGAAACCAATGGAAACGAAACGAAACCAATCGAAACGAAACGAAACCAATCGAAACGAAACGAAATCAAACGAAACGAAACCAAAAATCAAACGAAACGAAACGGAATTTAAACAAAACTAATATCATTTTTGACTACATAAAAGTGAAAATAAATTCATTGAAATAAATCTTTGAACCATAAAATATAACTACCTGTATGTTTCAGATTGCCGCTGTAAATTTTTAAGCCGATTATCCGAAATTTGCAAAAATTATATAATTATGTAAATAAGTGATGTACATTCCTATACCTTTTAATGTTTCTAATTTGTTTCATTAAATTATATACAGACGTTTAGAGAGAGAGAGAGAGAGAGAGAGAGAGAGAGAGAGAGAGAGAGATGCCTTAAAACTTATCAGCGACATCACATAGCAAAGTATATATACGCAAGTTTTGGGAGAGAGAGAGAGAGAGAAAGAAAGAGAGATAGAGATATGATGATGATACTGAAGGGGACATTCTAACAACAATTTTTTTCTATCGATTTGAAATATTGTAAAAATGAAACGATCGAATACAATGTGATTTATAGCATACTGGTTGGTTACCAGTTTCTAACATATAATAAGAAAGTATAGCATGAATTTGGACGTCGTTATTAGACAAAATTAACGTGCAATATAAAGATGTTTTTACCTGTTTTTAACCTTAAATCAAACATGATACCTGTTTTTAACATTAAATCAAACATGATACCCTCTTTCTCCCCCTTTCACACGCACGCACAATGTATTTGAATCATTTTTACAATATTTCATATCGATATAAAAAAAATCGTGTAGTTGGAATGTCTCCGTAAATACTGTAAACGCACTATATTTCGGGTGTACAATATTTGGCGGAATATCATTTTTCAACAAGTTAGCATGGATCTGAATTAGCGCATTTCTGAATTTACCTTTTTATCTACTTATAGATTTTACATTTGGCAGTGTACTTTTGCGGACGCCGTATTCCGCCAAAAACACAAAATAGATTACATAGACAAAGGGTTAAAGACAGTTTTTTTAATACGTTTACAGTATAATCATCTTTATATTGCAAGTTAATTTTGTCAAATTACGACGTCCAAATTCATGCTATACATATTACAACAATTCTTATTATATGTTAGAAACTGGTAACCAACTAGTATGCTCTAAATCACATTGTATTCGATCGTTTCATTTTTACAATATTTCAAATCGATAGAAAGAAAATTGATGTTAGAATGTCCCCTTTAGTATTTCGTTTCGTTTCGATTGGTTTCGTTTCGTTTCGATTGGTTTCGTTTCGTTTCGTTCGATTTCGTTTCGTTTCGTTTCGTTTCGATTTCGTTTCGCACTTTACAGGCGCCCCCTTAATCTACAGACATTTTATCAACAGGTAAAACTTGCTGGCTTAAATCACTAACCTGGAGCAGAGAATTTAAACTCCGAAATTCCAGAAAGTTCTGTATCCAAATAAACTCGACAATGTTTTTCAAATTGTGTTGAATTGATTCTCATCACATCAATCAAGATTAAAAATTCTTACAGATAAAGCAGAAGGATGTATAAACCACTTAAGTATCGACGTAAATATGCAAACGAGATACACATGATTAAAGTGAAAGTAGAAAAATTATGCAATGGTGTGTGAGTGGGGAGTGCTTTATGGGTGATGGGTGATGTCAAAACTGATATCACTAATTCCAATATTTTACTGTGTTTTATTGTTTTAAAGACATAACTACAGTATATACACTGTAACATTTAAAACTCTATCCCGGATATCATAAATCATACTATGTAACTAAAAATATATTCTGACACTCCCAGGCACTCAGAAATCTGGGGCTGTTCTATGACACCAATTTTGTAGACTTTCCAAGTTATGTGTTTTTATGTTTTCTAAAAGGTATTAAAAATTAGAATGTTGACATGCACATCTATATAACTGCATGCATGATTTTTATAATATAATCACATGCAGGCATATAGCATCGATTATGAAAAGGGGAAGGCAGACTTTCAAAATTTTGACAAGCAACTCCCTTCCCCCTTAAAAAAACCCCAAATAAAATAGCCCCCAAAGAAAAACTCGTTCGCCAATTGTCAAAACCCTTCCCCGTAAAGGGGGTGGGTAGGTGGGATGTAAATATGAAAAATTTCTCTCTTACTTCGATCCTTTATCAGCTTGTATTTTCTGTTTACGTTTAGCTTCTTTCAGAGTTCTGTATGAACTTGAACAAATACCCTGTGTTGTTGCTATTATGCAACCTGGTGCTGATCTCCCCCCATATACCCTCTTCATGATTTTAATATAGTATCTAAAGGTAAATATACGGTCTAATATAAGGTCACAGATTCGGTGGCGTAGCTGCCGTTAGGCACTTAAGGCACGTGCCTACACATTATTTTAAGACCAAAAATTAAAAATGTTAATATGTCACATTTAATTTAAGAGTACAATAAAATACCAGATATCTGTCTTTTCTCTATTTCAAGACTGATTGGTTGAGGTCACAAATGCGATCTTAACGATCATAGACAAATTTGCGGCTTCGTGAAACCTCATATACAAATATGTACTAGTAATTAAAAAACAAAGCAATGTATTTGTTTTCTAATTAAAATTTAAAATAACCATTGCAACTGTTTTTGAATTGTGACATTCAATTACAAAGTCCTAATGTTTAATTAAATCCTTCTCCGTGCCATGACGGGTCGGTGCTTATCTCCGGTGGTGCTATGCGGGTGAGAGTCAATGACAATGTACTCTATCAGTTTGTAGACAATTTTGTAGACTGAAGATCTGCTGCGTCTTTCTGGAGCACAGGGATTCTACATTAATTTACAGCTTTACCTCAAATCTATAAAATTCTTCATGCAATTTACTACTGATATCGTCTGTTCACTTGCCTCGGATATTCTTTTAAACACCATCACCAGTCCCGTAAATTCATGTGGTGCCTCAGACTTTCAACGAAACACGCTACCGACCTCGGAAACTCAAGTATGTTGAATTTACATCGAGATCGATAGTCGCCATTTTTACATGTAAACAAAGGAGGTATAGAATAGGGTACTTTTTATTATTATATCCTATAACCAGGCACTATAACCAGGATGTGCGCATGCGTGAACCAACTTTCCATCGGGATCGGTAAACGATTGGGAGGAAATTCGAAAGCTATTTGGAGGAACTTCGAACTGATATATGTGCAATTTAAAAATGCGATTTTTATATGAAAAATATGATCAGAAGTGATAAAAATGTTAGGTACATTAGATTTTACACCAAAAAATTAAATAAACAATTGAGAGAACAATCAAAATCAATGTTACAGGAAAACAACAGGCACTTAGCATCGGAGGGGGGTTGGGGGTTGGAATGGGGGCAGGGACAGGGGGACGGGACTGCCCCCCTCCAGCACACGTTTTCTCGCAGCAAATATTTTTCTTGAATTAACTTATAAAAAAGTAAATTAACATACAGTTGCAACCCCCCCCCCCCCCCCAATGTTTTTGGGACCATGTAAAATTTGAAATGAAAGAGAGGAAATAAACTGTGAAATTGAAGTTAAAGGTACACTTAGCCCCCTACTCCCACGGATTAGGATTTTCAATTATTTAAAAAGTATTTAAATTGAGTTAGGGTTTTTTTCAAGGCAAGATTGGATGAGTCTGCCCTCAACCCACTTTGCTACGATGCTAGGTGCCTGAACAAAATATCATGGTTTCATTACATACATGTATGCTAGTATAAAGACTTTATGTAAACCAATATTATCTCGTGCATTGTTCCATTCACCAGGTTCTACAAACACCTTAGTCCAAAATAAATAAAAAATCCAAGACTAGGAGGGGAAGAAAGAAGAAATCTATTTTCCTTTTTTTTTTTTACTCAGGAGCTATTTTGTTGGGGGGGGGGGGGATTAGGGGTGAACAGGTCACTGACCCCTTGTAGATCTACCCATGACCTATCACCAGGGTCTGTATACACATAACCAGGGTCAGTATACCCATCACCAGGGTCTCCAGGGTCAGAGTACGTATCACCAGAGTCTGTGTGCCCATCACCAGGGTCTGTACACCCATAACCAGGCCTAGTATACCCATCACCAGGGTCTCCATACCTATCACCAGGGTCAGAGTACGTATCTCCAGAGTCTGTGTGCCCATCACCAGAGTCTGTACACCCATAACCAGGGTCAGTATACCCATCACCAGGGTCTCCATACCTATCACCAGGGTCAGAGTACGTATCTCCAGAGTCTGTGTGCCCTTCACCAGAGTCTGTACACCCATAACCAGGGCCAGTATACCCATCACCAGGGTCATCATACCAATCACCAGGGTCAGAGTACGTATCACCAGAGTCTGTGTGCCCATCACCAGAGTCAGTACACCCATAACCAGGGCCAGTATGCCCATCACCAGGGTCTATATACTTATCACCAGGAATAGTTTACGAATCAATAGGGTCTGTGTGCCCATCATTAGGGTCAGTATATCTATGACAACAGTCAGTGCACTTATCATCAGGGTTTGTACATCCATTACTTTGATCAGTAGACTTTCACCAGGATAACTGTACCTATTACCTATCACCAGAGTTAGTTTACCTAACGGCCGTGTCAGTGTACGCATCCGTGGGTCTGAGGGCCCATCTCCAATGTCAGTATACCTATCACAAGAGTCAGTACATTTATCACCAGTATATCTATCACATTCTCTATCACCAGGGTCAGTATACCTATCGACAGAGTCAGTGTACGTATCACAAGGGTCTGTAGCCAATCACAGGGGTCAGTATGTATCCATCACCAGAGTCGGTATACAAAAACGTGTAGATATTCTAAGGGTCAGCATACGTAACACCAGAATCTCAAAATCTATAACCAGGGTAAGTATAACCATCACCTGAGACAGTATACCTATCACAAGGGTCATGAGTGTCCGTATCACCAAGGTATGTGTAATCTTCACCAGGATCAGTATACCTATCACCAGGGTCACTCTACTTATCAACAGGGTCAGTATTACCTGACTCAGGTAATGGATATACAAACCCTAATGATAAGTGCACTGACTGTTGTGTTAGGTATACTGACCCTGGTGATGGGCACACAGACCCTATTGATGCGTACACTATCCTGGTGAAAAGTATTAAGACCCTGGTGAAGGGTAAACTGACCTTTGTTATGAATATACAGACCATGATGATGGGCACACAGACCCTAGTACTACGAACACTGACCCTACTAAAAGGAATAATGACCCAGGTGATATGTTTACAGTTCTGGTGATACGTACTCTGACTCTGCTGATAGGCATTATGACCCTGGTGATAGGTATTGAGACCCTGGTGATGGGTATACTGATTTTGGCTACGGATGTACAGACCCTGGTCCTGAGCACACAGACTCTGGTGATACGTACTCTGACCCTTGTGATAGGTATTGAGACCCTGGTGATGGGTATGCTGACCCTGGTTATGGGTGTACATACCCTGGTGATGGGTATACTGACCCTGGTTATGGGTGTACAGACTCTGGTGATACGCACTCTGATCCTGGTGATAGATATGAAGACCCTGGTGATGGGTATACTGACCCTGGTTATGGGTGTACATACCCTGGTGATGGGTATACTGACCCTGGTTATGGGTGTACATACCCTGGTGATGGGTATACTGACCCTGGTTATGGGTGTACAGACTCTGGTGATACGCACTCTGATCCTGGTGATAGATATGAAGACCCTGGTGATGGGTATACTAACCCTGGTAGTGGGTGTACAGACCCGGGTGATTGGTATACTGACCCTGGTGATGGGTGTACAGACCCCGTTGTTGGGCACACAAACTCTAGTGATGGATATAATGACCCTGGTGATAGGTATGGAGACCCTGGTGATGGGTATACTGGCCATGGTTATGGGTGTACAGACCCTGGTGATAGGCACACAGACTCTGGTGATACGTACTCTGACCCTGGTGATAGGTATGGAGACCCTGGTGATGGGTATACTGACCCTGGCTATTGGCGTACAGACCCTGGTGATGGGCACACAGACTCTGGTGATACGCACTCTGACCCTGGTGATAGGTATGGAGACCCTCGTGATGGGTATACTAACCCTGGTTATGGGTGTACAGACCCTGGTGATGGGTATACTGACCCTGGTTATGGGTGTACAGACCCGGGTGATTGGTATACTGACCCTGGTGATGGGTGTACAGACCCCGTTGTTGGGCACACAAACTCTAGTGATGGATATAATGACCCTGGTGATAGGTATGGAGACCCTGGTGATGGGTATACTGGCCCTGGTTATGGGTGTACAGACCCTGGTGATAGGCACACAGACTCTGGTGATACGTACTCTGACCCTGGTGATAGGTATGGAGACCCTCGTGATGGGTATACTGACCCTGGTTATTGGCGTACAGACCCTGGTGATGGGCACACAGACTCTGGTGATACGCACTCTGATCCTGGTGATAGGTATGGAGACCCTCGTGATGGGTATACTGACCCTGGTTATTGGCGTACAGACCCTGGTGATGGGCACACAGACTCTGGTGATACGCACTCTGACCCTGGTGATAGGTATGGAGACCCTCGTGATGGGTATACTAACCCTGGTTATGGGTGTACAGACCCTGGTGATGGGCACACAGACTCTGGTGATACGCACGCTGACCCTGGTGAAAGGTATGGAGACCCTGGTGATGGGTATACTGACCCTGGTTATGGGCGGACAGACCCTGGTGATGGGCACACAGACTCTGGTGATACGCACTCTGACCCTGGTGATAGGTATGGAGACCCTCGTGATGGGTATACTAACCCTGGTTATGGGTGTACAGACCCTGGTGATGGGCACACAGACTCTGGTGTTACGCACGCTGACCCTGGTGATAGGTATGGAGACCCTGGTGATGGGTATACTGACCCTGGTTATGGGCGTACAGACCCTGGTGATGGGTATACTGACCCTGGTTATGGGTGTACAGACTCTGGTGATACGCACTCTGATCCTGGTGATAGATATGAAGACCCTGGTGATGGTTATACTGACCCTGGTTATGGGTGTACAGACCCGAGTGATTGGTATACTGACCCTGGTGATGGGTGTACAGACCCCGTTGTTGGGCACAAAAACTCCAGTGATGGATATAATGACCCTGGTGATAGGTATGGAGACCCTGGTGATGGGTATACTGGCCCTGGTTATGGGTGTACAGACCCTGGTGATAGGCACACAGACTCTGGTGATACGTACTCTGACCCTGGTGATAGGTATGGAGACCCTGGTGATGGGTATACTGGCCCTGGTTATGGGTGTACAGACCCTGGTGATGGGCACACTGATTCTGGTGATACGTACTCTGACCCTGGTGATAGGTATGGAGACCCTGGTGATGGGCATACTGGCCCTGATTATGAGTATACAGACCCTGGTTATGGGCTCACAAACTCTGGTGATACGTACTCTGACCCTGGTGATAGGTATGGAGACCCTGATGATGGGTATACTGGCCCTGATTACGGGTGTACAGACTCTGGTGATGGGCACACAGACTCTGGTGATACGTACTCTGACCCTGGTGATAGGTATGGAGACCCTGGTGATGAGTATACTGGCCCTGATTATGAGTAAACAGACCCTGGTGATGGGCACACAATTTCTGGTGATACGTACTCTGACCCTGGTGATAGGTATGGAGACCCTGGTGATGAGTATACAGACCCTGGTGATGGGCACACAAACTCTGGTGATACGTACTCTGACCCTGGTGATAGGTATGGAGACCCTGGTGATGGGTATACTGACCCTGGTTATTGGTGTACAGACTCTGGTGATGGGTACACAGATTCTGGTGAGACGTACTCTGACCCTGGTGATAGGTATAGAGACCCTGGTGAAGGGTATACTGGCCCTGGTTATGGGTGTACAGACTCTGGTGATGGGCACACAGATTCTGGTGATACGTACTCTGACCCTGGTGATAGGTATGGAGACCCTGGTGATGGGTATACTGGCCCTGGTTATGGGTGTACAGACTCTGGTGATGGGCACACAGACTCTGGTGATACGTACTCTGACCCTGGTGATACTATGAAGACCTTGGTGATGGGTATACTGACCCTGGTTATGGGTGTACAGACTCTGGTGATGGGCACACAGACTCTGGTGATACGTACTCTGACCCTGGAGACCATGGTGATGGGTATACTGACCCTGGTTATGTGTATACAGACCCTGGTGATAGGTCATGGGTAGATCTACAAGGGGTCAGTGACCTGTTCACCCCAAATCCCCCCCCCCCCCCAACAAAATAGGTCCTGAGTAAAAAAAAAAGGAAAATAGATTTCTCTTTTTTTTCCCCTCCTAGTCTTGGATTTTTTTATGTATTTTGGACTAAGGTGTTTGTAGAACCTGGTGAAAGGAACAATGCACGAGATAATATTGGTTTACATAAAGTCTTTATACTAGCATACATGTATGTAATGAAACCATGATATTTTGTTCAGGCACCTAGCATCGTAGCAAAGTGGGTTGAGGGCAGACTCATCCAATCTTGCCTTGAAAAAAAACCCAACTCAAAAATACTTTTTAAATAATTGAAAATCCTAATCCGTGGGGGTAGGGGGCTAAGTGTACCTTTAACTTCAATTTCACAGTTTATTTCCTCTCTTTCATTTCAAATTTTACATGATCCCAAAAATATTGGGGGGGGGGGGGGGGGGCGGTGCAACTGTATGTTAATTTGCTTTTTTATAAGTTAATTCAAGAAAAATATTTGCTGCGAGAAAACGTGTGCTGGAGGGGGGCAGTCCCGTCCCCCTGTCCCTGCCCCCATTCCAACCCCCAACCCCCCTCCGATGCTAAGTGCCTGTTGTTTTCCTGTAACATTGATTTTGATTGTTCTCTCAATTGTTTATTTAATTTTTTGGTGTAAAATCTAATGTACCTAACATTTTTATCACTTCTGATCATATTTTTCATATAAAAATCGCAATGGCGACTATCGATCTCGATGTAAATTCAACATACTTGAGTTTCCGAGGTCGGTAGCGTGTTTCGTTGAAAGTCTGAGGCAAATAAAGAGGCGATATCAGTAAATTGCATGAAGAATTTAATGGTACTAATTGTTTTCACAGAATTTGCGTATGAATAAGGTAAATCAGTCGAAAACTAGCGCACGTTTTTCTGCGCAATAAATATACAATTTTTTCAATGGGTGGCTAGCTCTCCGGTCTGTCAATATTTTTTTTCCCGGAGAGCTACAGTTCTGCAGCTACCTCAAATCAAAACTTCAGTTATTGTTATCAAATATGTGAATACAATTTGTGTTGTTTGTACTTCGTTTTATTTTGCGTTGTTTCTCTATTAAAATTATAAATTTAATCCATAATATAAAAATATGTGAAATAAAAATGAAGTTATTGCATTTTGAGTATACGAAACACATCAAATATTAAAATGCGCCTCGGCATAGAGGCCTGGATCCCGACATCTTCGCTAGCCAGGCAAGTGTACGAATCGCGGGACAAAGGGAAATTAAAACTATGGTGGCATATATCTCTGCCCCTTATATATGTGCAAGTTATTTTTCTATCAAATATGTCGACATGCAAGATAAATATGTTGAAATGCCAGATAGTTATGTCAACATGCAACATATCTATGTTAACATGCAAGAAAATTGCTATCAAATAAATTTTTTATAAAATCTCAAAAAATATAAAATCTCGTCCACATTTGACATGCAAGATGCTAGATGCTACTTATTTATGTCGACATGTAACTTATTTATGTCGCGACATGCAACTTAGTTATGTTGACATGCAAGATAAATATGTTGACATGCAACGTATTTATGTCGACATGCAACTTAGTTATGTCGACATGCAACTTATAAGTTGCATGTCAACATATTTATCTCGCATGTGAAAATAACGAAGTTGCATGTTGACATAAATAAGTAGCATGTGAACATAACTAAACTGCATGTCGACATAAATAAGTTGCATGTGAACATAACGAAGTTGCATGTTGACATAAATTAGGTGCATGTCAGCATATTTATCTTGCATGTTTACATAAATAAATTGCATGTCGACATAAATAAGTTGCATTTAGCATCTTGAATGTCACATGTTGGCGATATTTGACATTTTTAATAATTCTCATTTGATTGCAATTATCTTGCATGTCGAGATAGATATGTTGCATGCTGACATAACCTTCTAGCATGTCATCATATTTATCTTGCATGTCGACATATTTGATATATAGAAAAATAACTTGCACACAAGGGGCAGAGATATGCCACCATAGAAAACGAATCGGACACTTGGCTAGCGGAGATACGATCCCGATTGCTTTGTATATATATAAATGTATATTAATTTTGTCAAGATTTCAATGATATATTTTTTCAAAGACATTTATAAACATGATCACTGTGTGATGAATATAAACTGCTGAATTTTTTTTAAAAATCAGACTTTATTGTAAAACGTACAGGCCTGTTAAAACTTTTTTGATATTTATAAATGTATATTAATTTTGTCAAGATTTCAATGATATATTTTTTCAAAGACATTTATAAACATGATCACTGTGTGATGAATATAAACTGCTGAATTTTTTTTTTAAAATCAGACTTTATTGTAAAACGTACAGGCCTGTTAAAACTTTTTTGATATTTATAAATGTATATTAATTTTGTTAAGATTTCAATGATATATTTTTTCAAAGACATTTATAAACATAATCACTGTGTGATGAATATAATTTGCTGAATTTTTTTTTTTAAATCAGACTTTATTGTAATTCGTACAGGCCTGTTAAAACTTTTTTGAAATGGTGTTTTATAAAAAAGTTATTTTTTTTGTTTTGTTGTTTATTCATTTCTTTCTTTTTGTTTCCCAAAATATGCAAATCCTAAAATGGCTTAGATGAAAGAGGACTATCTACATGTACATTTAGTCGAAAAACTAGCTCGCTCTGTACCCTCTATCGAAAAACTTAGGACTGACTTAACAAAAGAAATTACTTCCGGTTTCTAAATTTGGTATCGCGCCAGCCGCCTTCAAAATTATGGATCACCAACGTTGCTATTTGTTGTTTTATCGTCGCCACCAGTAAGTAACTTTGTAATAATTTGTTTGATCATGCATTTCAAAACCTATATTTTCATTTAATACGGGGGATACATCTTCGCTGTTTGAAATATTGACGTTAACTTTAAGAAACAAGACAGGTCAAATGTCGCCTGCAGATTTTTTAACGTAAACAACAGCACACGGCTGGTTTTTATTTTTTGCTTTCTCTACCATGTAGATATGTTCTGTTGATAAACTGAGTGTTGAATGTTTTGAAGTTATATAGAGCTTTGCAACTGATTTAAGTGAATACCATACTGAACGACACTGACATACAGACACCCCCCCCCCCCCACCACCACCACCACCACCACCACCACCACACACTCCATCTTCCTTGTGTTTTTAGCTCACCTGAGCTGAAAGCTCAAGTGAGCTATTCTGATCACATTTTGTCCGTCGTCCGTCTGTCCGTCTGTAAACTTTTTACATTTTGAACTTCTTCTCTAAAACCGCTTATCCAATTTCAACCAAATTTGGCACAAATCATCCTTATGGGAGGGCAAATATAAATTGCAGAAATAAAAGTTTGATCTGTATTCAAAGCGGAGAAAACCTTGAAACTGTAGAAAAAGGGGGGTGCATTTTTAAAAATCTTCTTCTCAAGAACTACCGAGGCAAATTCAACATAGTTTAGCATAAATTATCCTTATGGGAAGGAAAATATAAATTGCAAAAATTAAGTGGAAATTTTGTTTCAAATCTGAGTTATTACGAAAATAATAATAAAGGAAATGCGTGTTTCAATCAGTTTAATAGCTTCAGGTTCGGCATCCGGTAAAATGATTCCATACTTCTAAAATGAGGTTCTTTGTTTAAAGCAGCCATGACATTATACGAAAAAGGGTCGATCTGACTATGATGAATTTGCTTGTTGTGCAACAGTTCGCGTATGAAGGGAAATTTTGAAACATACAAAATATATTAGTGCCGATTTTGTGAAGTAAATTGAGGCTAAATATTTCAATGCGTTGACAGTTTTCACACATGACTTTGGTGTTAGCTTGTTCTGATTTTCGTTTCGTTCTCATTATGCTTTGTAACCTGGAAACTATCGTCTGTATTTCGTGATTTTTACGTATCAAATCAAACAGAGACTTCGGTAAATCAAACAGTTAACTGTTTACCTGCGCAAATTAAGCAAAATCGGATGTAGGGGACGGGTACTGAAATACAATTCATTCTATCGGTAATTCGGCATTATCTTTTGCGTAATGGTACATGTAGATTAATGCAATAGGTTTTGTTGAGATGCTCGGCATTTTTTCGAGTTTATTCAGTTTAAATAGAGTTTGATATCGCTGACGGAAATATGTAGGTATATACATGTATATATATATGATTCATTTCGAAAAAATAAATTGTGTTCTTTATTTGTTATACATGTAGTGCATGTTTCTTGTGTTTAATTGTTTACAATTTCTATTTACTAACCATATTTGAGTGTTAAGCTTCGAATTATAAGCAAGATACAGCGATTTGCTCACAATTCTATGTTTGTACACAGATCTTAAAAACTAAAGCTTAAAAAAGTAAAATATTTGTCAATATTTATTAAGAAAATTTTCAAAGTCTGTTCTTCCAGAAACCAACTTTAACAACTTATTGTATTGTAAACTTAACCTTTTTAGCTCACCTGAGGGTGGGGCCACAATGGGGGGTCGAAGTTTAACAAATGAATATATAGAGTAAATCTTTAAAAATCTTCTCCTCAGAAACTAATCAGCCAGGAAAGCTGAAACTTGTGTGAAAGCATCATCAGGTAATGTAGATACAAATTTGTGAAAATCATGATCCCCGGAGGTAGGGTTGGGCCACAATGAAGGATCGAAGTTTTACATAGGAATATATAGAATAAATCTTTAAAAATCTTCTTCTCAGAAACTAATCGGCCAGGAAAGCTGACACTTGTGTGGAAGGATCCTCAGGTAGTGTAGATTCAAAGTTGTGAAAATCATGACCCCCGGGGTACGGTGAGGCCACAATGGGGGATCGAAGTTTAAAATAGGAATATATAGAGTAAATCTTTAAAAATCTTCTTCTCAGAAACTAATCAGCCAGGAAAGCTGAAACTTGTGTGAAAGCATCTTCAGGTAGTGTAGATTCATAGTTGTGAAAATCATGGCCCCCGGGGGTAGGGTGGGGCCACAATGGGGGGTCGAAGTTTAAAATAGGAATATATAGAGTAAATCTTTAAAAATCTTCTTCTTAGAAACTAATCAGCCAGGAAAGCTGACACTTTTGTGGATGCATCCTCAGGTAGTGTAAATTCATAGTTGTGAAAATCATGACCCCCGGGGGAAGGATGGGGCCACAATGGGGGATCGAAGTTAAACATAGGAATATATAGAGTAAATCTTTAAAAATCTTCTTCTCAGAAACTAATCAGCCGGCAATGCTGAAACTTCTTTGGAAGCATCCTCAGGTAGTGTTGATTCAAAGTTGTGAAAATAATAACCCCTGGGGGTAGAATGGGGCCACAATGGGGGGGTCGAAGTTTAACATATGATTAAATAGAGTAAATCTTTAAAAATCTTCTTCTCAGAAACTAATTAGCCAGGAAAGCTGAAACTTGTGTGGAAGCATCCTCAGGTAGTGTAGATTCAAATTTGTGAAAATCATGACCCCCGGGGTAGGTTTGGGCCACAATGGGAGGTCGATGTTTTAGATAGGAATAAACAGAGTAAATCTTTAAAAATCTTCTTCTCAGAAACTAATCAGCCAGGAAAGCTGAAACGTGTGTGAAAGCATCCTCAGGTAGTGTAGATTCATGGTTGTGAAAATCATGATCCCCAGGGGTAGGGTGGGGCCACAATGGGGGGGTCAAAATTTAACAAAGGAATATATAGGGTAAATCTTTAAAAATCTTCTCAGAAACTAATCAGCCAGATGTTTCTTTATAATTGTTAAGACTTTGGCCCCAGGACAATTCTTTGGCCTCCCGAGAAGGTTCATAGTTTGATGTACGTTTATATCTAATATATAAACTATTGTTAAGGATCATTTTGAGAACTGCAATACTCAACATATGATAAGACTATAAAATCATCTTGTTAGAAAAGGGACTAATGATTATAAACATAAGAATATCCAGGGGAAAATGGATTTTATTTATACAGGATCTACATGTATTATTGTACATTGTCCAGATAGTTTGTATTATGACTCCATTAAGCATACCTATTGTTCCTCAGGTGAGCGATGTGGCCCATGGGCCTCTTGTTGTTTGTTTGTTATTTTTTTTTTCATTTTGGTAAAAGTATATTTTCTTATTTTTATTTCGACTGATACCAAAATGTGATAAAAAACATAATGTAAGAAACAAAATGTTGTAAACAAACTTGGAGGCACAATTCCTGGGTTAAAGCAGTAGCATCTTAAAGAAGCTTGAGGGACGTACAGGTCAGGGATATAATATATTTCAAATTTCTTCAACTCTTAAACCACATTTAATTGTTATTTCTTTTATGTCTCAATTGCTCATTCATCAACAAGACTATACTCTGTCCCAAAATTGATATTTATGCAGCAAATTTTCTTAAATTATTTATTTATAGATACATGTACCTGAGGGTTCAAACATTGTTGATTCAATAGTATTAACCAACAAGATGTTATTTGGTTTTAAATCCAAAATATGCTGCAATTGATATATGTGTTTTCAGATTCAACTGACAGAATGACTTTGTCGGTAGAGGACTGCATGTGCCCGATATGCATGTGCATCATGGTAGAGCCGGTGACCATGCCGTGTAAACACACCCTCTGTTACCCCTGTTTCAAGCAGAACGTTGAGGAGGCCAGCCTGGCCTGCCCCATGTGTCGCGTTCGGATCTCTGTGTGGGCCCGACGCTCCTCAAAAAATGGAACCCTGGTCAACAAGAAACTCTGGACGCAGATTCAGCAACTTTTTCCGGAAAAAGTGGAAAAGCGACAGAAAGGGCTAGACGACAGCATAGAGGAGCCAGGTAAAAATGTAGAAGTTAGTTTGAAATTTAAGGTTTCAGGACTTGAGGATTTTATGATTGAATAACCTTATTTTCTCCTGAATTATATACCAACTGGTACAAATCTTACTGAAATGAAATTAAATAGTTACTTCTTTTATTGAATTAAAATCTAGGTAAAACTTTTTGAAATGATAAAGTGCTTTATTTTATACAGATGTAAGCATCTTCGCTAGCCAAGGGTTTTCGGTCCACTTTGCTCCCCATAAACCCTTGGCGGATTTCATTGCGAAAACTCGGTGACGAGCTCCGTTTTATGATTGGCTGCAGCTGCGAGTGGCTGATCCAATCGCAGTGCTTGTAAATATAAACTTTAAAAGAAAACACGTGTGTGATCATAGGTAAATCATTCGGTGCTTTTAACAAATTGAGACACAAGTTCTCGAGTACAGTGCCTCGCCAACGATGGTCTAACCAGATCGCTTAAAAAACCTATATATTTTACTGGGATTGAACATAGTTCTACAAACTTGTCAAGGCTCGCGTGATAGCATGGGCAGTAAACATGGCGAATGTACAAGCTGCCCATCCCATTAGTATATATGTTCCTGCTTATGGTTATTGCTTTTAAAGGTTCAATGAGATTTATTTTATTTAATTTCTTTGGTTCACAATATTTACGACAACGATACCTGGTTTTATGACATGAAAGCTTTGATATAAATCGCGACTTTTTCACTCCTGGTACAGGTCCTTACAAAACACTATGAATAAAACATTCCATGCATTCCCTAGTTTATAACTTAATTCGTATTTAATAGCATCGTTAATTATCTTCCGATATTCGGTAGTCAACATGTTTTCAAGTTGTATTAATGCCGTAGTGTGTATATACCCGTTGTTTAATTCGATTAAAATGTAAATATGCAAGGGGCGCAACTCAAGTTGCTCGCTAGATAGCGCCACCACATCACCGAGTTTTCGCAATGAAATCCGCCAAGGGTTTATGGGGAGCAAAGTGGACCGAAAACCCTTGGCTAGCGAAGATGAGATGTAAGATGATGAGCTTTTTTATTTCTTTCTTTATTTTATTCTTTACCATACTGCATAGAAAAGTACTGTACAAAGTTATTGATGACAGACACACAATGTATTACAATACTAAATGAGTTTTTCAGTTTGCATGCTTTATCTAGTACAATTACGAATTATTGCATATACTGGTACGCATATTTAAAAACGCAAAATTTAAAGCATGACGAAGCCAGGTAGTGTTTACAGAACTAGTGTTTACAGAACAAATTTTTCAGTGAACACTTATAAGAAAAATCATCACAAAGACATAAGGAAAAGAACATGTTTGTTATACAGAAAATAAAAAACACCTCTGAAACTTTTGTATGTTTAACATTACTTTGACAGAGTTTGCTATATTTCAGTGTTTCAGCCAGTGATCAGCATTGCACAGCCAGGAGAAATTCGCAAAGAGTATGAAGAACAGTTAAAACGGGTAAGCATTCACACTTTTAACCAGTGACAAGTTGTCATGCTAGGCCCTTTATTTGCTGTCAGACTTCTATAGTATAAATTTGTACATTATATAAATTGTTTGCTTCAAATCAGAGTTGGGGTCAATTACTTTGAAAAGTAATTAATTACTTTCAAATACATTGACAATTTTATCAATTACCTGCAATTACAATTACATTGATTTTTTAAAATGTAATTAATTACTCTCAATTACTATGATAAATGTAATTAATTACATTTCAAATACTTTAGTTTTATTTATTAAATCTTGAGAACATATATATATATATATATTAACAGCATTAAGATATACAGAGCTTTATGTATGGTTATGTTTTTAAAGGTTGTACAGTTCAGTTCAGATAAGATTTCTTGAAAATTTCTAGAAAATTTCCTTTAACATTAAATTCATTAAGTACCATTGAGTTCATTTTTGGTTCTGAATAATATTTTCTCTATAGTGAATTAATTTTTATTCACATATTAAAACTATGTTTATTCAAAAAGTACAACTTTCCGCAGTACAGCATATCAGTATATAAAAAATAATTGCTAAAATTCACAAGAAAGAGATATTTTGACTCCCTTTAAGTCTAAAATCAATTGGGGTTCTTGGGTATTAGAGGAGTTCAAACCTCCACAAAATTAGATCTTTACCTATTGCCCTGGGCAGTGTGTTATGCTGTATAAACATACGAAACATTATGGGACATTTAATTATTGTATAAACAAAAGTCCATGCCAAACATGTATAAAATCTATTTATCATTATCAAGTTCAAGTTCTTTATTAACTTTAAGCTATACAGCTCATCAGTACAATAAATATAAACAATATACACGTACAGGTAGGTTAACAGGAGAATGTGGCAGAAGTGTACATATGATATCAACATCTAATTTGCATTAAGTAAATCTTTTCTTAATTTCAAACCAAAGTGAATAAATTTACCCAGATTACATAGTTCCTTTACATTTTCAACATTAAAAAGTTGCAGAAGTTTACACATTGAAGGTTTTTTCCAGTAATAAGGCTTAATGTATTTTTTGCGATAGCCTTCGTATATGGGACATATTAAAATAAAATGAAATTCATCTTCAATAGAATTTGAACATAAAAAACAATTTCTATTGTGTCTTTCAATATTATAAAATCGACCTGTTTCTATCGACAATTGATGTGAAGACAACCTGAATCTGGAAATACACTTTTGATATTTGTTTGGAATAGGTTTCCTTAAATAAAATTGTAAATTATGGGTTGCAATTAGGTATTTGAAAAAAGAGCATTTACTAGAAATATCTAGTTGAGAAAAAATATACTGTGTAGCTTGGTCAAAAATACGTTGCTTAACAACAATGAGATCTGCAGCTGTTATTAGATTATAAGACACCTTTTTTATATTTTAAACTTAGAAAAAAAGTAATTGAGATGTAATTGAAAAGTAATTGAAAATACACAATATTTTTGGAATGTATTTAAATACATTCAATTACTTGTAATTGAAGACAGACTCAATTACAAATTACTTTCAATTACTTTGAAAAATGTAATTAATTACACTCAATTACAAATACTTTTTTCAATTACCCCATCCCTGCTTCAAATATGTTAAAGAAGGGTATGCATTGAAATCTGTTGCCCAGAGGATTATATTTCCATGCAGGAAAAACCAATTTTGACTACGGATCTGTGAGGAGTAACATTTTCTAACTTTCCCTTTGCTAGCAATTGTGATTTCTAATATCATAGTTAAGCATGTTTAGTAAGTGTTAAAATTTGGTTTCCTTTGCTAGGCATTTGAGATGTTCTTTAATCATTCTTGGTTGATGTTTTACCATAGCAAAATTTCCTTTTTTCGAATGCTGTTCTAATGCCAGAATTGAAAATGCATACATAATGTCCCCTGTTGCTGTTTTGTCATTCTTGATCGTGTGTTTATGTGAATCAAAGGAAAATATACCTATTTTCATTATTTAACTGATCTGATGTTAATGACACAATGAAGTGAAGGATGAGAAAAAATCTTTGTTTTTTTTTTATCTTATTTGACATGTAGAAAAACTTTTCTTCTTTAGCTTGAGGCCCAGAGAGAGGAGGAGCGCAGAAAGGAACAGGAAGCCAGCGAGGCCCTGATCAGGCAACTGGAAGAGGAGGAGGCCCGGAGGAGGGAACTCGAAAACAGGGACAGGGAACTAGCCAAGGAGATCAGTCAAGAGGTCAACCAGGTAAGTCAGAATAAGAATAGAGCAATCAGTTGTGAGGCAGCTAAAAGTATTTTATAAGCTATCAAAAGTTTGTTTAACACATTTTGGAAACCTTGGTTTGATGCAGAAAAGGATATTGTTCTTACTTATTACTTGGTTTTGTAAATTGATGTATTCATAGATTCTTAGTTCATTCAAACTTTAGATAGGGCAAAATAATTCTTTCTTCTGCACCACTAGTAAATATTTATAATAATGATAATCTTTTATTGTTTAATTTTTATAAACATCTGCGAAAGGTTTTCGTGCTGTTGACCAGTTACATTGGCTATTTATGCAGTGTGTGTATGTATGTATTACAGAGTGCTGGAGGTGATGACTCGGTGTGTGTGGTTGGTGAGGAGAGGCGACACACAGACAGACAGACGCGTAGTGTGTCCTCCACCTCCTCCTGTAGTGCCTCCAGTAGCCGACCCCCCTCCACCATCGACTCCATGCTCCGAAAAATGAGGGAGGCTGAAAAACTCAAAGCGGCCGATGAGGTCAACAGGAAGGCTATGTCACCGTACCCGTACGCATGTGTCAGCCCGACAGAGAAATCAACAAGACAGCTAAAAACTAAGGACGGTGAGACATCACCTTTTTGTTATACCCCAACAGAAAAATCTGCCTTGCAGAACAAAGGGAGAGAACTTGTGTCGAGGAGTCTGTCTTCTGCTGGGTTGTCTTCACGCAGCTGTACCAGTGGAAGCGGAATGGAGGATGTGGAAATCGATGAGGATCTTCCATCAAAGTATGTGTCCCTTGGTCTTCCTTCATTAGAGACAACCATTGAAAACATAGATGAGCGGAGTGATGGTGAAATGTTTGATAAAGACTCGGTGGAGGTCGTCGAAAGATGCCTTAGCTCAGACAGTGTGGACAGCATCAGTCACGAAATCAGTCACTTTCGACCAATCAGGGCCTGTCCTCTGACTCCGCCCCGCAAACTTGCAAGCGGGAAAATTGTGGAGACCCCCCTGATCCGCACCACCCCAAGAAATCTGAACAAGACTGAGTTTGGATCCCCCGTGAGAACTCTATCAGACCTTGATGCTTCTAGTCCAATTATGCAGAGAAGGCTGTCGGAGTTGGAGGAAGAAAGGAAGTCCATTGTGAACAAGTTGTCCAAATCCACTTGCACAGACGCAAAAAACAGCAAAAAATCCAAAACAATGACAGGAAGTTGTGATTTAGATGAGAAGTCGACTGAAAAGAATCAGAAAGGAGATCATCATTTAACTGCTGTGATTGATCTAGAAAAAGATAATGAAGTAAAGGAAAACCAAGATTCCATACCGAGCAAGACCAGAAAGAACACAGTGGGTCAAGAGAAATTGGAAGGGAACAAATACCAACTGAAGAAACTTGTGATTCCATTGGAGCCCACGTTTGACGAGGACGATTTTGACATTCCACCCATGAAGGAGAACAATCCAAAAAGCATCAACAGTGATTCTTTTGGGATGCTGAGAAATCAATCCCCAGTGTTAACAAAAACCAAGAGTCCAAGTGTGCCGAAAAAATCTAGAAAAGTTTCAGGGAGAACAAAGCCAAGCTTTGGAAGCCCTCAAAGAACTATCACAGACTGGATTAAGAGGTCCCAGGATTGTACCGGACAGAACGTCTTTCATATTGAGGCTAATTGTCGAGACGATGTGGATGGTGCACCAGCTCATAAAACATTGCATGGAGAACCAGTTAAGGTTTCACAGTCCAAAGACGGCCCAGCAAAGAGAGGGAAGAAAGAACAGAAGATTGTGAAATCATATCCGAAGCGAGTGAGAAAACCGTACAACCCTGATCCCATGTGGACAAGTGCATCTCACAGTGGACAAGACGTTGGGGTGGATGAGTGTTCAAGAGACAGTATCAACGTGAGTGATGTTATTGACGAGGAGAAGGAGGAGTTAAGCCTCACTTTAAAATCAAAATCCAAAAAGAGAACAGCTTCATCAGTAAGCGATGAGAAATCCAAAAAGAGAAGGAAACTGACAGACAAGCCCACAGCTAGTTCCAAACTGAAGCTGCCCTCAGCCAAATCTAAACTTAAGACTGTACAACATTCACGAGGGAAAAACTCCCTCTTTAATTTCTGTACTGACTCAAACTTGAAGCGTGTTAAAGAGGCGATAGAAAATAACCAATGTATGCAGGAAGATGCCGATTTTAGAGTGAGTGATGAGAGTGGCGTGGATAAAATGACCCAGGAAATGTTAGACCGGAAACTGGCTGAAGAACTAGCCAAGCAATATGAGATGGAGGTTAAAACTGGGTTCTGCTTTTTCAAACTGAAGGGGACATCAGAGGAATACAATTTCAGAAGGAAACCAAAGCTATCCATATGAGCCCCTGTTATTTTTCTGACTATGTAAACACACAAGTTTGCTTTCTTTTAAGGTGTCTTTGAATTAATGGTAGACCCGCTCAGAATGACAATGATCGTAATATGAAGTTTGAATTAAATATTTCATGAAATTATGGGGGAGGGGTTAATAAATGCTGTAACTAGGGCAACAGTAAATAATGTTCAATGCAAGTGGAATTGCAATTTACATTGCTTATGCAAAAATGTCTCCATTGCTTGATATATATACATTCATGCAACTTGCTTTCTTGATATGTATGCTCGATGCTTAGTTTACACCCCAAATATCTTGATGATGTCACAGTACTCCATATATTTTTAAATATTCCTCAACCCTTATCCTTCCCCAACAAAATTCTGCATGCATCTGGATAATTAAACATTTATACGATTGATCCTCTGAAAGTCAGTTATAAGAAGGGTAGGCATAAATTATCATTGCAACTGAGAACAGAAATTCTGTTTCTTCTTTTAGAAAATGGCGGATAGTAAATTATTTACATTTTTTATTTTATTTTTTACAATTAATTTATTGTTAATCAGTTCATTTACAAATACAGCGCATAGATTTTATACTGTCTGATTATCTACAACAATTTAGTTCTGTAAATAGTGCAATTAGCTTTGATTTCATATTTTTCAAATACATTGATGAAATGTTACATTTGACAATTATTGTATGTACCTGTATTGTTAGTATTGCTTGTAAATATTTACGTGATTTACTTGGTTATGAAATGGGCATTTTTCCACAAACAAAATGAATTATTAATTAATTGATAATAAGCTGTGATTTTCATTGTGTAGAAAATTATAGTCAGTCCTAACAGAATTTAAAGGCATAACTTTTATTTTTAAACAGAGTATGAAATTGAAATAATGTTTTACAATTAAGGCATGAAACCTAATTTTGGATACTTCTTCCATGCAGAGAGAGGGGGGGGGGGGGGGATTTATGCCTATTTTAAGTATATGTAACATTTGATAAATGATAAAAAAAAAATTATAATGACTTACATGTACAAGTTGATTTTGTAAAACAGGCTGTGTTTCTATGTCTCCACTTCAATGTACGTGTATCATATACATATAGCTTCCCTGTATCTGTTCCATATTTCACCCTTGTTTTCATCATTTTGAGTTGAAGATATTGCTGTCACACTGAGAAACCATTTTTTGAAAGAAAGTAATTACAGAAGAAACTGCTCATGAATTTGCTTTTAATTCTTACATTTTTTACATCACATTTACCTAATAATTCACCATGGTATTGCAATAATTTTACTCTGTGAATTTATTCCCTATTATTTTTTGTTGAGCAATAATTATTGTTTACAATACGGTGTTAATATTCCACTGAGGTGTTACTTACTTTGTTTCTGAGGTCAGAAAGACAGTTCCAGAGTTTATGTGCCGTATGCTCCATGGAAAGGAAGATGGGGGGGGGGGGGGGCTGGGTATGTCTGTGCCAAGGAAAAAATTCAGGGGATGGAGTTTGTCAATCAAAGAATTGAAATTTCAAGAATTAATGATATTTTGACAGATGTTTGGGGGGGGGGGGGGGGGGGGGTTATTGTTGTCTAGAACGCTTTCCTCTATTCCATATCCAAACATTTGTGGTGCAAACTTCAATGATGAGGAATATGTACAGACAGACTGTTCCGAGGCCATTCCCGTGTTCTTGTTAAAGAGTCGTACTGTTGACATGTATTATACATACTGTACAGGTGTATTGTTATGCTTTTTATTCGATTGTTGGCAAATAAATTAAGGCAAATGATGAAATGTGTCTTCTACTTGAAATTAGAAATACCGTAGTTTTAATAATTACGATATTAAATAATGACATTACAATCAGATATTCAGGCATATGTTAGGTATTATATTTGTGCTTACTTTCAATTAATTTTTAAAACATTGAGGCTATTTCTCAATTTAATTTGATTGAGACTCATTGAAATAATGAGACCTAAATCTTAGATCCAATCAACAAGATACAGCAGATCCTGAGTAGTATTTTACCTTAGAACCATTTTAACACAACCTTGGACTTTCAGTAGGATGTAACCATCCATTTCTTGCCTCACAAGTTAAAATGATGCTGGTTTCAAGCGAAATACACACTGATTTCGTAGTCTTAGCTCAAAGGCTAGACAAATCTTGTTGATTTCAAAAAGCCATAGCTGTAATGCCAGCAATGAAATAGACAGGCCTACATTAGAAGGCAGTTTGACATAACTACCCAAGTCCAAGCTCTTGTTAAAATGGTTCTAACATTACCAATCTGATGAATTTAAAATTTGATTTCACATTTAGATGCAGGTCAAAATATAAGCAGTCAATTTCTGAAATTCCCACAAAAAGTCATTTTGGATGATCTGAATGTAGAACATAACTGGTTTTTAGACCTGTGCACGTGATGTTAATATCGATGAGAATCAATGTAGTCGCTATAGGTGAATTTATAAACTCAAAATACTCAGATAAATAGATTGATTTGTTGTAGAAATACATAGCATTGATTTAGCTACAGAGTTTAGTTTCTCTTTTTTAGTAGATTTTCAAAATGGCACATTTTGTAAACTGTACTAAATAAAAAAAAAAAAAAGAATATTTATAATACTGATGTTTATTTCCACAGTAAAAAAATAAACATATTCCAGTATATTCAACAGATACATGTTTCTGAACACAAACATTTATCTTCATTCATGTATATGTAAATAAAACAGTAGTCTAATTTTAAAAGAACAGAAACAAAGAATACTGGTGGGAATTTCTTGGCAAGCAACGATAAATAAATGCTATGGTGCAACATGTACATTGGATAGACATTTAATACAAAATTCAATAATATTTATTCATATACTGTAAACCATCTTTTATTCACGAGCAAGGAACTTTCGCGAGATCCTCATCGTAAAAATTTATCGCCGCGAACCAGCTTTTTTGTATGGTTGTTATAACAACATGAAATTTATTCGCGAAATTTAGTCGTCGCAAACCAGTTTATCGCAAGTGAATCACGAAATAATGTCGTCGCAAATAAAAATTGGTTTACAGTACATTGCTGTATGGTCTGTATTATAATGTTGTAGTTAGAAAAGAGGAATTAGCAAAATAAATGATAAAAGTATATGGAGGGACCAGGAATCGAACCTGCGACCCCTGTAACTCTAATCAAGCATTCTAACTATGAGCTATCCAGGCCGATATCTTTGGCCCTTAACTACATGTATGACATGAATGGGGTATAATAAGGTGGGCAACACACTCTACTTATACTGTAATTGATCACAAAAGAAAAAAAAAGCATAATGAAGCTAGAAATAAGCATCTACAGGAAAGTTAACAATATTAGAACAAGTATTCCTTTTAAAGGAATTACCAGCATGTAATTTATCTTTGGTCAGCTCTGTTAATGTATACTAAGAAAACATTACACTACATGCAATAAACTATTTATTGCACGATTTGGTGTTTTCCGAAATAGCGAAGCATGAATAAGCTTTACATTTAGTAGGCGAATTGTACTTCTGATAAATATTCTTATGCATTTGTTATGAAAAATTTACGCAATTTGGATCAAATCATTATACATGTATGTATTAACTGTATAAATGTTTTATTTACAAGGCAAACAGATAAGAGTAATGTTTTAAGTAATATACATGTAAAAGATTTAAATGAGGTTATCATTGCATAGTAAATAAAGTAGAGGAAGGTGCAATGGGTGCACAAATAGTAAAATTTGCTGGATGCCTCATATGGACACAACTGTGATTGGCGGAAGCCGATCACAAAAATCAACACCCCTGACCCTACCTCCCCTGCAAAACAATGGATGGTAATATAAGTTTCAGACCTTGTATGAGATGTACCCTCACTGAAAAAATGATGATCTGACCTTGATTTGTTGACTGTGAGGTACACAAAATAAGAATGTTAAACTTTTTAAGTGCAATACTAATTTTAGTGCAAAGTCTTATAAGATATTTTATTCCAAATAGATTCATTAATATTCCATTACCCTTAAAAGATCAAGACAAACAGACAATCACAAAATAAGTATAAATATTTTACAATGATATCTTCATTTTAATAGTTTTGAAGTGATTGCTGATTGATGTATTGCACATTGCTCTATGTGCAATAAAACAAAGACCACAGGGGTATATGAATGTACGGATTGATCAACACATATAAAATAGTTACTTAGCAATTACCATTAACTTTAATTTAATAAACTTAAAGGGGGCTGGATGGTCAAAAAATTAACAATCAGATCTACCTAAGATTTTAAGATATGATTTGTACTATTATATGATTTGTACTATTATTTAGTCAAGAATAAATCCATATCCTTTACCATTCAAATTTGGGTATTTCCCTATACTTTATATAGAACTCTTCTTTAAAAGGAGATCACATTGCAGTCTAAAAATGGCCACACCCACCGAGCCCTCTTAAGAGATCAAAAACAGTTGATTACAATATGAGTGATCAATGAATATCTACATGTCTCCTAGAAAATGACAGGGAAACTTGCCTATACTAATCAATATTTTAAATTCATATAAAAATTAAAAACTTCTTAGAAAAGCTTTCAAAACAATTTAGACAGTGCATATTTAGATCATAATGGCAATCCACATAATACTCATGGAACCTATTGTGCAAAAGAGATCTTACTTGTATGTACTTGTACAAATTACCGGAATATTGAAAAATAGCTATTAAGTACATGTACATACATATATATATATATATATATAAAGCAAAGAAGTTTTCAGCACAATGAATAAGGAACTTATTTGATTTCTATGTATCTAGGATTTTAAATGAAAGCATGGAATACCATTTAAGTTCACTTTTAGTTGAAATGATAACCAAGATTAAATGATAGCCTAAGGCTGATCCATGGGAACATTGGCCTGAGCTGTGAAATTATTGATATTCATAGTGGCTCATTTTTTCTGTGTATTTCTTGGGTACCCCATACCAACATTTTACATCTTTTGCCAGGCAAAGTTTGTTGAACACTGAGAAATACCTCGATCATTAATTGACTGTAAGTTTAAAAAAATGCTGAATTTTATATAGATTGTACAGTAATATACACAGAATAAGCATTATTATATTGATGATACAAATTTCTTTTTCTGTTTCCAGTACATTCAATTAGATCTATGTGCACTGAAAAGTAATACATGTAATATGTATATCAAAAGAATTTTGTCTGAAATGGTACCTTTCTGAGGTAAATATAATGCCTTTAAATTAAATTAAAATTTTTAAATAATGCTTTTAATGATATTTGATTTTTTTAAACCAAAATTTCTACAAATGCTCTCAAACTAATACCCTATATCAAATATCGATTGCTGGAGCATATCATTATAATCTAATATCAACAACATTACAGAAAGAATAAAATTCTAAAAACTTAACAAACAAATAGAAACCTCTAACTGTATAAAAATCACATTCACTCAAACACTGAGTATCTATATAAATAATGCCAGATGTATCTGGGCGTCAGCAGGACTTCGTTGGGGGCCTTGTCAGCTATCACAGCCTCTTTGTCAGTGAAGATTTCCTTGTCTTTGGCGGTGGAGTGTCGTCCATAGATCTGGGTGTGATATAACAAGAACTCGATCAGGTACATCTCCTCTGGCGTCACATAATGGTAGGACACGGTGAACTCACTGCAGCAACCCGGACCCTGCCAGGTACAGAAACAGGCAAATCTCACATTAGCTATTTCGAATAAACTCTTTTAAAACGTGCTAACTAGAGGCGTTATTAATTGCATACTACGTCATCAGTTTCAGAGGCGTTATTAAATGCATACTACGTCACCAGTTTCAGAGAGTGTTGATACAGAATCAGAAAACTACAGTGTGGTGATCAAGAAAACCGGATCACACTCTGTAAAATCGACAGTACTAAGAAGGATAAATTGATCGGTAAATAATAAATTGACTTTCAGCACAAAATGACTTAAAGTTTTTTTGAGCAGCAAAGATTTTCCTTAAATTTACATACAAAAAATTGAATAAACATGGAGTTGCCCCCCCCCCCCCCCCCCCCCCCTTCACTTTAATGGGACCATGTAAAAATTGAAAAAAGGAAATAAACAGTAAAATTGAAGTTAAAGGTATACTCATTTTTGTCTGTTGGAGATGCCTTCCCCAACACTTTCTAAAATATAATTTGGTACATAATGTACTGATAAGAACTATACTTATTATATTAATATTTACCGTTTCATAAGGCCTTGATACATAGTAAACTTCACCCCCTTCATGTCCATAAAAAGCTCTCTGAAAACCAAATGGGTGAAAAGACTGTCGACCTTGAGTATCAACAGTGGAATAAATTTTTACACCAATTTTCGCAAAACAGCGACCAATGTCAAGATCCTCGTCTTTTCCAGAGACGTCACACCTCCCTGGCACATCGAAACCCTCTGCGTTTATCATTTCAAGGGCTCTTCTATTTATAGCATACCCTGCCCCTCCCGACAAATATCCCTGCTTTGTGCGCACTCTAAACTGGTGGCCTATGTAAACTGGTACCCTAGATTCATGTTTGGCCAAGAGATGACGTAAATTTTCCATGACAATGAAAACGTCATCATCACACTTGTAGAACCAATCAAAATCATTCTTATAAGTCCTATACAGAACTTTGAGGGTTTTGACGGTTTTGTCTGTAAGGTGACTTCTCCCTTCTTGAACGTCTACTTGTAACGTGTGTAGAGATGAGCTCGGCTCGGGAGTGATGAACACGAGTTTCGTACAGCGAGTTCCCCATGTATTGTTCACAGCCACTGCCTTTGTTTTGATGTTGGCCATAATTGTCATCGTATAACACAGAATTTTCAGATTTTTCGCCTTTTCTTCCAGATAGGATTTTTCATTAGCAAGATCTGTAACAAATTATTTCATGTTATGAGTACACTGGTAATGTATTACCAACAATAATGTCAATATCAAAATCAATGTTGTATAGCTATATCTTATTTTGATCTTATCTACCATACACCTTACATTGTATTGAAACTTGCTATCTTATTACCATTATATCAGAAATCCATGGTGTAAATGTAATTTATAATTCCTAGCTTTTAATTCCATGTGTAGACAAATTGTTTACACCAAAACTTTCTTCTTATTATTCAATTAACATAAACATTTTTATTACTTAGTGAAATTTTCTTCTATCTTTGCGCAAACTTACATTGTTTGTCCCTCTGCTTTGTTTTCAGTAGAAAGTTTTTGACGTTTTCCAAAAATCCTGAAAGAAGAAAAAGATAATTACCCGGTAGGTGAATTAGTTGAGGCTGTTACATTTACAAACTGAATGAAAGATTATTTTTGTCCTGGTTTTTTTCCCCCCTTTCTACACTTGCAAATGGTCCCCCCCCCCCCCTCTTGAATTCGCTCAGACACTTCTTTTAATAGATTCTTTTTTTAGGCCAAAAAAAAATTATTGTTTGTTTAAAATAGCCTACAGGCTCATTGAAAAACCGCCCGCTGAAAAAATTTTATAACCAAAAAAATAAAGAACTTTTTTTTTAATATGGAGATTTTTTTTTAAACAATTTTTTTATTAGATAAATTTCAAGTTTGAAAAACTGAAAACAAATTCTTTCCCTCCCTCCTGGGTCCAGAGACCTCCAGGCAGCAGTTCTAAACAATATTTTTATAATGGCCTCATTAACAATGTACTTTTAATAAAAAGTTGTTCTGAATTTTGCCAGTCTTGAAATCCCCTGCGGACGACGAGGGTGAAAGGAGGAAAGATAATAGAGGCGAATATGTCCTTGAGTATAATAGTCAATTGTCTTCAATTTAAAAGCATTCGTTAATTTTGTTAATGCAGTTTATAAAAGTAGAGAAAACTGACCACCATAATGTTACACTAGCTTTAAGATGAATTAAATTCTAAACTAAAACTATATAATGTTAAACTCCTGTCAAAACATCTCAAATATATTGCTTACTTGAAAATTTTTCACTTTTTTGTTTTATATCATGTGAAAGAATTATTAAATTGAAGAAATAATTTTGTACATGCATAACGGATTGTGAATAAACAAACAATCACTTTCTTAAATTATATTATAACAAATCATAAAATTAAAATGTGTATATATATCATATACTATATCAAATTATATTGATATCTAGCCACGATCTCGTTGCGAGCAACGAGTGGGTCTTTCATTTGATTATGAATTAATGATAGGGTTGAATTTAAATGTTGACATTTGGTACAAGTTACTATATTAACTTCCTTTTAAACTAATTTTTGAACCTACACTGCAAAATTAAGATTTCTGGAAAAGGTCATTTTTAAACTTCAATATCTCTGCAATGCGTTGTCCGATTTTAAAACGGTTTTTAGTTTTGTATTCAAAATGTATATGCTTTAAAATTTCAAAAATCGAAATTTTGGAATCAATTCTGGAAGTGACGGACGACCTGGTCATATTAAAATTTAAAAAGTTTAAAACATATTCTGATGGAAAAAATTTGTAAATTTTTTAATTTGAAAAATTTTTAAAACACAATTTTCCAAAAATGCTGTTTCAGCAGACCGGAAGTGAAGGACAATCGTGGTTCTACCTGATTGGCCTTAGGAATTCAAAAATCTATCATTCCTAAAACTTTCAATTTTCTATCTTTAAATTTTGAGAAAAAGGGAGAACAAAATCACTTTTTACAAAAAGAAAAACGAATATATATAATGGCCAACCGGAATTGACGTCATCAACAAAAATGTACGTGATAAAAGACCTTGATATTTTGTATTATTAGTGAAAATTTCATAAAAATCTGTTGTAGCATATTCGAGATATTTGAGTTTTAAGAAAAATGTTGAGAAAAAAAGAATAATTATTGTAGTAAAAGTGAAAAATAGAGAAAAAGAAACCTAACAAAAACAAAAGTAATCTAAAATGATTGAGATGACAAGTTGTGGTGAGCAAGGTTTAGTGGAAATTCCAAAGACTACACTAACTGTAATATTTTACATACACTCCAGGTTTTATAATCTTACCATATGCATCTAACATTTCTAAAATTTTAAGGTTGGGTATTATAAACAGAAATCATGAATTTAAAGATTTTGTGTCTTTTGAAGAAATACAAAATTTTTTTTTCACAATTTATTTTTCATTAGCAGATTAATGGTTATTTTCAAGCAGAATAAATTTGAATTATTTTATGAAAAGAAAAATACTTACCAAGCTCCTTTGTGTTATCTTTATGCTTAAACACTGAAAGAAACCAAAAATATTGACAAAACACATTAATTAAAAAATATAAGGCACAGTACATTGTGGGGTTCTGATCTACCAATGCATGGCCATAATTATCAAATTAATGAAAGTTGTTGCCCTTTGCTGGGGTCAATCGCTGTATTGATCACTGTTTAACCTCTTCTTATCCAATTTTTCAGGCAATATCTGGCAAATCCTAGTACTCCTGACTCATGCATTTAAATGTCATTGCATTTTTATTTACACATGTACATTGTATATATACTTACCACAATAATACATAATAACCACCAGAAAGGAAACGGCAACAATCCAATATACAGTTGATCGACTCGAGGTCCTGAAAGGGCTTTTGAATTGTATCATTCTACAATAAGAAAAAAAAATTTGGGAAAAAGTATCATATTTCTCCATGAAAGACTGTAAATTACAAGATATAAATAATTAAAAAAGAAATTGTCAACATAAACTTCATCATACTTCATTTTCTGTTATTGAACAGATTCTTTTTCTTATACATGTACTTAATTCACTACATCCTAATAATTGAGGTATTAATCCGTATATATATAAAAGAATAATTGTAAGTATTAGAATATGCAGTTTTTGCCAATTTAGCTACATGTTGTAAAAATCTATAAAACAGTATTAATGGTACAGGTACAGAGAGAGAGAGAGAGAGAGAGAGAGAGAGAGAGAGAGAGAGAGAGAGAGAGAGAGAGAGGGAGAGAGAGAGGTGTTAACATTTATTAATGCCAAATGTACAATGTCAAGTTACAACATACACTCAAAACATGTTTATTGTTTTTATAAGGGTACATAATCATACATAATCATAATATCACCAATTAATCAAATGATTAAAGGTATTTGTTATGGTTGAGTTGTTTTGACATGTACACTTTCTTTTTATCCATATACATGTACTAGGTCATTTCTAAACATACATATAAAGATATGAACACTAACTGTAAATTGTAAACAGTCGTTGAAAGGAAGAACTCAGATTAAGAAGCAATATTAATTACAATGAATACAAATGATACAAAAAATGTACAATGCAAAAGTGAAGGCTTCTAAAATTAATTAGTTAAGCACTGAATGCCTATTTTTAGATGTCATCGGAAAAAATAAATATACTCAAAACATGTGAAGACGTTTGTATCTGTGCTCATGGCGCGTGAATAAGCAAAGTGTATTCATAGAAAATTGAACGTCGCAAACATTTGCCCCTTTGCAAACATCCATAAGGGGTAATATACACTGAATGTAAATATTAGTCTTTTAAAACATGAACTCACAACTGCAAATGTAAACTAATAGTGCTCTCTACATATCTGTGCATGTTTATAACTTATAACCAACTTGATTTAAACTGCACGCTATTGCATTAAACATATTTAACAAATCCTAGTAAAGATTATTCTGTAAGTTGTTTTAATTCCACAGTTTTAAAATTCCTTGATTTCTAAAACTGTATCAAACGTGAATGCCATGGTTTAAATTAATGTTGCAATGACCAGAATAAAAGCATTGAAGCGTTTTTGATATTAACAAGTAATGTTATGGTATTCACGATGGGTTTAATCTCACGGAAAAATGAACTAGAGGTACTGTGAGCAAACTCACAATTGATACCCCCCGCTAAGAAAAATCATAACTCATGTATTTTTTTCTATTATAGAAAATATTGGATGAATCTATTTCATCGTCCACCTATATAAATATCAATTGCTCTATTTTTTAAAACTGTTAATGCTTATATGAGTACACAAACCAATTTCTATTCTTTAAATTCCATTTTAGTTCAAGTTAACTGTTAATGCATGAGGACATTTGCATCCTTATGTTAACAAACATGACTCGAACCAAACGAAATTCCACATGTCAAGCAGCCACTTAATATAAACATTTTGAATTAGTGGTATACTGAGCCCGATTTTTTTTTAACAATGACCTTAAACTTCCTCAACTGACCTTTGGTCAAGGTCATGACATACTCTCAGGTTAGAGGCATTCTAGATGTGAATTAAGAACTTCCAATATTTGTCCATTAGAAAGATATGGACTGGACACGAGTTTTATTCTTTTCTGCAAGTGACCTTGACCTTGCCCAAATGACCTTGGATCAAGGTCATGACAAACCCTTAGCTTATAAGCAATTTTTGTGTGAACTGAGAACTTCCAATGTTTCTCCATAAGAAAGATATGGACCGGACAAGAATTTTGCACTTTTTTCTGCCATTGACCTTGACCTTGTCCAAATGACCTTGGGTCAAGGTCATGACACACCCATAGGTCATAAGCAATCTTTGTGTGAAGTAAGAACTTCCAATGTTTCTCCATTAAAAAGATATGGACCGGACACGAATTTTGCAATTTTTTCTGTGAGTGACCTTGACCTTGCCCGAATGACCTTGGGTTAAGGTCATGACACACCCTTAGGTCATTAGCAATCTTTGTGTGAAGTTAAAACTTCCAATGTTTCTCCATAAAAAAGATATGGACCGGACACGAATTTTGCACTTTTTCTGTTGGTGACCTTGACCTTGCCCGAATGACCTTGGTTCAAGGTCATGACACACCCTTAGGTCATAAGCATTCTTTGTGTGAAGTAAGAACTTCTAATGTTTCTCCATAAAAAAGATATGGACCGGACATGAATTTTGCACTTTTTCTGTTGGTGACCTTGACCTTGCCCGAATGACCTTGGTTCAAGGTCATGACACACCCTTAGGTCATAAGCAATCTTTGTGTGAAGTAAGAACTTCTAATGTTTCTCCATAAGAAAGATATGGACCGGACACGAATCGAACAGACAGACGGACAGACGGACGGACGGACGGACGGACAGACGGACGGACGGACAAGGTGATTCCTATATACCCCCCCCAAACTTCGTTTGCGGGGGGTATAAAAATTGCAAACAATAAAATTAAAACCATAGTGATTTAATTTGCCAATCTACAGTATTCACACCAGTTCTTAAAAATATCAAATAACTAACAATGTTGTATATAAAAAAATCAATAAAAATATCAATTCTCTAAGTAACAATGTTGTATATAAAAAATATCTGCATAATTTGCTGAATAGAAATATTTCATTTATAATTCATGTTACTGAAGCATTAAATTCTCTTACCTGCTTGATTTTAACCGAGAGTACTCGTTACATGTCAGTATGGCCATTCATTTTTCCACAACTCGGGAAATGCTCCCAGTCCTATACTGCTGTTCATTGGACCATTCATTCACGTCCGTTCATTCGTCTGTACAAAAATAAACCGCATCAGAAACTGTTCACATGCAGATATAATTCTGTGATTTTTGTTTACAAGAAGGGCCCTGTGGCTTTTTAAATTTATTGAAATCATCAAAGTCTTGGTCAAATGGGAAAAACTAGTATTACAGTTACAGTCAATGTTATATAGATAAAGTTATGTATACCTGTACAGTAAATTAAATTGATTTTTTCTAACTCTTTTATAATGTTTTATTATTCATTTCCAGTGTTCTTTTACAGTTTCTTCTAATATTTGCCCTAAAATTCAAAAGTTGTTTAAATCTCATGAAAATAGACATATTCTATCTTGAACATGTGTGTACATGAAATGCCAAGTTATACACTTTTATCTTGTTTCAAAAAATAATTATGACTTCAACATTTTCGCACATTTCTAAGATTTAGTCAAAAATGGTGAAAAATATGGCACATTTTCTCATAGATTTTTGAAGAGGAAAATGTGTCCGCAGCCGTCGCCCACAACAAAATTAATATATTTTATGTGTTTTAACATGATAAAGTTATAATGTGAGTTTTATCATGGGCGTGGCTGCGGACATAGTTTTCTATTTAAAAAACCATCTAGGAATTGGTGTCTTTTGCTCAGTTTTATGAAAATTACGGGAAAATGCACAGTTTGTGACATCACAATTACCCCTGTGAAAGTCTTATCAGGTAACTATTTATAGATTCTTAGTTAATTGGTATTTTTGTGTAAATATATGTTTCAATTCCATTTTTGGTGATATTTTTAAAAATCACTCTAAAACAGGGCAAAATATGACTGACACTGTACTAAGTTCTTAACTCTATAAACAATAAACATTTCTTTGGATTTTTTTTAGGGAATGGACAAAAAAATAATGGGAAATAGTACAGGTGAAATTAGGGGAAAAAAGTCAGTGATATTTGCAAGGGAAAAGGGTCAAAAAGCTGTAATGTATACCCTACTGATTTGAGATTGCTAATGTGAAATATAAATTATTGATGAATGCTATGCATGCTTGTTAAGAGTAAAGTCATGTAAAAGTATATAGAAAAGCCGTTGATTCATTTTAATCATAAATAATCAATCAATAATTCATCGTCGGAAACCCACGTCCTGTCTCGCTTCTCTTACCTCCTAAGAGAACGATCATGGGTTTCCGACGATGTCAATGATTATGCCTCCGACATTTATTATTTTGTGCAAAGTGTTATGAGCATTTATAATAGAACCGGCAACACACCTTAGTTAATACAATTAAAGTAACTAAAGGCAAAAATGAATCACACCTTAGAATATGGCTTAATGATCATAGACATTGGGCCAGTAATACTAAAAGGGTTGCTGGTTCAAGCCTTACTGTGTTGAGTATCCTAGCTAATAAAACCTGCAACACACCTTAAGGGGGATGTGCGGCCATCTTGTACATTTGCCAAAAGATATAAAAGCAATAAATATGAAGTCCTACATGTCATTTTGTTTTAAAAGTATGCATACAAGAACAGGACAATGCCTTTTTAATCACATTGATCAGCTGTCAAACTGCGCAGCTATGGCCTTATTTTAAAGATTTAAAAATCGTATAGCCAGTATTGTAAAGACTAACTAGCTGATTCAAATACAACTCAATGAACTTATCTTGTTTACCACTGTAGTAGGAAAGGAGGAATGAGTAAATAAATACAACGAAAACATATGGCTGGACCGGGAATCGAACCCGGGACCCCTGCAACTCTAGTCAGGAGCTCTACCACTGAGCTACCCAGGCTGATATCCACGGTCCATATAGCCCCAACTACTGCATTCCTCCCTCCTTAAATAGTCTTCGACCCCGAAGACCCAACACAAGCTCACCTTGTCAGGACTTATTAATAACATATATATGCCTGAACAAGGAAGGTCACGGCACGATCTGTAGTAGGAAAGGAGGAATGAGTATATAAATACAACAATTACATATGTTAATGTAATAAATATTACATTTTTCCCATTTTGCCAATAAATATGCAACATATTTGTTTTTGGTGGTTAGACATTGCTTTTAGATGCAGATATATGAGCAATATTGGCAATATTCCAACATGATCACAAGAATTTGAATGAAAAGTTGAATACTAAAGTGTAATGTATCGAGATCATTAGTAAGTAGAGGAGTAATCTTGTTCGTGCAATCTTAAGTGAAATCTGTAAAATATCTTTCGGCACAAAGCACTTAAAATTTTTTGTAAGAGATACTTAAATTAAAGTCTTATGCAAAACCATGTTCATATCCTGGTGAACTTTTAACCACAGGGGCTTGGTTGTTGGATAGTAAATTTCCTAATTATTTGTTCCCAAAGAAAAAATTGATTAAAATTGGTAATCTTATGTGTATTTCTGTGTATTGCAATAAATAAATTCACTGAAACCCCCCGTTTCAGTCATGTTAAAAAAGTGTATTCAATGTACATTAAAAAAAGTAAAGGGATGACACTCGCCATCTTGGATTTATAAGGGGTCCTCGTTTCAAGCTATGTTTTAAACAAGTTCTTCCATTTTTCCAACAATTTCTGACAAGATCTAGGTTGGAAAATATTCAATTGACTTATTCCTATCGTCTGACTACATCTGTATGCTGCATAATAAACATATCGTTCCGAAATGTACTAGAAACTCGCCAAACTTATCGAAAGCAACGGAAGTTGATGCAAACTCTCCATGTAATCACTGAGGAGATCCGAAAGCATTGGATAACTTTTCGCGGAACTTTTGCTCTCTCTAGATTTATCATACATTTTCGGAACATCTCAGTGATTATATAAAGAATTTACGTCACTCAAAAGTAAACTTTCGATAAGTTTGGCAAGTATATAGTACATTTCGGAACAATATGTTTATTATGCAGCGTACAGATGTAGTCAGACGATAGGAATAAGTCAATTGAATATTTTCCAACCTAGATCTTGTCAGAAATCATTGGAAAAATGGAAGAACTTGTTTGAAACATAGCTTGAAACGAGGACCCCCTATAAATCCAAGATGGCGAGTGTCGTCCCTTTACTTTTTTTAATGTACATTGAATACACTTTTTTAACATGACTGAAACGGGGGGTTTCAGTGAATTTATTTATTGCAATACACAGAAATACACATAAGATTACCAATTTTAATCAATTTTTCCTTCGGGAACAAATAATTAGGAAAGGACTATATATGGTTTGAGCCTAAAATGGCCCCCTAAAATGAACATTGTCACTTTACTGTAATTCTTTGTTTTATTTGTACAAATATACATGTGAAGTTTTTTCATAATTTTCATTTTGATTTTAGTGCCCACAATTTTAAAATATGACATCATAAAGTTGACCTTTTCCCGCGATTTTCTCATTTTTTGCATAAAACGGCTTGTTTTGAGGCAGTTTTTCTTTAAGGAAACATTGAGCGACTGCTTGAACAAACAAAATATTTTCACCAAAGATGTTTCTTTACAATACTTATAAGTGACAAAAAGTTCGTTCTTGTTCAAAGAGTCGCTCTATATTTCCCATTTGAAGAAAGATAAGAAAAATGTCAAATTTTTGTTGATTTTGATTGAATTATAAAAATAGCGTCACTTCTGACGTCATATACTGCCGGTGAGTGCATAAAAATCAAATAAATGGGTGAAAAACATATTTCATGTCAACTCTTTTATAAAATAACACAACAAGTTAATGTACATGAATCATTTTAAAAATAGCGAATTTTGGGGGCCAAATTTGACTAATATCATATATAGTTCTTTACTATCCAACAACCAAGCCCCTGTGCTTTTAAATAACACGTTCATTTGATGTTAATTTCTTAAACAAACATGATCATATAATTTTAAATTATATATTAGCCCAGTGCAGAGTATAAAAGTCTCTTTAAATGATGTAATTTCAGTGAGTACGGTGAGATTCGTCGATACTGAAAATTTTTGACGGACGTCTCCCCAAAAATTTTCAGTCTCGACGAATCGTTTATGACGTCTCTGGATTTATTATTATTACTCGTTTGATAATTACTTAATTCACTAAAACAATTTCATCATGTTCATGCAAAAGCAAATGTTTAGTATTAATAAGTTTACCATCATTACCTGTTTCAAGTCTGTTTGTTGTCTACGTACCTCTTTCAAACATGTTGAAACTGCCCTCTCCAACCCTTATTTCTACTTTCATTTCATGCATGTAGTTTATCAATCGTAACTACTCGGCCATTTCTTTTTATCGGTTATGGAAAAGGGCGAGTGTCATCCGAATGGTAGTTTATAGGAGGTATCGTGTCCATTCGCCCCATGAGTCCCTTCGCCCAGAGTTCTTTCGCCTTTAATTTGCGTTCGCCTCATATTTGCAATGTAGTGTCTTTTCACAGATTTATTTAAATATTAAATTTGTTTCTTATGAAAATTTGTCGTAAGGACAACAACAAATTTATTTTTAAATAAATTTGTGGAAAGACAGTAAATTTAAAATCTGGAAACTCCATTTTAACTTTTTTAAGATCATAAAATGAATTTTTAAATGGTTGCACAGAAAAATGTGGCAAATCATGTTTTATCTAAGGGGAATCCTATATGGCTGTTAGGTAATACTGCCTCCTTAAAACAAAATTTATTCTTCATGAAAACTGCCATTTCCGATTTTTGTTTTAAACTGGCATGTTTTTTAAACGTCATATGAGCATGCTTTAGCAATGGGTTAATCCAAGGTCAGTAGTTATATGCAACTCTCACTTTGAGATACCGACAATGAAGTTGACAAAAAATCATTACGGTAATTATAAAGTCAATATTGTAAGATAAAATCGAAAGATTTCACATACTTTGATTCATCTGACTTTTTTCGATGTTGTTACCTTGATATTGTATTAATTTAAAAAAGACGAGCTGAAAGCTTTAAAAATGTGTTAAAACCGCTCAGTCATAACACTGAAATAAAAATACCTCATTTTCTTATACATACATATTTGATTCTATATCTTGCATTAATGTTGGATATCTATACATTTTTATACGTGTATATGTGATGATTACACCTATTTTTGAGCATATTTTGTTACTTATCCTTCGACAAATGACATATGGATAAAATGCGGATGAATTTGTTTTGCCTCCTTCTTTATCAGTTTAGCAATCAGACGATCACTATTTAATTATGTAAATATGTTCGATTTTATTTGGCAAGAAGCCCGGCCTATCTATGACAATTTGCGTATATAAAAACATTTTAACATATTTTTTTGCTGTGAAAAGATTATGCATATTCTATTCTTTATATTCATTTTTTTCATTTCTGTTTTTCGTAATGAACGTACTTTTTAATTGCCAAAAAAATATATAGTTATAACTGTTGTTTCTGGGATCCAATATGGAAGATATGGTCAGGAAAAGTATAATGGGTGTAGTGTTATATCTTTAAAGTTTAAATCATTCATATCGTTACCTGTAATATTACTTACACGCATGGTAAAAAGGCCAAATATATTTTTTTTAATCAAAATTGCAATTCTGGCGACAACAAAATACCAAATAATTATTATATCTATTGTCCTTTCCGATATATTTCATTTCATCTTATAAAAGACAACATGTAGTCATTTTTACTTGATAAAATGAAATACATCGGAAAAGACACTATACTTTTTTGTCATGACTTTAAATTGCGTTATGTTCAATTTTAACGACTCCGACAAGTTTAAACAATGTCTGCATCCTGACCACAACGTTTTCTATTGGTCAAATCTGCGTATCACTGATTGGTTGCTGGGACAGAGTCAGGTGAGCAGGTTTTTTCTATCAATAAAATGAATGTTAGTGACTTTTTACATAATCTATCGCGTCAATCAGTGCGTGTTAAGATAAAACGAGTTTGTTATATATAATTGCCTCCACATCTTTGGTTATATACTTTATATTACATGTTCACGCATGATCATACAATTTCACGAATGGAAAAGTCATCCAGTTTGTGGCCAAATCTTTATGATTTGTATAAACTAGTACAGAAAGATCGCATAATTTTTTAATTCAATTCAGTATATGATGTGAAAATATTCCATACATAAATAAGTTGTGAATTTAAAAAACTTATGCATTCCATTGCAATGTCATTGAATATTAGGATAAATTCAATAACACATTAATTTTACTCGTGTCGTATGGAAAAATACAATTGTGCAATATTTAAAAAAAAAATCTACACTAAACTGTGTAAATGTAAAAATTCGGCGCAGAAATTGCCGATATTTTTATTGTGCATAGCAGTGTCATCTAGATACATTCGAACAATATGAAAGTCACATGAGTGTCACGTGATTGCCACCACAACAAAACCATGAAATGAAAACACACTTTAGTAATTAACGTCCCCACTTTTAAAGTGTGACGCTAAATTGAGTATGGAAAAAAATTCGGCGCAGAAATTGCCGATATTTTTATTGTGCATAGCAGTGTCATCTAGATACATTCGAACAATATGAAAGTCACATGAGTGTCACGTGATTGCCACCACAACAAAACCATGAAATGAAAACACACTTTAGTAATTAACGTCCCCACTTTTAAAGTGTGACGCTAAATTGAGTATGGAAAAACAACCGTTGCTTGGTTTCCGAAGAGGAATTCACAATTCAGAAAACACTGAAGAGAAACAAACGTTAATAACAGGGGCACATGACGCAGACGTGACGGTCGCCACAGAACGGGTATCGATGACTTCTTTTATTGGATTGATTTAGCAATCTCTTTCAGTTTACTCGTTTTAGGGTATTTATGAATACTTGAATAATATAATCGTTCAACAGCGCTCAATTTGAATTCATTTTCGCCTTTCTTGGAAGTTTTTAAAGACGTAAATTAAATAACATTAAATTTGAAAAAAAAATCAAGGTTATATTTCTATTATCATTCTTTAAAACATTACTTTTTTTCCAATAAGCTCGCATGTAGATATACTAATCAAACATCATGAAAATGAGTGATATATAGCTTGAGTATAAAAGTTAAATGACTTACCGATTGTGCCAAGAAAAAAAAATCCCACGGTTTTAATGATTTTCCACTATCCAAACACCCGACCACTAATTTTACAAAATGCAATGTAAAGTTTCATTATTAAATTATCTCTTTTATGCAAGAATTAGCTTAAAGATATACATCTGTTTCAAATGTTCAAATTCCGTATGCTAAGCTGACGTTTTAAAGATTTTAAATACCTGTCAAAATGTTGGTTAAGTCACATGAAATGTGTTTAATAAAGAAAGAAATACATTATGTGTTATTCAACATAAACTAGATGTTTAACCAACGTAACTGACATTACAACCAGTTGTACATATCAGCTATTATGCGTCACTGTACAAAAGTTGTATGCCAGATTTTTTGTTATTTACTCCCCACTAATTATAATTATTTTAAACTATCTCAATGAACAGCAATAGTGGAAATAGTTTGAATGAGTGTAGTGTAAAATTTGCTAATCTCATCTTGAAAAAGCACATTATTAAAAAAAAACATTTTTTGAATTCTTTTCACATATTTGCTGCATTTACATTAAAACGCTAGAACATCAGAAAGATTAGCTTCTTACCACCATTGACCATTCTTTAAGCAGGTACTGTTTAAAGTGTGGAAACTATGTTTTTAATAATAATTTGTATTTTCATAAATATTTCGCATTTTCATAAAATTAGTTACGGGTACTATATTTTCTTTCTCATTGTTTACACACGTTTGTCTTCATACATTTGTTGATGCATACTTGAATGTTTGAAGCCATGATATTTGTCAAACCGATGTCATAAAGTAATTTGATAACATTAATTATTGAACCAGGATTTAAAATATTACCTGTTTAGATTCACTGTGTATTATTACTACCCATCAAATTAAAGTCAGGTACTCGTATCTATTGAGGACTATATTTGATTATGTCCAATATCTTGCTCCACTTGAACAATTTTTTTTAAATATTATCATATCATATTGACATTTTAATCGTACATAAAACAGATATAAAAATGACTTCCTAGTAGATATGAGTAAGTGACAAACATTTTATTACCACAATTCAGATTGATATGTTTAAATATAGTTCAATTTATTTGTTCCTATGACGTGACCAAAAAAAAAAAAAAAAAAAAAAATTGCGCTTTACGGATCACATTGGAAAAATCATCATTCTTTTTCTCATTTTTGGATATCTCAAATTTAAAAGGTTGATATACAATACCATATTTCAAATATAACTGATTATATTATTTTACACATGGTATCATTCAATGTCGGAATAAGCATGCCAAAAAATTAATCGGATAGTTTGCTTATTGCGTCGACCGTGAGGTATGCACAACAAATTAAATTAGTAAGCGAGTATCTATAAACTGTTATTAGGAAGAGTAAAGATGTGTGTGTACATGTACCAGAGTACTGCGCAAATGTCCTATCACGCCTCGTCAAAAGGTTAAATTGCTCTCGTCAATTAAGAACTCTCCAAATATTGCAATACATCATTTATACAACAACAACAAAATATGAAAGTTAGCAAATATTTTAGACATCCACTTTTTGTTTATTTAGTTGTTCTAATTTTGATAGTTCAACTTAATCTGCTGTGATAACACATACATTCTTTCTTGTAGCATGTTTGTATTGAAAAAATATGCTACAATGCATACATACTCCGAAATTTGATGTTTGGTAATTTAAAATAAAAACTAAAATCTGCCAACGTAAAGAAACGAAATGGTATGAGAAACAGGTTTTGTTAAGTTTATAGCATATGTGGCGGTGTAATGAAAAAAAATGGAACATGCTAAGATTTAATTTGTTCATTAATTTTTCACCTGTAAAATAAATTCGAATTTCAGCACTACACAAAAAACCTTGCGTTTGCCATAGCAGCATGCGTGTGTGGCTCGTCTTTTATGTTGGGCTACAACACCGGAGTCGTCAATACACCTGCAACAGTAAGTCTCCATTTTACAAATGCATATATATAGAAGGAATGTCTGATATTTTTTAAACTGTGTATCCTTCATTTTATGCTTCTACAAATAAATGTCAATTCAAAGTATTTTTAACGGTCAGCTAAAATTTGAACGTCCCCTTTTCAAGCTATAAGCCAGATTGAAACTCTGAGCTAAAAATTATTTGTTATGTAGCTCTCGTCCATGTGGGTTGCAACAAGTTTGCCAAGGTTTTTTTTTTGTTTTTGTTTTTTTGTTTCAACAATGTTAAACAATTTCTTTCATAAGTGTTTACATATTATTTTGTTTAATAAATGTAATTCTTTCTTTAGCTACATAAATGTAAACAAGAAACAGGACAAGATCCTTGTTTTTTTTAAAACAAGAATTGCAAGCTATGAATCTATAACTGAGGTTATCTGACCATTTGATACGTCGCAGTTATTTTAACTTGATGATGTATCTATGTTTAGAGAATGTTGATCTTAAGCCCCTTTCACAATTGGCGCACGAGCAGAAGCGACCAAATATTCGTGGGACCGAAAAAAATAGATATGAATCACCAATTGTTGCCGAAATAATCGCATATGAAAAAAGTATTCGTACGAATTTCGCACGATCTAAGCGATCGTTGTGCGATGTAAACGCATCGAATCTTGCGATATATCTTGCGTCTATATGCGACTGTTGTACAATGAAAGGAACTGTTGAAAGATAATACGATAGGAACACGCGAGAGACTAGGTGATCGGACGATTGAACGTGCGCCAATGTGATTGGACGTGCGATTATGCCTTCCATGGTACGAATGATCGTGCGAGTCAGCGGGGGCATGTACACCGTCCATATTCAGTAGACATAGTTGGAAGCGAGAAAAGATGAGGCCCAAGAAGGTACAGATATGCAGCAGCATTTATTATTATACCTCAATATGATTATTCTATTATATCTGATTGGTCTAGAAAGTCACGTGACATGGAGATATCATATATAGGAATGAAAAAGCAGATATGAGCATACGATGTAGACAAATATGATTAAATAAAAAATATTTAATCATTATGATTCTCTTTATATCTCAGAACCAACTTAACTATCTATGATTTATGAAAGAAAAGTAAGACAGTTGCACGGGAAATCAAACAATCACGACGTTAATGTTGCAACTGTTGAAAAGTAAAACATTATTAGAAATCAACGTATTTTGTGTAATCATATGTTGCTTGGTATAATAAAAAGTTTATTGCATTAACGTTCAGGGAATATGAGGATTTATTCCCCAGAAAAAAACAAATTTCTCTCGGGCGAAGCCCTCGGCAAATATGATTTTTCTTGAGGGAATAAATCTTCATACATGTATTTCCCTCACCATCATGCAATAAATGAATATTGTTAATTTTGTTCTGAAACAGAGATATTTATACAGGGTATATATACTAATAGTAAAGCATGGCATATTGAGGCTGATAAGTCGTGCAATGATAGTAAAACGTTGCAAGATTACATGGGATACGTTGAGCAAGAGTCTCACGGTCGCAAAACAGACGCATAAACACCAGCGATTTATCTTACGATCTTTATAAATCGTGTATCACTCTTGCGAATACACAAAACGTTCGTACTAATGTTCGTGCGTTGCACTGCGATAATTTGGATCGCGTTGGGTCGCGTCTGAATAGTGTGCATGTCCACTATTCATAGGAGACTTGATGCGACCAGTAAAACGTATGCAACGAATACGAAAGCTCGTGCAACGTAAGCGAGGGCTCGTGTAACGTATTCGAGAGCTCGTGCGAAGCTCAAAAATTTCGATCGCAAAGTGGTGTAAAGTGGTCGTGCGCCAATTGTGAAAGGGGCTTTAGTAAATAAGATGATACTGTGTTCAAATTTACATGCTACAATATGTGTGTTTTTGTTTTAAAGAAAATAAGAAGTATAATAGTTAAACATCTTATCTTTAAGTGTACAATGATTATAGGTTGATCTGATGACAACCCAGCTATTGTATACACACTGGCTAGTATTCATGTGGAAAAGTGTTGCCTTTTACAATGCTTGATTCTGTCTCCGGAATCTAACATATCTAACGGTACTGCAGTATGTGTAAACGCGAGCAACTTATCAATCCTTAGTACTGAATAAAAGATTTCTATTTCGTAGACATATCTGCCTCCCAAAAATATATGCACTTCTCAAAAGTTACACTTAAGTGAGATAGATTGTATGAAAATTGATAAAAAAAACCCTTTTAATTGAAGTTGTGTATAACAAAAACCCTTTTAATGGAAGTTGTGTATTATGAGGTTGTAATGCAACTTAATTTACTTACAAAGTTATCTACAGCCAGTGGAATACTAATTTTAGGTGAACAATGAATACCCAATATATTAAAATACAAGATAAATAGTTTCCAGAACTATAATACTATGCATGTGTATATGATGGTTGCACCCTCATTTGTAAGGCTGTAGGTGAGGAGGTAAAGGTGTATCGATATACATACAATGTATGACTGCACATACGGATTCCGGACCGTGGCTACAGACGATACCCATGATAGTCTTTTAATACATCAATGCGCAGTTTGATCTAGAAACTGACCAGTTTCATAACTTCGTCGAATTTCTCTAAAACGGACTGTCTAATTCCTTCCCAGAATTCCAATTTACGCAAGCGCAATTGAAGTTTTTTTTTCAATTTAATTAGTCAACCCACTGACATAAAAATAAGGATTTTGCATATTATTGCATCGTCGAGAGAAGTAATATTCATTTCTGTAAATAAATAAGGTTATTTAATTCACATTACATAGCCGTGTCTCTATGAAACAGCACCATCTGGTGTAAAATTTAGATGCTCGCTTTTGCATAAATTCTCCCGCTAATCTTTTTTTTTAGCTGATCATACTGATCATATTAAATGTCCAAGTCTACTCGTATCATTAAATAATATCAGACGACACACATTTCCCTATAGAAAAGTTCAGAGATGCCCTCAATTTTGACTAATTACTAAATTTTGTCAGCACGTAACAATTCTAAACTTGCAGTCTTCAAAAATTTAGAAAGATCTAAATAAAGAAGTTATCTTAGAGAAAAGGTTACGTGTTTTGTGGACGGGTTCGGTTTAAATAAAAAAGAATACAATTCCTGACATGAATCATGAGTACATACTGTTTATAACAATGCTTGCTACCCTTTGAAAATTTAACTCGCCATTAAACATCTCATTTTTTAAAGAATTTTTGAAACGATTACACAAACTGTGTTCGACAAATAATTTTCCTAAAACATTTTTTTCCTTTCTTTTACAAAACACGTTTTATATACAGGCTTTCAATCACAACACGTTTTTATAACAAAAGCAGAACTGAAAGTTGAGTCATTATAATCGTTTGACACCATATCACATATATTTTCAACCCGCATCAACAACGGAAGACCTACTCGTGGCTTTTTCTTTTTCTTTAAATGATGTTGAAGAACTTGCGTACTTTCGTACGCCTAGCTACGCGCCTGAAAGGGGTAAGGGGTGTTTCGAGGAATAAAATTGTTTGCCAGAGGTTCCAACACCAATTTACCATAACTTAACTGTTAATCTTATACGTTTTGATTATCCTAGTTGAGCGGGGGGGGGGGGGGGGGGGGGGGTGGTTCCAGTTGATCTGACCCACCCTCCCCTCTAGAATAGATTAGCGCAAGCCCCAGGGATTTTTTTTCATCCTAAATTTAATACATATTTCTGATAATATTAAAAGCTAGTAACTGACTATTAATCAAAAATGATAATTACACCAACTTTAATATATTTATGTTTGTTTTAGTTACAATTGGAAGAGGAGGGTGTACATTTCAAGGTCGGGTTCGGGTTACAACTACGGAAATGTACTTGTCGTCTGGAGGAAGCAGATGGATATATTTTAAAGGGTACTTTATACATATAGCTTATATTTATATATTATTATGGATTATTATAAATTTCAACAGCGTGCAGTGTTATTTATAAAAAAAAAATCCCCTGTGTGTTGTTGTCATACATGTACTCGGGCACAGCAGTCAGAATAGGTCTTCATGCCTTATAACAAAAACCCCGAATGTTTCTGATCAAGATGAAAGTTATTATATAAAATATTAAACATGTAAGCCCTTCAAAGATACGTTTTTTCTTTGAATCATGCAAACTTCTTTTAAACAAGATAATAGCATAACATGTCTATATTTCATGTTTCTTTGAATCAATACGACAATAGTCCAATCCACACTTACGATACGCAAGCGGCCTTGGTTATCATGTCAAAGGTCAATGGGGAAAAAGCCCCTTGTGTACTTACGGAAAATCGTAAACAATTGCACGCTCAAACTTAGATACGAAGAAGAATACAGAGTTTTATTGAAAGAAAAGGCTTTGTCATGTAGCGGTAAGTATTATATTTCATTCTTATGTTATTTTTTAATTATGACACATGACTTTTTCTTGAAAAATAGGCACTTAAACTGTAATATAACCCCAATCCCATTAACGCTCTACTCCTCCACGAGTTAAATTCTCGGTCAAGTTTTAAAACAGTATATTTTTAGTAAACATAAAATAGTAGGCGTAGCCTATATTTGTGTTCTAAAGCATTTATAAAAAAATCTCCATCTCATCGCATTTAACAAGCCACTTATAGGCCTACCATATATCATAATAAATGCAATATACATTACTCTAACACTATCAAATATGTATGCAGTTTCCATTTAATAGAGTTATTTACAATAGAAGTCATGTCTTCATTTTTACAGCAAGTTGGTGACATGTACGGCAGCATATGTATGAAAACTTTTGCTGTTGTTATTTATATTTGTTTGTTTGAAAATTTGGTTAAAATGAGTTTTAAAAAAGTAGCAAGGAGAAACTGTGCCATGCCTGATTGTACAAACAGCTGGTACACTCTGGAACAATGGATGAAAAATGTGTGTGCAATTCACAACACCAACTATGGAACAGGGTCATGCATTTGCCCCCCACCATTTACACTAATACCGTTTCCTACTGAGAGAAGGGATCCTGTAGCAAGAAGGGTATGGATTAACACTGTCAACAGAAAATCAGGTGACAAAAATTGGATACCCAATGAAAATTCACGAATATGCTGTTTCCATTTTGTTGATGGCACCGCAAGCCCTGCAAATCCATATCCTACATTGAATTTGGGCTACACACCATTAGTCCAGCTTGTTAAAGCAAGGCCTCCACCTACAGAAAGAAACTTTTCTCAAGATTCGACACCAAACAAGAGGGCAAAAGTCACAGAAGTTTCTGAAGAAGCAGAACACAATCCTATTTCACAAGATGCCATTGTTGCTTGCATGAATGACCACAGTTACACACATCCCCCTGATGTGTCTATTTTGGAAAATGAAAAAGATAAGTTAATTACTGAATTGCAGCAAAAAGTTAAAAGTTTAAAACTTGAGAATTTATCTCTGAAAAACCAGGTGAACAGTTGTAAGAAAAAGAGTTCTTTTAACATTTCTCTTGTTTTAAAAAATGACAAAAAGGTAAAGTTTTACACTGGAATTCCTACTGTTCAAGCTTTTAATGACATCTTCAGAGTTTTGCAGGGTAAAATTCAACACATGAAACATTGGAAAGGACCCAAGCGTACTTGTAATCCAGTAAGCTACAAAAGGGTTGTAAGCAACTCAAGAAAATTAGATGCAAAACAAGAATTTATTCTTTGTCTGATGAAACTTAGACTTGGTCTTCTTCTTGAGGACCTTGCTGATAGGTTTGGTATTTCTTCAACATTAGCATCCAACATTTTTACAACCTGGGTTAAAGTTCTTTCTCAAACTATTGGGTCTTTGGTGTTTAATCCTCCCAAGGAAGTTGTAAGGTCGAATCTACCTCCATCCTTTCAAAATAGCACATTTCATGATGTTAGGCATATTGTAGATTGTTCTGAAGTTTTTCTTGAGAAATCAAGTAATCTTGAAGTAGCAGCAAAAACATGGAGCGATTACAAACATCATCATACTGGAAAGTTTCTAGTTAGCATAAATCCATCAGGAATGATAAATTTTATATCAGAATGTTGGGGAGGGCGTGTGTCAGACAAGGTGATCACTAACCAAAGTGGGTTTTTAGATTTGCTTGAGCCATATGATGCTGTTTTGGCTGACCGTGGATTTCCTATTAGGGAGGAATTGACCATGAAGAGAGCAACTTTGCTGATACCACCAGGTCGAAATGGGGTAAACCAAATGACATCTTCAGATGTTCATCTTACAAAAGCTATTGCAAATCGGCGTATTTACATTGAACAGGCTATTCGTCGTATGAAATGCTTTCGAATTCTCAAGTACGAAGTACCTCTCTCTCTCATGCACCATCTTGATGACATTGTCAAAATTATTGCTGGCATTTGTAACATGTACCCTCCACTTCCTTGTTATAAAGTCAAAAACTAAGATTATTTTATGGAAGATTTATTCCATGTGAAATATATTGATATAAAAGTCAAGACTTTTAAGTACATACATTGTAGAAAACTTGCATGGTTTCCCTCAGATTTTATAGCACTAATGAGTGTTATGATGAAACTCATTATTAAAGTCTAAATTAACAAACCTATAGTTTCATCATCAATTTTTTGTGGATTTAGTGAAAATTTACAGTTTAATGATATGTAAACTGAACGTGGCCAATGATCTTTAGTCTCTATACATAATTGTTATATTATCATGGCTATTAGTTATTGCACTTCATTGAACATTTAATTTTGTGGATCAAGTCAAAAACAAAATCCACGAAAATTGGTTTTGAACAAGTATTGATGAAACTACAGTATGATATCATGCATTTAACTAAAATCTTTTAACAGGATGGACACAACCACTCTTTAATGTTTTTCAACAATGATTTTGTCACATGTACACATGGAAAATGGAACCAAAGCTGACATTTGCCGCATTGAACACTCTGAGCTTTGTAGGATTTAACATCATCTTGGACAATTTTGTTGCAAACTGGACAAAAATACACATTTCCTTCTTTCACATTCTGAACATCTACTTCCATTGTCTCCTCTTTCATTAAAGAGTTTTCAACATTTCTTGTTTTTAATTCAGGCACAATATACAAACTGAAAAAGTTATCAAGATCATCTTGTAATTCGTCATAATAATATTTGTCAAATTCTATTCTTTCATTGAAAATTCCATTACAAGAATAGACAAAAAAGTCACACCAAAATCTTCCGGTAATAGCCATCTGGCCTTGTATCTGGGCAAAATAAGCATGACTACGATTCAATGACAATGTTTCATTTTCACAATGCAAGAAAACTGGCAATTTACAATGACAAAAATGAGTACATTTTTCACATTTTGGTATCATTGGGCATTTAAATTCTGCAACCCCATCACCGCAGCATGAACATGAAACAATGAGATCTGGACTTGCTGCCAAATATGGCCTAACAGAATCTATAAAAATACCACAGTTTGAAAAAACAACATTTTTGTGACCTTTTTTCATGTATGACTTGTATGTTTCACATGCTATTGGTTCCATTTCTCGTCCATATTTTAAGGCTTTTATGTTAGGATTAATAGATGTATATCCCATGATATTGGACAAGAGTGGTCTAATTACATTTTGGCTCCTATTGTACTTAATTTTGCAAGATACAGAATGAAAATTGGATGATGTTATTCTTCCCTTACGTAAAACATGCCAGTGCTCATTTTTGTGTTGTCCAACAGTTGCCATGTTCAGTCTTTCTATTATTTCATTGCTATAAATTGGTTCTGAAAGAGGGCCCTCCAAGCCATTGGCTACAAGCCGCTGTATAGTATACTCTTGGATGTCGATGTCAGATGCCTTCGCCTCTTGTTTTGTGTGACATACTACTTCTGGGATATCTATACCTGTAAATTTCAGATAATCATCAGTGGTAGTGAATTTGCATACTAATGCTCAATATGTGCTCTGCAGTTCTCATTTTAATGTTCCTGTCTATGAATTACTTGGACAATTGATATTTTTCTTTGTGTTTAATTTCATGAATTTCAAGGAATACCTTTAAAAACACATGCATTTGGCAATGAATCTCTAAGTGCTGTTGTCAACTCCATGAATGTTTTGTCATCATTCTGTAGTGGTTCAAAGTTTTCCTTTTCTTCTGATACCAGTTTCCGCTTTTTACCTGATTTTGAAATATGAGTTATTGATAAGATTTAACATGTCAGTATTAACCTTTGGTTTCAAATGATTTCATTTTCCCTTATCATATTGAAAATTCATGTGTATGAATCTGTGATATCTCCTTGAGAGAAGGGTTACCAGTTAAATCTTTTTCAGGCTTTTACTGACATTTGAAGAACAAAATATTTCTACATCTAATTTTATAATTTAAAAAATGTAGATGTACAGGTAGTTTACAGAATGCATTAGAATGTTCATGTTTAGTTTTAAATTTATATATTACAGACTGCATGCTTTTTTACATAAATCTTTTTAATGTATATAATGCATCAAGTTTCAAAGTATTTCGAGAATCTTCATAAATGACGAATCAATATGCAGCTTTATATTTATTATTTGCAAGTAAATATAGATTTTTAAAGTGTTATCAACAATATAATAATCACCATTTTTCAATGAATGATTTGGCTTAATAACTTTGAGGTCTTTTAACTTTGAAGGAACTGCCCTGGAGCTTAAGTTGGAGGTCGGAACAGTCCATGAGCATGGCAGTGAAGTGCAGGTTGAGGCTCCAATACGATGTGCCGTTTCAATACGAAAGAGTGCAGCAGTTACATGAATGCATGGAGAGCCTAGTCTGAAAAAAAAACCTGAATAATTTTATGTAAAATTCTATTGCATATGATTTTCAATTGGTAAAATCTAGAAATAAATTGTACTTATATTTGCCTATTAATGCAATTAAACAAATAATTAGATTGAAAAGTGTTTGTCAGTTTCATTTTTCCTACTAAGTAGATTCCAAAAATTTGACATAGTGTCAATTCTATCAAACTTTGGTGAATATAAGACAGCGGAACATAAACTTGCAGTATTGGAAATATACAGCTTAATGAGATTATATGTAAAGGAGAAGAGTGTACAATGCTTGTTGATTCCCCCGCACCTAGGATAAAAATGACTTACAATGTATATAAATATCATCTAAAGGAATTTACATTTGAAGGTGTGCATCAGTACATGTATAGGTGCTTAATATAGAACTGGATTTATTTATCTGATTTCTTCTAATTTTCGTTTCTCAGTTTATTTTCGTTTTTCTCATCTGGGAGATGAGAAAAATGAATCGGACACTTGGCTAGCGAAGGTGATTTAGTTGCATGTTACAAAGGGAACTATAACAAAATTTGGATAATTTAATTGTTATACATAGTTACAACACTCACCCAGCTGTACATGTACAGTAGGAGGATTTGATGACACCACTGTTCTTTTCAACGCACATCCATAATCTGTGTGGGTCATCTCTGAGATTCTGAGACGGTATACACTCAGATCTAAGGAGACATACACTCGATGTAGGGGAAATATGATGGTAAAATATCTCTCCTACGTGTTTGGCCTCGACAAATGATTGACCTTTCCCTAATTTATATTCTTGTAGAAATTTGGACATGCTCACATTGCTGTTCGACATTCCAGCATACTCAACAATATCAGTCAAGAATATAGGTGGCCACGATTTCATACCATCACGTTCATTTATCCACCGTTCGTGCAAAGAAAATGGATCAGGGATAGTAGTTTTATCGACAGAAAGAAGGCTTTTATATTCGATGTTTCTTATTTCTTGTTGCTTTTTTGATGAAGGTAATTCTGGCAACCTCATAGAGTACGCCGAATATGCCAACGCAGCTAACTCTCGTTTTGGTTTATCTTTAGCCAACCCGCGTTTGCCGAGAAACTCCCGTAAAGCTTCAATTTTCCACGACAAAAAGGAATCAAAAGTCAAACTTTTATCATCAATATCCACAATATCCATATTGTATATATGTGTTCAATAGAATTAATGTGTATTGAACTTACTATAACAAGGAAACGTTAAAAACAACGAACAGACTACTAGATCCGCCATAACGTTACTAATGTAAACAACAGGGTTTTTTCCCCAATGACCTTTGACACCGACGCCATTTTGGCTTTATGACGTAAGTGTGGATTGGACTATAGTTTCAGTTCGATGACATATGCGCGGATCCAGAAAGAATTCCTATGGCGATCCAAGTGATAAAGAGATGTTTTCCGGGAGGAGAGCGGATGGAGAGTGCGAGGCCTATTTTAGGTAACTTTACAATGTGGATTTAAGGTAGCTCGCGGGTTTACCTGCTTGTGAGAAAACCTACCTTGAAAATTTGTCCACGTGATCCATAGGTTTTATAGGTTTATTTCTAAAATTTATTTAAGATTCGTCTGCGCGGTAATAATGTTATCGTGTTTAAAATACAGTGTCATTAATAAAATCAACCAACGCCATTTCAATGAAATATATAGTAAAATGCACATTTTAACCGAGAAACGCATTACAAAACTATGCTCCAAACTTTTAAACGATTCAGACGAAATTAATCATACTCAACACAAAAACAGAGGAGATAATTATGAATCAATTCATAAAAAAATATCAGTATGTGTTCTCGGCCAATTTTTGGCAAAAAAACTTTAAAGATTTAAAAGATTTCTTAAAATCTTATATTTTCATTACGACGTTAGCCTGACGTCATCATTTCCGTACCTCTTAGAACACCAAAATTGAAATGCCTTTATTGACAAGACTAGCTGTTTAACACATTTTAGAACATGTTAATGCTTATTAGACATTATTGTGAATGTTATTAAATGCAATTAATGTAAGGCTGTAAAGATACAGAAAATTGCTATACACTGTATTTGTTTTTTTAAAACTCAGAGTCAATCAATGCAAAAATAAAATGCCAGGCAACTACTGACATTATAAGTAAGTAATCGAATAAAACAGTTATCTCAAGCCAAAAGAAATTTAAGAATTTAATCGGTAGTACAGATTACGGAAGTTATAATTGTAAAAAAAAAAAGCGAAGTTGATGCATACAATCTATTTTAAAACATGTCTTTAAATGGAAGAGTTCTAACGCACACTCATTCTTTATCTTTATCAAACAAAATGTGACAATGTATGTTACATCTTTAAATTTTCAGTACTTGATATTATAAATCTTTGTATTAACAGTCATAAACCGCATATAAGCTTTTTAAAATATTTTCTTTTATACTTCTAAATATCTCATTTGTCAATCATTTAATATTTATTCGTTTGATGAGATATCGGCGCTTCTGATTGGTTGAAAAATTTCTTTGATACCTGCATCAATAAAATTTTAGCCGGATCTACTTTTCTCAACTGCTCTGATCTAACACTATTTATAGAACGGGAATTTCCAAGATAAACACTGTCAACAAAATGTAAAGTTGTGTCTGTTTTATTGTCAGCAAACAAAATGCAAACTTGTGAATATAAAAACTTGAAAGTTTAACCTTCAAAAATAAACAAAACACTTTGTTTGATTCACGAAATAGAAAATTAAGCGTCTTCTCACGATTTCGTCTGCTTGAGATCAATCAACATTTACAGCGAGGCTGGCTGTTCCTTTTCCAGGAATATTATAACGAACATATGCTATTTTCGTCCACGATCGCTTTTCCTTGGATGGTTATGTCCAGTTGCATATTCCAGCGATCTCACATGAAATGTAGTTTTAATACGAGTTTTTCTGCACAGTGAATGATATCACAAGCTATCGCATGTATTTTCCTTTCATTTTCAATTCAGCTGGTTCAGATTTTAACTCACTATTTGTGTTTAATCCATTAAATTCAGCCCAGTAGCTTTGCATCAGCTGAAGGCGAATCCATTTTGACTATTGTTGCTGTTGTTGTTTTGTATTCATACGCGCCGCTTCATTTACATTATTTACATTTTTAATCAATGACACTTCACATTTTTTAATTTGAAAATGTTTTATTAAATGATAAGAAATGAAGATAATAATTTTTCTATTGATCGACGTATCAAAGAAAAAATTGACCGGAAAACTTTTTCATCAATGCGCTACGCGCATTGATGAAGTTTTCCGGTCAATTTTTTCTTTGATACGTCGATCAATAGAAAAATTATTATCTTCATTTCTTAATTCTAAAATAAAATTATGAGTTTGCTATGACGGTCAACTCTTTACGTCGATTCCTATTGTGACGTCAGCAAACCCGCGAGCTACGTTAAGAAGTTTGATTTTTTTAGGGTAAGTTTGTCAGGAAAATACCCCCCCCCCCCCATGTCTCCCACCAGAGGGATCAGTGGATGAAAAACTATAGAATAAAAATTTAATCATTTATATATGATAAATAGATACATGTATATAATTTTGTTTAATTCACAACACATTATTTCTCTGACTAAAGTTTTATTGTTTAAAACTCACAAAATCCATGATACACAGCATAATCATGTTTAAAAAAAACAAACATATATACTCAATGTCTAAATACATTTTCAGGAAAACGGCTGATCAGATCAGGAAATTAAACACTCAAAAAAAAGAAACCCAACAAGGATCTGGATATTTTGGATGTGGATTTTCTGAAGCTTTGAACATTCAGCCGAGAAAACAAGGCTGTTAAAAAATCACACACAATTACTCTAAATCTTGAGATTTAAAGGTAAGTAATGATAATTAGCTATGACAGTTTGAATTCTACTTGGGTTAATATACCTGTATCACTCCTCTTTATAAGTAATGGGCCTCAGTCCCTTTGTGGCCTCGCTCCATTGCTGGTAAAGAATTGAGTGCTACACGTCCATTAACCTTCGTCATTAATACATGTAACAAAAAGTTTGTTCAGATAACCACATGTAAGTTAAACATATAGAGACCATTACCTTGTGTCATGTAAAAAACAAAGACTGTTTGACATGTTATAGATAAACTGTCATCTTATATGCATGAAATGATGAAGAGAGTTTGTTTATATGTAATATGAATATTGAATCATTTAATACACATTACCAATTACATAAACACAACCATTTTGTTTATATACTATACAAGAATGGACAGTCTACATGTAATATGAAAGAAACAAATTGTTTGCATTAAAAATTTGGTGTTAAAATGCACATAGTTTGATGACATGCAATATAATTATACACATGGAAACCTACATGTTATATAAATATAGTCAACAATTTGTTTACATCCAATAGAAAAACTTACATGACCCAATAACACAGATCATGTATATTTTACCTGTAATGATAAATACCTATATGATATAAACACACACAGCATTCTCACCTAATGTAGATGGTATATTCAGGATCAATACAAACACTGTCTTTACATGTAATATCTACACACAGTATGTAATGTATACTTGGTTCATTTGTTTACATCTAATTCATGCAGTTACTTGGTTTACATATAATATTGTACTTTCTTCACTTTACCTGTGTAGTGCTCAGCCACAAAGAGGTTGTCTCTGGTGTCCACACATAAACACCATGGAGCCTGTAAATCACAGTTGTCAATGTAGCGGAGGAACTGTCCGTCCTGATCCAGGATGTGGATACAGTCGTTGTTATAGTCTGCTGTCAGGATCTGACCCTGGCTGTCTGTTGTGATGCCGAGTGGATCAAATAATCCCTTGGTAGTAGAGGGAGGACCAGTGTAGGTAAACCGTAGTTTCCCGGCCTGATTGACCACCACCACTGCACGGGCTCTATTGTCTAACACACAGATATCTAGGTTCCTGTTCTCACTGATGTATTTAATGCCACCAAATGAATAGAGAGGTTGTCCATTGTCGTCGTACTGAATACTTTGTTTCTCTGTGGAGCCAGAGTAACACACAACTTTGGATTGTTTTTCATCATCACTGTCCATGACAACCAGAAGGTCACGAGAGGAGGTACTACAGACACCGCGAGGTCTCCACCCCCGTAGTCTGATCACTGTCTGTATCTGTGTATTCTTCACTATGTTAACAGTTCTATCTCTGTCATCAGTATAAACTAGATCCCCACTCCTTGTCACTGCTATGTCCTTTGGCCAGTTCCCTGACTTGGTTTGGATGGACTCTACTAGTTCTCCCTGCAGGTTGAAGAGTTTTATCATGATTTCATTACCACGCGTCCATACTTCTATATCAGTCAGACATGACACACCGTATAGAGATCCATACCCTGTGTCTATAGCTGTGATGACCCGGGGTACATCCATCAATGACCGGTCTTGGGGAGAAGACTCAGCTCCCTGGGGCGGCATGCTGTAGTCTTGTTTCTCTGTTGTAAAAGATAATGCTGACAGAGAACCAAACTGTTCAATCAGCTGATCTGTGTGGATTTTCTGAGGCCTAAAGTTTGGTAAGGACACTTTTATTTTAGGAGGCAATTTTCTGAATTCAGCGTTCCTGGATTTGTACTCGGAGACAAGGCAGACATCTTTGGAGTTCAGTAGCTTCTTCAGTTCAGCAATGGTCTGTGTGATTTCAGAAATTGTGTGTGTGATTTCATCTTCCTGTTTATTTAGGATTGGCAGGTGTTTGGATTCCATTTCCTCCACGTTAGATTTCAGGTTTGTGATAATGGTGTCTATTTCTCTGTGCCAGACTTCTCCTTGTTTGTCAATTGCTGTTGTCAATTTCCGGGATTTTTTACTCAGATCAGCTTTCTGCACTGGGATGTTGGATGCAATCTCTTTGTATTTAGGATAAATGAATATCTCCAATTCTTGAAAATCTTTTTGCAACTGTTCTGTTTTGCTTTCTAAGGTTTTAAGAATGTCAACTTGTATATGTCCTAAATGTTTTTTAGAAGAAATACACTGTACACAAATAGGAATGTCACACTGTTCACAGTGGAGTTCACATTGTCTGGTGGGGTGTTTCCTACACTTGGGATAGTTCAGAGTGGTTAAATATTGTTTTAGTGGCACCACTTTATGGACTTTAGAGGAATCAGAGAAATGTGTCTCTACACAGTCTTTACACAGGTGTATATGACAAACTTCACAGTACATGGGGGCCACAGAGTCCTGACACAGGGTGCAGCGTACAACATCCTGGGCGCTGTTCCTGGGGTCCATGGTTAGGGAACCTTTATGTACTATCTAGGGGGATCGACATTTATCTGAAAAGAATTTAGAACATGTAAATATGTGTATTGTCAAAATTACATGAATAATATTAAATGTAATTGACATCAAATTAATTTTATGCAGTACCTATGTACATGCCATATATTAATTAATTTATACCATTACATGCTATTGTTTTTGTAGGTGTATGGAACTTATCTATCAATCAACAGCAGTTTTAATTAACTAATTGTAAATAAATGTTCATAACTTGATATACTTTATAAACCTGTCAGATTATTTATAAATAAGTTTTTTGAAGAACTTACTTATTCAAATCCACAGGTAAACTACTTAACATCACAACCCAACATGGCGGGTTCTGGGTGTTTAATATTTGTTCCTGGTCTCCCAGCTATCCATGGGATTTATAGGTGCAATTATAACATTCTCTTTCCAATCAGTTCATGTAGATGGCAAATTGTTGTTCTTCAGGTCAACACAATATGGCTAATTCTAAGATCAAAGTCTCAAATTCTAAAAATCAAAGAAAATAAAAACCAATTTATATTCCAAAATAATTACTTGCACATGATTATTTGTAAGGTCTCAATCATTAATATCTACAAACTAGCTAGATGTAGCACCCCCCCCCCCCCCCCCAAATCTCCCACGGAAAAATAATTACCAGTCATAGAAAAAGATTTAGATACATTTATTAAGAAGAAAAAACCCAATTGATTTAAGAGAAAAGTCATACCTGCATGTTCAAGGGTTTCCGGAGATTACTTTTATGAACACTTCAGAACCACAGTGTTCTAATATTGAAAAAAATCCAATATGGCAGGTCGTAGGTGTTTATTGTTCCTGGTCTACCTACCTGTACAGCATCACGTGATTCAGACTTAAATGTCAGGTACAAACCTGTAATATGACAAGGACAGGTAAATCAGATATCGGAGTACTCTCAAATCTAGGTCAAACATTGTTATAGCATTGAATCATGATTTTTTGAAGTATACACTCTCATAACTGCAGCGGTGTGTGCATACAAATTGAGTAACGCGCGTTAGCGCGTTATGAAAATTTGTATGCACACACCGCTGCAGTTATGAGAGTGTATACTTCAAAAAATCATGATTTAATGCTTATATTTACATTTTTTTAACTTCTTGCCTTGTCTGCAAATGTGATTCATACCTTAAAATTCCTATCTTATCCTAAGGGTAAGTTACTATTAATGGAAGAGCCACAATAACAGCCACAAGCGTGAACTTTGATTTTCGCTTGTGACGTTGCAGTTTACAGCGTTCAACGTTTGTTACGTCATAATAAAACTCGTCAAATTGACCTTTGACTACTTGTTGCATTTAGAGGCATTTAAACATCACGGAATTTAATGGAAAAACACAGTAGAATGTAAATATTAAGGTTTAAACGAGAAACAGGATACTTTATTTGGTGAAAACAGAGAAACCGTATAAAACAGTCGGTTTAAATTCATTAATTTTTTTTTTAAAAACATGCACCCCATGTAAAATAATATTCTGTAATTGTGTGTGTTGGAGGAGGAGGGGGGATGTATATAGGAATATAGGAATCGGGCTGATCCATTTTTAAAACAACATTTTGTATTTAAAAGCTTAAGATTACTCTAAGTTACTAAAAAACAAAAGTAATATGAACAATGTTATCGATAACAATAGTTTCAAGCCATAAGGTGACATTCATAATGTGTATTGTCTGTGTTGACTTGATTCCTGTATTGTGCCTTTACACAGGGTGTGCTGTCAACTGGCAAGCTGCGGGACAGTCCCTGATATCCTTACAAAGCAGAGCTATAGGAGCATGCATCCATCAATTATCTCGGACCACGGCACGTCTGGAAGCTGCATGTTCCTCTCAACATCACAGGAGAGGAGTCAGTAGCTGACGTAAAACAGAGACTGAGGGTAGAAATATTTTTATTCCATAGTTTGTTGTCTGATAATTTTCTTCGTTAATTTTGCTGTGAGCTAATGTGAAATATTCATTGGGTGCATTTATGAAGTACCTTAATGTTCTTGTACATTCTGGTTTTTGGCTCACCTGAGCTTTTCTGATCACTTTTTGTCCAGCGTCCGACCGTCTGTCTCTCTGTAATCTTCCTTCATTTTAAACGTCTTCTCCGGATTCAAGTTTGTTAAAATGAAAGGAAAAAAAGGAAAGAGAAAATAAAGAAAAATCATTACTCAAAGAAATAGATAAATTAGAGTCTGAGGAAAATATTAATCTACATGCAGTTGAAGAAAAGAGATTATTACTAGAAACGTTAGGAAAGAAAAGATGATAGGGCATATGATCAGAGGTAAAGCTAGATGGGTTGAGGAAGGAGAAAAGCCTACCAGATATTTTTGTAACTTGGAAAATCGTAATTATATTAATAAAACTATTAAAAAATTAGATTTAGAAGGAAGTGGTATGATCTATGACCAGGCAGGAATTCTTAATGAAGTTAAAACTTTTTACAAAAATCTCTATGCAAAAAGAGATTCTGAACTATTGGACCTAGACCTCGAAGATATTATTCAAATCCATATTCCAAAATTAGATACATGTCTCTCAGAATCATTGGACAGAAATATATCTGAAAATGAAATTTATGAAGTCTTAAAAAACATGAAAAACAATAAATCCCCAGGTAGCGATGGATATACTGTCGAGTTTTTTAAATTCTTTTGGGTTGACCTAAAGGAATTTATTCTGAAGTCAATAAATTGTATTTTCTCCAAAAAGGAACTTCCTATTTCTCAACGTTTGGGAATTATATCATGTTTGCCGAAGGGAGATAAACCTAGACAATTTTTAAAAAACTGGCGACCGATTACACTTTTGAATGTTATATATAAACTTATTTCAGGTTGTCTTAGTTCGAGAATTAAATCTACTTTAGATTATCTTATTTCTGACACTCAGTCGGGCTTTATTAAAGGAAGATACATTGGAGAAAATACCAGATTTATATATGACTTAATGCATTTTACTGAAGTTAAGAAAATACCAGGACTATTAGTGTTAATAGATTTTGAAAAAGCCTTCGATTCAATTTCTTGGTCTTTTATTTACAAAGTCTTAAAGTTTTTCGGATTTGGTGAATACATTATACAATGGGTTAAGATTCTTAACACTAATTTCAAGGCAGCTGTTTTACAAAGTGATTTTTTATCGGACCAACTTTGTGTTGAGAGAGGATGTAGGCAAGGAGACCCTGTTGTACCTTATTTATTTTTTCTTTGTGCTGAGATTCTATCAGCCTTGATAAAGGAAAATAATGATATTAAGGGCATTCTGATACATGGTAAGGAACATAAAATAAGTCAATATGCTGATGATACATCTTTAATTCTTGATGGCTCACCTAATTCACTATTTACAGCTTTTGATACTTTAGAATTTTTTTCAAAACTATCTGGGTTGAAAGTAAATAGCTCTAAAACAAAAATAATTTGGATAGGATCGAAAAAAATTTCAAATCAGGTGTTTCATCACTCTAGATGGAAACTTGATTGGGGTTCAACAACATTTAACTTATTGGGTATCTGTTTTTCTGTTGATTTAGAACAAATTACTGACCTAAACTACTCTATGCAGATTCCTAAAATAAAAAGTATGATAAAACATTGGAATAGAAGAATTCTTACTCCAATTGGTCGTGTGACTGTAGTAAAGTCCTTAATCATTCCAACAATCAACCACTTATTTATATCATTGCCGACACCCAGAAGGGAGACAATTTTATCTCTCAATAAAGACATTTTTGAATTTGTTTGGAATGCAAAGTGTGACAAAATAAGGCGTTCAGTTATAACTCAAGACTATCAACAAGGAGGGTTAAAAATGTTAGAAATGAACAAATTTATTATGTCATTGAAATGCTCATGGTTGAAAAGGTTGATTAAAGGTAAAAAATCATGGATAGATATTTTTGAAGCTATTAATGGTGTACAAATTGTTAACAAATTACTTGATTTTGGTGATGCATTCATATCAGAATGTGTAATTCCAAAAAATAATGTTTTTTGGCAAGATGTTTTCAATTCTTTTCTCTGTGTTATAAAATCTTTTAATGGGAGTTTCGTCAAAGAAAACCTCCCTAGTATTCCTGTTTGGTATAACACAAATATTAAAATGGGTATGAAAACACTATTTATAAAAAGCTGGTATGAAAAGGGTGTCAAAATAATCAGTGATTTTCTTGATGTGGATGGAAATCTTTTACCACATGATATTTTTCAACATAGATTCAATATGAATGTCTGCATTATGCAGTATAACAGTGTAGTAAGTGCCATATCAAGATATCTTAAATCTTTTCTAACAAAAAATTCATACCAAGGGTTTATTACTCCATACATTCCAATATATTATAAATCTTTGTTGTTGCATAATAAATGTACTAATGTAGTGTATAGACAATTAAACTCTTGTTATGTAATTCCTACTTCCATATCCAAGTGGGAATCAGAGTTAGTTCAATATGGAGCCAACATATGTGTTAATGATGCTTTTAATGTATGCTTTAAAACAACCAAAGACACTCAGCTACAATGGTTACAATTTAGATAACTTCATAGAATTCTACCTGTGAATCATTACTTAAAGAAAATTAAGGTGGTGTCCTCTGACTGTTGCTCATTTTGTAAACATGAAGTTGAGACAATTCAGCATGTCTTCATAAACTGTGAAAAAGTATCCACAATATGGAGCAACCTAAGCTTGCATATTTACCATGCAACGTCCTTAAGACTTGGTTTTAATGTAGTTAATATTTTGTTTGGTGAACTTCCAATGTCTAAAAACAACAAAGTTATTAATTTAATTATTCTATGTTCGAAACAATATTTGTTTACTTGTTTAAAAAAAGGCAAACTGCCATGCCTTTCTGGACTTTTATCTTATTTATTTAACAAATACAAGGTTGAAAAATATATAGCTTGTAAAAATTTTGAAATGCAAAAATTTGTCAATACCTGGCAACCCTGGTATTCTATTTTTGACACTATGATTCAATCTTAGTCATGTTATTTGTCTTAATTAACACTTTGTTCATTAATTACCAATTTATGTGCTTTCATCCGTTCTAATATTCTTACTCTTTTATATTTACCATATGATTTTTTTGTTTTTGTTTTTCTTTTGTTTTTTTGTTTTTTTGGTTTAATTCTTTTGTTATTTTTTCAATTTAAGCAGCCTCTACCAATTAGATTGAGTGTGAGAGAGTGAGCATGCGTGAAAGAATATTTAAAAAACTGTATTGAATTTATTTATTATGTTTCTTGAGAGTAAAATAAAAAAAAAAAAAAAAAAAAAAAAGTTTGTTAAAATGTTTGTTAAAAGCTGAAAGCTCAAATGAGCTATTCTGATCACATTTTGTCTGTCGTCCGTCTGTCTGTCTGTCTGTCCGTCTGTTTGTCTGTCTGTCCGTTTGTCCGTCTGTCTGTAAACTTTTCACATTTTCAACATCTTCTCAAAAACCACTTGGCCAATTTCAATCAAAATTGTATAACCGCCGTTTTGTACCGTATGGGGTATTTTCCGTACCGGGCGATTACTAGGGAAATAGCTTGCTGTATTTTCCACATTTATTCCAGTTAATAACACAATTATACAAACAGTTACCCTCCGTTCTGTACATATTAAAAAGGGGGAACTCGCTTATTAATAATTCTAACTTAATGTTAACCTACATATGACAGTGAAGTAAAACGTAACGGGTTAGACGGACGACTTGTATCTTGACTCTTAACCTCTAACTATCAACTCTGACTCTCTACTCTCTTCAACTAACCTAGAATCATCTGTAAAACATATAATAATATTTTACTGGCGTGACCATCTAAATACCCATATCTATTGCTTTTTGAGCGTTTGAAGTTTTGCATCGCTTATCTGAAAGTGACACACAAGAAACCTGTTTGTTTTCATTTCCAATAATTGAAGTAACATTTTCAATTTCATAGAATTTGCCTACAGATAAGTCTTTTGATATGTTAATTTCTGAATTAGTCGGGTTCATAATTCTTGCTACAGATTTGTTGTCTTTCATTTTAACCAAGCAAGTTGCTCCTACAACCGAATGAGTACAGTCAGTGCGGAATTCATTTCAATGACACCAAATTTTGACTTAAAGAAATCTTTGTGATTTGATTGAACTGGTACAATAATTTCAGATCTGGGGGGAATTTTCACACTGCTGATTAATGAAATATTGCACACAAAACTTTCATCTTTTCTCAGAAATGGGACAACTGTAATTCCTTTCTGCAAAATCAAATTTCCTTCAGAAAAATCAGTTTTAGCATTTTGTGTTTTGAGAAAATCTAGGCCTAAAATCAAATCTTGAGAGCACTGATCTGTGACATGAAATGACTGATGAAGCTCAAGGTTGCCGATTTCAACTGGAGTTGTAGTTTGACCATTTATTTTGAGATGAGTGCCAGTAACACCTTGTGCAAACGTAACTGAATTTTGAAGAGGATAATTTCTGTGCAATTTCGCCTTTTTGTATAGCTTTTCAGATATGATAGAAATGTCTGCCCATGTATCAACTAAAGCCGAAACAACATGACCGGCAACCCTAGCTTTGACCTTGTTTTGATGTTCATCGCTAGAAACAGACCCAACAACTTTTTGTTTTTGACGGGGCTTCGAACGTTTGAATTTTGATGGGCACATTCTTGCAATATGCCCGATTTTCTTGCATAATCTACACATTCTAGTAATACAGCGACATTGTGAAGGAAAATGGTCACACTTACCACAACGAAAGCAGGGTGTTCTGTAATGTTTGGGCGGTTTTCTCTGTTGATTTGTACAATGGGACACATTTGTATTAAAAGACACAGATTCGCACTTTTGATATGGTAGCACATTTTGAAAAATTGGATTAATACACACATTTTCAGGATTTTGATATGGTGGTACTATTTGATTTTCTTGATCACAAACTTGATTCACACACTCTGTATCACGCAGCACTTTATTTGATATTTCGTCGACCCTTTTCTGCAGATTGTCAAACACTGAATTGATCGCTTCCACTTCACTCGCCTCCGCTTTCTTCTTTCTTCTCTCTGCAACCTCAGCAACTCGGAGACGCTTTTCTATATCCTGTGGTGTCTTCCCGTCAAGTAGAGGCAGGAACTGTAGTATTTCTTCATCGTTAAGTTGTGTCGCCTTTGCGAACAAGTTAAACTGAAAAATCCATTTTTCGGCATTTTCTTTAAAATTCCCTTTAAAGTTGGCTGGCGCGAATTTCGAAATATCCATATTGAACTTCATCTTCACTGCGTTTCAGGCGTTGTCCGTTCAGTTGTCCGTAACTTCTCGTCCTACCGTTCTTATACGTTTCCTCATGTCTAGGTTGAAATGTCTATTTTTCCTGTGAGAGGTACATCTTTGGGAAATCAGGATACTCCACCAATTATAACCGCCGTTTTGTACCGTATGGGGTATTTTCCGTACCGGACGATTACTAGGGAATTAGCTCAACACTCGCTGTATTTTCCACATTTATTCCAGTTAATAACACAATTATACAAACAGTTACTCTCCACTCTGAAAACATTAAAAAGGGGGAACTCGCTTATTAATAATTCTAACTTAATGTTAACCTACATATGACAGTGAAGTAAAACGTAACGGGTTAGACGGACGACTTGTATCTTGACTCTTAACCTCTAACTATCAACTCTGACTCTCTACTCTCTTCAACTAACCTAGAATCATCTGTAAAACATATAATAATATTTTACTGGCGTGACCATCTAAATAATTGACATGTATAAATCATCCAATCAGAGAATATATTTCTTGATCCTAACTGACCATCGTCCAGGTAAACGCCCATTTATTCACCTGCGTTAATCCGCTAATTGTTATGTAATTGCATTAACTCTATTAGTGTCAAACACACATTTCTTAGCTGAAACCATTGTCCTTCAATCCTGCCCTTCTATAATAAGTATATTTCCTAAAGCTACACTTGATTACTTAAATGTCTTATTTCTTTGTTACAGTTAAGACGTTTGATAAACATTAATTTACATTCTATCACATCACAGTCAGGAGGAATTTCACGATAATTAAGAAGAGTAAATAACGTTAATTTACCAACAAGCTAAACTATAGAAAATGTTCGCAATATGTAAAATATACATTTTACATGGTGATACTTGGCACAAAGCATCCTTAGCCTAAGGGGATTCAAAGTTGTGAAAATTAAGGATCACGCCCTTTTGCAAAGGGAGATAATTAGGAATTTATGAAAATTTTCGAGAAATTTTCAAAAATCTTCTTCTCATGAATCATAACACCAGGAAAGCTGTAACTTGTGTGGAAGCATCCTCAGGTAGTGTACATACAAAATTGTAAAAAATCATGACCCCCGGGGGTAGGGTGGGGCGACAATGGGGGGTCGAAGTTTAACATATGAACATATAGAGTAAATATTTAAAAATCTTCTTCTCAGAAACTAATCAGCCAGCAAAGCTGAAACTTGTGTGGAAACATCCTCAGGTAGTGTAGATTCATAGTTGTGAAAATCATGACCCCCGGGTGTAGGGTGGGGCCACAATGGGGGGTCGAGGTTTAACATAGGAATATATAGAGTAAATCTTTAAAAATCTTCTTCTCAGAAACTTATCAGCCAGGAAAGCTGAAACTTGTGTGGAACCATTCTCAGGTAGCGTAGATTTAAAGTTTTGAAAATCATGGCCCCCAGGTGTAGGGTGGGGCCACAATGGGGTGTCAAAGTTTAACATAGGAATATATAGAGTAAATCTTTAAAAATCTTGTTCTCAGAAACTAATCAGCCGGCAAAGCTGAAACTTGTGTGGAAGCATCCTCAGGTAGTGTAAATTCAAAGTTGTGAAAATAATAACTCCTGGGGTAGGGTAGGGCCACAATGGGGGGGGGGGGGGTCGAAGTTTTACATAGGAATATATAGAGTAAATCTTTAAAAATCTTCTCCTCAGAAACTTATCAGCCAGGAAAGCTGAAACTTGTGTGAAAGCATCCTCAGGTAGTCTAGATACAAAGTATGTATTATGTATTAGTGTACATTGTCCAGATAGTTTGTATTATGACTCCATTTAGCTGATTTTATGATACCTATTGTTTCTCAGGTGAGCGATGTGGCCCATGGGCCTCTTGTTAGTGCGATCATTTCAAGCGAGCAAAAGTGAAAGTAGAGAAGCAGAAATTTTCTGGTGAGGAAAAATACTTTATTCTATAGTCTGTCCCAAGATATTTATGCAGCACATTTGTACGATTTTTAATAAAAATACACTTACCTGTGAAAGAAGTGCAATTGAAATAGTTGAAAGGGATATTTTCCAAGATAATTTCATTGACACATTATCAACTGTCACTCAGAAAAATTCACAAGAACGAAAACAGATTCCTTACGGAGATTTATAATGGGAATGTTTACATTTTTTCTCCATTCGGAATACACTCGGAATACATCGCGCAATATTTCAACGTTATCATCCGGGCTTGCTGCAATACAAAATCTCCGTAGACATCACATTTTTTAGCATTGTATTGAAACCTGATAAGCTAACAGGGGCGTTTTGACTGAGAAATCTTTGAAATTTTTCATACTTTTGAATGAACATCATTTGAATCCTGAGGTATTTATAAATATCAAGCAATTAAGCCAAATGTGAATCCAAAATATCTTGGGACAGAGTATAGCCGTGTCCAGGTATCTAAGATTAGTTTGCATTGTAAGGGAATTGTATTAGTGTCTGTTAGGTTCCAATTCTATATTTATGATGATAGATTCGCATTAAATTTAAGTAAATTAATTTGTCTAATGATGCATGTGACATGACTATGTACCGAAGATGTAGGTATGCACTCTTTATTAAACATGTAAAAAACTACCATATTGGTTAGTACTTAATCCACAAAACCTATCTTTGTTTATCATAATCAAAATTGAATGAAATTATCAGTTATCATTTAAAGAAGTATGTACTAGTATTGATTTATTCATACTATTGAAAAAATAGATCAATATGTTGGGTTGGGGGTTGATACTGAATGTTGGTGGGGGGAGAGGGGTGTTGGTCTTTAGGCTGTACAGATGTGTTGTGCATGAAGATGTAGTTATAATTGTTGCCTATCTGTTCTCTCTTTCTGTATCTCTCCCTCTCTCTCTCAATCTTAATCTCTCTCTCTCTCTCTCTCTCTCTCTCTCTCTCTCTCTCTCTCTCTCTGAGACTGCTTTTGACATGGAATTGCAAATGTTGGGGATAGTGTTTGTTACATGTAGAATTAAATTCAAAACATTTCATTTTAGATAACATGTAAATTGAAATCTTCTTCAAAGAATAAAACACAACAATGAGCCACACTTGATGTAAGTAAATTTATTTTGTAAGTACACTCGTCCAAGTTTAAAAGAAGGAACCTGTACAAACTAATATACCCTGGCCAGTATTTTACATGCAGATAATTTAGAATATTTAGAAAAAGTGTGGAAAACTTTTTATTGAATATACATATTTCACAGACTTAGTGGGTATTTCTTGTTCTTCTGGATTTTAAACTTTAGTTAAATGTAGACTCTCTTCCACAGGATATGTCTTTTGATAAAGTTTGTTAAATTTGTTACCATGGTAACAATATACAAGGGTAAAAAAAACCTCCTTATTAGCAAGTTTCTTTTCCCGATGACATATATTTGATGAGTTAAGTCATGGTGCATTTGTTCCGAAATTAGGCTTAACGAGGCCGAGTACAGAACGAGTATGCACGCTTTCGTGCATCGTTTCTTTTGTATTGTGACGTCATCTTTTTGCTTTGTGGACGCCATGGCGTGAGAGTTTCAACTCCGAATATTCCGTGATATTTGTTGAAAATAGCTCGTTTTATGCGTAAAATTGATATTATATTGAGGAATAAACATAAATGTCTCGAAGTATAAGCTATATTTGGGCTCGGGTCGAAAACGTGAAGAGGGTTCAGCAAGCCTAGCCCTCTGTCACGTTTTCTCAACTCGCCTGAATATCGCTTAATTCATTTATTTCAAGACATTAACCATGTATTTTATATTAATGACCCTAAATATGTGATGTTATATGTTTATTTATTACTTAAATATGTTTTAATAATACTATAAAGATCACCATTTCAGTCTTTGTCAAATAAAAAATAGCCATTATCTGACAAACTGGGATATTGGGCATACAAAAAATTACTTTGATAAGACCCCTGGAACAAACCAGGAGGTAGAAAGTTTTTTTATTTGACCATTTAATGCCTTTTAGCACTAACTTTAATATGTAGAACAGAAAGGAAATCCCTAGGGCAGAAGTTTAAAAAATGTGCAAAATTGGTACATTTCAAGCAAAATCCCATTATGTCCTATGTTAAAAATTTACAAACTTTGAGATGATCCCTTAAACAAACGGTGTGGTAAATGTCTTATTTTTTAATCTTAAAATGATAATTATATCGTTAGAAATTCCTGTAAAAAAAATCATTCAAAAATCTAGGGCAGAACAAATTAGACCCGGTCTCGTTAAATAAAAGTTCAGCAAATATTACACTTGCGTGAGTAAAAACAAATCATCACTATGACGTCATTATGACGTCATAGGTGAGGTAATCTCAAGCTAGCATCAAAATGGAGCAAAAACTGAATTTAGGGCTTCACATTATAGTTCCAGTTGATCTGACTACCATCTGACCCACCCTCCCCTCTAGATTAGCGCAAGCCGCAGGGATTTTTTTTATCCTAAATTTAATACATATTTCTGGTAATATTAAAGGCTAGTAACTGACTATTAATCAAAAATGATAACTACACCAACTTTAATATATTTATGTTTGTTTTAGTTACAATTGGAAGAGGAGGGTGTACATATCAAGGTCGGGTTCGGGTCACAACTACGGAAAGGTACTTGTCGTCTGGAGGAAACAGATGGATATATTTTTAAGGGTACTTTATACATATAGCTTATATTTATATATCATTAGGCCTATGGATTATTTTAAATTTCAACAGCGTGCTGTGTTATTTATAAAAAAAAAATCCCCTGTGTGTTGTTGTCATACATGTACTCGGGCACAGCAGTCAGAATAGGTCTTCATGCCTTATAACAAAAACCCCGAATGTTTCTGACAAAGATCAAGATGAAAGTTATTATATAAAATATTAAACATGTAAGCCCTTCAAAGAAACGTTTTTTTTTTAATCATGCAAACTTCTTTTAAACAAGATAATAGCATAACATGTCTATATTTCATGTTTCTTTGAATCAATACGACATTCGTTTCAGTTCGATGGCATATACGCGGATCCAGAAAGAATTCCTATGGCGATCCGAGTGATAAAGATGTTTTCCGGGAGGAGAGCCGATGGAGAGTGCGAGGCCTATTTTAGGTAACTTTACAATGTGGATTTAGAAGTTTGATTTTTTTAGGGTAAGTTTGTCAGGACCCCCCCCCCCCCCCCCATGTTTCCCACCAGAGGGATCAGTGGATGAAAAACTATAGAATAAAAATTTAATAATTTATATATGATAAATAGATACATGTATATAATTTTGTTTAATTCACTACACATTATTTCTCTGACTAAAGTTTTATTGTTTAAAACTCACAAAATCCATACATAGTATAATCATGTTTAAAAAAAACAAAAAACATATATACTCATTGTCTAAATACATTTTCAGGAAGATGTCTGATCAGATAAGGAAATTAAACACTCAAAAAAAAGAAACCCAACAAGGACCTGAATATTTTGGATGTGGATTTTCTGAAGTTTGAACATTCAGCAGAGAAAACAAGGCTGTTAAAAAATCACACACAATTACTCTAAATCTTGAGATTTAAAGGTAAGTAATGCTAATTAGCTAAGACAGTTTGTATTCTACTTGGGTTAATATACCTGTATCACTCCTCTTTATAAGGAATGGGCCTCAGTCCCTTTGTGGCCTCGCTCCATTGCTGGTAAAGAATTGAGTGCTATGCGTCCATTAACCTTCGTTATTAAAACATGTAACAAAAAGTTTGTTCAGATAACCACATGTAAGTTAATCATATAGAGACCATTACCTTGTGTCATGTAAAAAACAAAGACTGTTTGACATGTTATAGATAAACTCTTATCGTATATGCATCTAATGATGAAGAGAGTTTGTTGATATGTAATATGAATATTGAATCATTTAATATACACATTACCAATTACATAAACACAGCCATTTTGTTTATATACTATACAAGAATGGACAGTCTACATGTAATATGAAAGAAACAAATTGTTTGCATTAAAAATTTGGTGTTAAAATGCACATAGTTTGATGACATGCACTATAATTATACACATGGAAACCTACATGTTATATAAATACAGTCAACAATTCGTTTACATCCAATAGAAAAACTTACATGACCCAATAACACAGATCATGTATATTTTACCTGTAATGATAAATACCTATATGTAGTAAACACACACAGCATTCTCATCTAATGTAGATGGTATATTCAGGATCAATACAAACACTGTCTTTACATGTAATATCTACACACAGTATGTAATGTATACTTGGTTCATTTGTTTACATATAATTTATGCAGTTAATTGATTTACATATAATATTGTACTTTCTTCACTTTACCTGTTCTGTTCTCAGCCACAAAGAGGTTGTCTCTGGTGTCCACACATAAACCCCATGGACGCTGTAAACCACAGTTGTCAATGTAGCGGAGGAACTGTCCGTCCTGATCCAGGATGTGGATACGGTGGTTGTGTGTGTCTGCTGTCAGGATACGACCCTGGCTGTCTGTTGAGATGCCGCGTGGATCAAATGATCCCTCGGTAGTAGAGGGAGGACCAGTGTAGGTAAACCGGAGTTTCCCGGCCTGATTGACCACCACTACTGCATGGGCTCCATAGTCTGACACACAGATATCTAGGTTCCTGTTCTCACTGATGTATCTACCAGATGAATAGAGAGGTTGTCCTTTGTCATCGTACTGAATACTTTGTTTCTCTGTGGAGCCAGAGTAACGCACAACTTTGGATTGTTTATCATCATCACTGTCCATGACAACCAGGAGGTCACCGGAGGAGGTACTACAGACACCGCGAGGTTCCCACCCATGAAGTCTGATCACTGTCTGTATCTGTGTATTCTTCACGATGTTCACAGTTCTATCATAGTAATCAGTATAAACTAGATTACCACTCCTTGTCACTGCTACGTTACGTGGAGCGTTCCCTGACTTGGTTTGGATGGACTTCACTGGTTCTCCCTGCAGGTTGAAGAGTTTCATGTTGTTTCTACCACCACGCGTCCATACTTCTGTATCATTCACACACGTCACACCGTATAGATGTGTATACCCTGTGTCTATAGCTATGATGATCTGGGGGACATCCATCAGTGACCGGTCTGGGGGAGAGGACTCGGCTCCCTGGGGCGGCATGCTGTAGTCTTGTTCCTCTGTTGTAAAAGATAATGCTGACAGAGAACCAAACTGTTCAATCAGCTGATCTGTGTGGATTTCCTGAGGCCTAAAGTTTGGTAAGGACACTTTAAGTTTAGGAGGCAATCTTCTGAATTCAGTGTTCCTGGATTTGTACTCAGAGACAAGGCATACATCTTTGGAGTTCAGTAACTTCTTCAGTTCAGCAATGGTCTGTGTGATTTCAGAAATTGTGTGTGTGATTTCATCTTCCTGTTTATTCAGGACGACCAGGTGTTTGGATCCCATTTCCTCCACGTTAGATTTCAGGTTTGTGATAATGGCGTCTATTTCTCTGTGCCAGACTTTTCCTTGTTTGTCGATTGCGGTTGTCAATTTCTGGGAGTTTTTACTCAGATCAGCTTTCTGTACTGGAATGTTAGATGCAATCTCTTTGTATTTAGGATAAATAAATATCTCCAATTCTTGAAAATCTTTTTGCAACTGTTCTGTTTTGCTTTCGAAGGTTTTAAGAATGTCAACTTGTATATGTCCTAAATGTTTTTTAGAAGAAATACACTGTGCACAAACAGGAATGTCACATTGTTCACAGTGGAGTTCACATTGTTTGGTGGGGTGTTTCCTACACTTGGGATAGTTCAGAGTGGTTAAATATTGTTTAAGTGGCACCACATTATGAACTTTAGAGGAATCAGAGAAATGTGTCTCTACACAGTCTTTGCACAGGTGTATATGACAAACTTCACAGTACATGGGGGCCACAGAGTACTGACACAGGGTGCAGCGTACAACATCCTGGGCGCTGTTCCTGGGGTCCATGGTTAGGGAACCTTTATGTACTATCTAGGGGGATCGACATTTATCTGAAAAGAATTTAGAACATGTAAATATGTGTATTGTCAAAATTACATGAATAATATTAAATGTAATTGACATCAAATTAATTTTATGCAGTACCTATGTACATGCAATATATTAATTTATACCATTACATGCTATTGTTTTTGTAGGTGCATGGAACTTATCTATCAATCAACAACAGTTTTAATTAACTTATTGTAAATAAATTTTTATAACTTGATATAGTCTATAAAACTGTCAGATTATTTATAAATAAGTTTTTTGAAGAACTTACTTATTCAAATCCACAGGTAAACTACTTAACATCACAACCCAACATGGCGGGTTCTGGGTGTTTAATATTTGTTCCTGGTCTCCCAGCTATCCATGGGATTTATAGGTGCAATTATAACATTCTCTTTCCAATCAGTACATGTAGATGGCAAATTGTTGTTCTTCAGGTCAACACAATATGGTTAATTCTAAGATCAAAGTCTCAAATTCTCAAAATCAAATATAATAAAAACCAATTTATATTCCAAAATAATTACTTGCACATGATTATTTGTAAGGTCTCAATCATTAATATCTACACACTAGCTAGATGTAGCACCCCCCCCCCCCCCCAAAAAAAAAAATCTCCGATGGAAAAATAATTACCAGTCATAGAAAAAGATTTAGATACATTTATTAAGAAGAAAAAACCCAATTGATATTAAGAGAAAAGTCATACCTGCATGTTCAAGGGTTTCCAGAGATTACTTTTATGAACACTTCAGAACCACAGTGTTCTAATATTGAAAAAATCCAATATGGCAGGCCGCAGGTGTTTATTGTTCCTGGTCTACCTAACTGTACAGCATCACGTGATTCAGACTTAAATGTCAGGTACACAACTGTATTATGACAAGGACAGATAAATCAGATATCGGAGTACTCTCAAATCTAGGTCAAACATTGTTAAGGTGGCTCGACACACCAATGCATTATTTGATGGATCGATGAAGAATTGTCTTTGAGAAATGATTATTAAAAAATGACACCTATATCGGCCTCTGATTATTTTATATGAATTTTTTTGTATTTTTTTATAGAAACCGGAAACATCGTTTTAGCTGCGAACAAGATATATTAGAGCTAAAAATTTGTTATCAATTAATGCACAATACAATTATCTATAAATACATATCAAAAACGGCTAGATAAACTTTGAAATATTTTTGTAAAAAAAATATTTATGAAAATGAAAAAAAAAGGATTGTAGATATTTTTTAAATCTATGGATAAAAACTGCAGATAAACTGTTACTCGCATTTAACAATTGCTGTACAATCATATTTCAACAAGAAATTGAAACCAAATAGTGAAATTAAAGTATAAATGGAAAATTTTAAAATCGAACCGATCCCGATTGTAATTAAACTGATCCCGAACAAATCACATAAAGTTAGAATGAATCAGAATTTTGCAAAAATTTCAGGTTGTTTAGCTGTAAAATGGTTTCGTCATTTACTAACTTTATAATTTATATCAATTACTTAGAAAAAAAACTGCAGTTTATTTGTAAATTTCAATTTTAAAATAATTCTGATCGGGATCGTTTTTTTCAATCGGGATCGGTTCAAATTTGATAAATAGCAATTTTTCCAAAATTTCGCATTTTCATTTCAATTTCTTTTAAAAATATCATTGTTTAGTAAATAGTTTATGTGACTATATGATATTTTTAAAATTTTATCCATAGATTAAAAAGATATTAAAGAATTACAATTTTGATTTTTAGAAATATTTTTTTAATTAAAAAATTAAACACTTGACCAAACGATCTTTGGCATGAATCTATTTATAATTATATTACACATTAATTGACAACAAGTTTTAAGCTCTAATATACTCTGTTTGTCTGCAAAACAGTTTTTCCTATTTCACTGAAAAAATACAAAAACAATTCGTATAAAATAACTGGAAGCCGATATTGATCTCTGTTTTGTGGAATCATGTTTCAAAAAAGATTCTCTATCGATCCATAAAATAAAATTTTGGTGTGTCGAGGAACCTTAAGGTTTAAACGGGAAACAGCATACTTTATTTGGTGAAAACAGAGAAACCGTATAAAACATTCGGTTTAGATTCTTTATTTTTTTTTTCAAAAAACATGCACCCCACTTAAAAAAAATAATCTGTAGTTGTGTGTGTTTGAGGAGGAGGGTGGATGTATATAGGAATATTGGAATCGGGCTGATCAATTTTAAAAACAACATTTTGTATTTAAAAGCTTAAGGTTACTCTAAGTTACTAAAAAACAAAAGTAATATGAACAATGTTATCGATAACAATAGTTTCAAGCCACAAGGTGAAATTCATATTGTGTATTGACTGTGTTGACTTGATTCCTGTATTGTGCCTTTACACAGGGTGTGCTGTCAACTGGCAAGCTGCAGGACAGTCCCTGATATCCTTACAAAGCAGAGCTTGACCATACTATAGGAGCATGCAGCCATCAATTATCTCGGACCACGACACGTCTGGAAGCTGCATGTTCCTCTCAACATCACAGGAGAGGAGTCAGTAGCTGACGTAAAACAGAGACTGAGGGCAGAAATATTTTTATTCCATAGTTTGTTGTCTGATAATTTTCTTCATTAATTTTGCTGTGAGCTAATGTGAAATATTCATTGGGTGCATTTATGAAGCACTTATTCTGGTTTTTGGCTCACCTGAGCTTTTCTGATCACTTTTTGTCCAGCGTCCGTCCGTCTGTCTCTCTGTAATCTTCCTTCATTTTAAACTTCTTCTCCGGATTCAAGTTTGTTAAAATGAAGGGCCGCGCTCTCTTTCAAGGGGAGATAATTAGGATTTATTGAAAATTTGTTGATATTTTTCAAAATTTTCTTCTCAGAAACCATTTGGCCAGAAAAAGTGAAACTTGTGTGGAAGCACCCTCAGATAGTGTAGATTCAAGTTTGTGTAAATCATTGTCCCTGGGGTAAGGTGGGGCCACAATGGTGGGTCGAAGTTTTACATAGAATATATAGAGTAAATCTTTAAAAAGCAACCAATCAGCAAGGAAACCTGAAACTTGTGTGGAAGCTCCCTGACATGTAGTGTAGATTTAAAATTGTGAAAATTATGATCCCCAGGGGTAGAGTCGGGCCACAATGGGGGGGGGGTCGTACTTTTACATAGGAATGTTTAGTGTAAATATTTAAAATTTTCATCTCAAAAACCATTTGGTTAGAAAAGCTGAAACTTCTGTGGATACATCCTCAGATAGTGTAGATTCATGTTTGTTCAAATCATGGTCCCCGGGGTAAGGAGGGGCCACAATGGGGGAGAGGGGTGAAGTTTAAAAATTTACATAGGATTATAAAATTAGAAAATTTTACAGCTCATCTGAGTAAATCTTTAAAAATCTTCTTCTCAGAAAGCAATCAGCCAGGAAAGCTGATACTTGTGTGGAAGCATCCTTAGCTGGCATAGATTCAAAGTTGTGAAAATCATTACCCTTGGGGGTAGGGTGGGACCACTTTGGGGGGGGGGGGGGCGACGTTTTACATATGAATATATTCAGTAAATCTTAAAAAAAATCTTCTTCTCAAGAACTATTTGGCCAGGAAAGCTGAAACTTATATGTAAGCATCGATCCTCAGGTAATGTAGATTCAAGGTCGTGAAAATCATGACTCTTGAGGGTAGGGTGGGGTCACAAGGGGGGAAGGGGAGACAAATTTTACATAGGAATATAAAGAAAAATATCTTTAAATCTTTTTCTAAAAAAACATTTGCCTGTAAAAGCTGTAACTTTAGTGGAAGCAACTTCAGATAGTGTAGATACAAATTTGTTCAAATCACAATCTTTAAGAGAAGTGCCACATTGGGGATTCAGTTAATTGGGGAAGCATTTTTATATATCGCTGATTCTGTAAAATTGTTTAAACTTTGGCCCCTGAATGATTATTTGGCCTCACAAGGGGTTTAGATTTTGATGTAGGTTTATATCCTGTATATGGGTATATCCCTCTAACTATTTTTAGAATCGGTAGGACAACAATTAAAGTAGTGCCTTTAAGCAAAATAGTCCCTAAACTTGCAGAGTGTATATACATTTAATGGGACATTTTAAACCAGAATGCTTGACACATGTCAGAAAAGAGGATTTGCAATTTTAAAAACAAGTGTCAAAATTGAATTATCATTTGAAGAAAAGAATTCAAATTGTTTGATGTACACCCTTTCCAAAACTGAGAAATTCCCGACTTTTACTTTCATTTTCAGAGTTTTTCAATACAGACGCGCCGGAAAACGAATATAACTTCAAACCACGAAATTTTAACAAGAAAGAGACAATTTGATTAGCTTTCATTCAAGAGGTTCCTCGTTGCTGAACGAAAATTAGGGCCGGAGCTATCAATCCAAACGTTAACATTACCACCTATGGAAAATGCATTAGAGGGCTATACCCATATTGAGCTCCATGCTGGTAAGGCATATTTCTTGTGAATTTGCAATTATTATGCTAAACGTGCATTTTTCTTTTGTACATCTTCTCATTTATGTGAACAAACTAAATTTCCAACAAGATCAACAAGTGTTATCATTTTAATAACACATTTTCTAGGATATATCCATCACCCCCCCCCCCCCCCCCCACCCACCCCCGGATTAAAAAAAATTATCAGTTATCATTTAAAGTAGTATGTAGTAGTATTGATTTATTCATACTATTGAAAAAAAAGATCAATATGTTGGGGTGGGGGTTGATACTGAATGTTATTGGGGGGGTGTTGGTCTTTAGGCTGTATATATGTGTTGTGCATGAAGATGTAGTTATTGTTGCCTATCTGTTCTCTCTTTCTGTATCTCTCCCTCTCTCATTCTCTCTCTCATTCTCTCTCTCTCTTACTCTCTTAATCTCTCTCTCTCTCTCTCTCTCTCTCTCTCTCTCTCTCTCTCTCTCTCTCTCTCTCTCTCTCAATATATGACTGCTTTTGACATGGAATTGCAAATGTTGGGGATAGTGTTTGTTACATGTAGAATTAAATTCAAAACATTTCATTTTAGATAACATGTAAATTGAAATCTTCTTCAAAGAATAAAACACAACAATGAGCCACACTTGATGTAAGTAAAATTTATTTTGTAAGTACACTCGTCCAAGTTTAAAAGAAGGAACCTGTACAAACTAATATACCCTGGCCAGTATTTTACATGCAGATAATTTAGAATATTAGATACTGGAAAACTTTTTATTGATTATACATATTTCACAGACTTAGTGGGTATTTCTTGTTCTTCTGGATTTTAAACTTTAGTTAAATGTAGACTCTCTTCCACAGGATATGTCTTTTGATAAAGTTTGTTAAATTTGTTACCATGGTAACAATATACAAGAGTAAAAAAAAACCTCCTTATTAGCAAGTTTCTTTTCCCTATGACATATATTTGATGAGTTAAGTCATGGTGCATTTGTTCCGAAATTAGGCTTAACGAGGCCGAGTACAGAACGAGTACGCACGCTTTCGTGCAGCATTTCTTTTGTATTGTGACGTCATCTTTTTGCTTTGTTGACGCCATGGCGTGAGAGTTTCAACTCCAGATATTCCGTGATATTTGTTGAAAATAGCTCGTTTTATGCGTAAAATTGATATTATATTGAGGAATAAACATAAATGTCTCAAAGTATAAGCTATATTTGGGCTTGGGTCGAAAACGTGAAGAGGGTTCAGCAAGCCTAGCCCTCTGTCACGTTTTCTCAACTCGCCTGAATATCGCTTATTTCATTTATTTCAAGACATTAACCATGTATTTTATATTAATGACCCTTAATATGTGATGTTATATATTTATTTATTACTTAAATATGTCTGAATGTTTTAATAATATTATAAAGATCACCATTTCCGTCTTTGTCAAATAAAAAATAGCCATTATCTGACAAACTGGGAAATTGGGCATGCAAAAAATTACTTTGATAAGACCCCTGGAACAAACCAGGAGGTAAAAGGTTTTTTTTTTATTTGACCATTTAATGCCTTTTAGCACTAACTTTAATATGTAGAACAGAAAAAGAAATCCCTAGGGCAGAAGTTTAAAAAATGTGCAAAATTGGTACATTTCAAGCAAAATCCCATAGGGTCCTATGTTAAAAATTGACAAACTTTGAGACGACCCCTTAAACAAACGGTGTGGTAAATGTCTTATTTTTTAATCTTAAAATAATAATTATATCATTAGAAATTCTTGTAAAAATTTCATTCAAAAATCTAGTGCAGAACAAATTAGGCCTGGCCTCGTTTAATAAAAGTTCAGCAAATATTACACTTGCGTGAGTAAAAACAAATCATCACTATGACGTCGTTATGACGTCATAGGTGAGGTAATCTCAAGCTAGCATCAAAATGGAGCAAAAACTGAATTTAGGGCTTCACATTATAGTGTCATATAACTTTATTATTAATAAACCAATACCTACATGTAATACCTTGATGGATAGGGAAATTCATATTCTTTTCTATTATACCTTTTTCATGGTATTTGAAAACAATCTTTTTTGTAACTAAAAGAAAATGCATGATTTTTACAACAAAAGTTTTAGAAAATCAGACATAATTGAGCCTTTTCATAAGAATATGAACAAAACAAATTTGGTAAAATATTGAAGGTTTATGTACATGTTTTACATGTATTTTAATCCTTGAGATTAAAGTTTCCTCAATTTATGCTATTTGAAGAGCATCGAGTGCCAATGAGCTATATGTTGTTTAGGTAAATTATGACTGGACTGTTTTTTCAGATTTCATGCATGTGTATCAATGCTGCAAAATCCATTATCATGTATTGAATTTTTCCAAATTTGGAATCATGGTTCAGTAGAGTGTCTAGAGTGAATATATTGGCTAAGAACTGTAAATAACCACAATAACTGTTTTATATAAACAACTGTTAAGGGTCTTTTTGAGAACTGCAATGCTGAATGTGATATCATCTTAGAAAAGGGACTTGATTATAAATATAAGAAAATCCAGGGGGAAACTGATTTTTAAGGCGTCGAGCTAATGCTCGGCAGCCTTCTAGCGATCGTCTGGATTAGCAATCGTCCAAAAATTCATGCACTGCACCGCCTTTTTAATGCGCATAAAAAATAAGTTCCTTGAAGTATTAAACGTATTACAAGATTTGTATTCCTTTTATTCAACTAAATTGTGTACAAAAAAACCAACTTTGCCTCCCTGGTTATTGACAACTCATTGCATTAGTATAAATTTGCTTGATCAAGAAATGGCGGATGAATACAATAAGGTGCAATGTAAACATTCACTAAAATATTATTTAAGTTTATCGCTTACATTTTGATTGGAGACTGTGCCCGATAGAAATAAAATTTGATATGTAAATGTATTTGTTATCGGGCATGGTCTCCAAAATAATTGTAAGCGATCAACTTATCCAGAGATTTTGTTGCAAGTAATAAACACGATAATGCAGTTGGTTTGGTCGAGCATTTTAGATAGCACGTGTTGTGGATTTGTTTGTAAACAACCATAGCATAGGTAATCTTGTTTCAAACGGGAATTGAAATAAATAATAGTATGTTTTATTATTATAATTAGGGACACACTGTTAATGTAATCAAATTATGAGCCTGTGAAATGTGCAAAGAAAATAATAATTTTTTTTGAACTTTGAAATTTCTTCGATTTTTGTAACCATGATAAGTTATTGTATTATAAACTCATCACTACCTATTTTATAACGAAATATACTGATTATTGTTTTTGAAACAGCACAAAACGTAATTTATTTCCTTTTTTATTCTAATATTATTTGATAAACGACTATATATATTAGTACAGAAATTCAAATTATTGATATCATTCTATATAAAAGAAAATGTCAGCTCGACGCCTTTGTGGCCGTTCCGGCCTTTGATTTTGTAATAGGATCTACATGTATTACACCACATTGTGCAGATGTTTTGTATTATGACTCCATGAAGCTGATTTTATCATGCCTATTGTTGCTCAGGTGAGCGAGGTGGCCCGTGGGCCTCTTGTTTTAGCCTCATGTTATCATTGAGTGCATAGTGTTGAAGCTACAATATATGTAGTATAAAACCTTCAAAAATAATCTCCGTTAAAAACACATCTTATTTGTGTTAGACATTTCAGTAATTACCAATGAAGAATAACTTGGTTGTCCATAAGATTTTGTTTGTTGTTTATTTCAGTGATGACTGCACCTTTCCTCATAGCTGGCTGATTCCAGTAATCAGAGACAATGTTGGAAACACAGAGTTAGGGTTCTTTACGACCTACTTTCTCCCCCTGGCTGCTAAACTCAAGAAGAGATATAATGTTTCTTCTGTGTGCATTGAAAAGGTAATAAGTCTATTTATGTTTAGTTGGTTAAAGAATACTTCAATGGCATGATATATATATGGTAGATAAATGTTATGGTTACTTACTTTCTACACATACCCCCGGTAGTCAATTTTGATTAGCTTTAACAGTAAAGAATTGCTTATATTCTCTCGTTCATTTGTGTTTGGAAATCTGGGCTATGATTGTTGGAAGCTTTTGTTTTAATTGTTTGTGATTGGCTGTTTGGTTTTTTTTTTAATAATTATAGAATGATTTTAGAAGTGATGTATTTTCAGTTTTTGATGTATTTTGCTAGACAGCTCTTGAGGCGAAGTCCACTGGTAACCAAGTGGTGTGCAAGTCTTACGATGCTCTGCAGAGGTAGATCTGGTCCCTATTACCTGGCTTCTGTAACCAACCCACAGACCTCACACAGGTAATACAACCACACACAAGTAACAAAACCACAAACAGGTAACACAACCTCAAACAAATAACACAACCTAACACAGATAAAACAACCTCAAACAGGTAACACAACCACACACAGGTATTACAACCTTACATAGGTAATACAACCTTATAAAGGTAGCAAACCCACACAGGAACAACAACCACACACAGGTGAAACAACCTCAGGTAATACAACCTCACACAGGTAACAACCACACACTGGTAACACACCTTACACAGGTAGCACAACATCACACAGGTAATACAAACTTACACATACAACTTCATACAGGTAATACAACCTCACAATGATACTTATACATGTAATATAAACCTCAAACTGTTACCTGAAACTGAAGTAAAACCACACAACCACATGCAGGTAATACAATCTCAGGTAATACAGCCTCACACAGGTAACAAACACACACTGGTAACACACCTCACACAGGTAGCACAACCTCACACAAGTTACAAAAAACCCTCATCAGGTAATGCAATCTCATACCGGTAACAACCTCACACAGGTTACACACCTCAAACAGGTAACACAACCTCAAACAAGTAACACAACCTCAAACAGAAAGCACAACCACACACAGGTATTATAACCTCACATTGGTAGTACAACCTTACAAAGGTAACAACCTAACACAGGCAACACAATCTCACACAGGTAACACAACCACACACATGTAACACAGTTCCAGACAAGTGACACAACCTCACACAGGTAACACAACCTTAAACAGTTTACACAACGTACACAGGTAACACAACCACACACATGTAACACAGTTCCAGACAAGTAACACAACCTCACACAGGTAACACAACCTTACACAAGTAAAACAACCTCACACAGTTAATACAAACTTACACATACAACTTCATACAGGTAATACAACCTCACAGTGTAACTAATGTAATATATTTGCATTTCCATTGTTCTTCCCCACTGTAAGCCCATACGGAGGAGCTGCAATTATTTCTCTATAATCGCAATTGCTCTGTCAGTATACTATGACGTCATAAAGGTGTAACGTTATATATACTTTTCCATGACGTTATAGATTTAAACCACTATACGATACATCATGTGTTTTTCTCCAACTCCATTAAAATTGACGTATTTACATGTAATATTAAACCATGTTTTTGATAACATTTTAAAGGAATTACTGTTATAACATATCATTGATTCTGTTAACAAATCTATGTGAATTAAAAAGATACATTACAGTCTAAATGTTTACTTTTGATGTAATAGCTAAATGTCAAGGTCTAGGCTAATACAGGGTATTTGCGAGTGGTAAAATGCAAATATAAGTAATAAACAACGATTATTTAGTGAACATGGCGTTATGAATAGCAACTGCTCTGCTGGCATATTTTCCATGATGCGCTAGCGCGCTATTCATAACGCCATGTTCACTAAATAACGTTGTTTATTTCTTTAATAAACCTCAAACTGTAACCAACCAAACAGACCACACATAGGTAATACATCCTCTAACTGTAACCTATGTTATTACAAACCTCAAGCTGTAGTAAAGCCATAGACCTCATACAGGTAATACATAATGATTGTACTGTTGTTTTCCAGTGAGGGAGAAAACCTGAGGGTGGAAGTTATGTCTGACCTGAGGAGGCTCATCAACAACAGCGAAGAGGACGGTGAGATTTCTGTTTTTTAAGCTCAATATTTTCTGAGAAACTCAGAAAAAAATTTTCTCGGCTGAGATTTGGGGAAAAAGATATTGTGACAAACTTTTTGAGATAAATCTGAAATGTGGAGATGATAGATAACCTATTTGCCAATGGTAGCTTAGTTTTTTTCAGTAAAATACCAAAGAATTTTTTTTTGAGTAATCTCAGATTTGAGAAGAACTAATTGGTTCATACCACGAAGCGAGCTATGTTGCCGAGTTTTAGAGGAAGACAGATATTTGGGTTCGATCATTGTTGCCGTCTGCTTTAAATGCTCTTTCTATTTTAAGGTACATTGACTCTTTTGTAAGAGAGATCACTCTTGTATAACTCAACCTGAGATTTAGAATAGACTTGTACCTTTAATGAAAAAGGTAACACCACAGTTGATGAAAATGTAAAGAGCAATTGCAAGATGCTATTGATGCTATGAAAAAAATTATTCTGTGGAAGAGTTTGGTTACATGTCATGGATAGTTTTTTTTGCCATGTTCAGAGACAGTTGTGGTTTAATGTGTTCTACCAATAACAATCGAGAGTTATTTTATTTTTTGGCATTTTTGATGACTAGTTGTTTTGTGTGATGTCATAGTTAACATTTCTCGTACTTTCTGGTTGGCAGGACCATAAAGTAGCCCTTAACAGTGCTGCGTACATGCAAGTCTGTGACAGAGCGTTGCTCTTATGATGCTCAAACATCCATTAGAGTTTCAATGACGTGAGGGAATTTTATTTTACAGAGGAGTGCAAAAAAGAGGTGGCAAGGTTTGCCAAGAACTTCCTGCCGATCTTGTTCAATCTGTTTACAACGGAACCAGAGAACACCAAGGACACGGCCCGATTTGCTGTCCTAGAAACCACCAAGTGTTACCTACACATAGCGGACACTGCTGTATTTATTTTACAGTAGCACTGGCTTCCATTCTTATGCAGGTTCTTATTTTAGATTGACATGAGATTGAGAAGGTGGAATATTAAATATTACATGTACTACAATCTGTGCAAACCACTAAATAACCATTGGAAAAAAGAATTTGGTCTTGATAGCTTGTTTTGTGATTGGAGTTGTGTTGATTTCTCTTTCAGCTTGTGAACACATACTGTGATGAATATAAAAAAAAGTTCCATGAAGAAGGCATTTCATCATTTAAAAGGTTGGATGCAGTAATTTTTTTTGGTTTTTAAGTTAAGATGAATGCTAAGTTGTATACAGTGCTATTGTTAATTCAAAAATACCACCCATTTGTCCTAATGTTGTTTATTTTGCTTTCTGTAGGCAAGCTTTGCTGGATCTTCTTCTTGTGATGTTACCTCTTGTAGAGAAAATGCAGGTGAAGGAAATTTTCCAACTTGTGACACAGCTTCTATCAGTGAGTTGAACTTTAAAGTCCTTTACCAGATATTGATATTATTTCTAGTAAGTGTTTTTGGGCCCCCAGTCCCAACTGAAAATTTCCTAATATTTTCCCAATTTGGGACCCAAAATTCCTAATTGTATTTTAAAAAAAAAACAACTTTGCGCGAGTAATCAAAATTTTCAAGAAAGACTGAACAGAATAATAAATAATTTGAAGAACTCTAGAAAAAGAAAGATAGGTAAAGTTAGCTACTAGTAACTGGCTACTAGTAACTGGCTACGAGAAGTAAGAAAACCTAGCTACTAGTAACTGGCTACGAGATAAAATCAAAGTTGGCTACTCGTAACTGGCTACTAGTAACTGGTTTCGAGAAGTAAGAAAAGCTAGCTACTAATAACTGGCTACGAGATGAAATAAACTTGGCTTCTAGTTACTTGTTACTGTTCATGTGAAAACAGATACCTAGGATTTTTATTTGTGTTCTTAAGATGTACATTGCACTATATCACTGTCAATTGTCAATATATGTCAAGTAGCTGTATATTTAAATTGAAGATATATGCCAGACTTGCTAATATCAACATTCCTTCAAGTCATCCACATAATATTACGACACAATTACTCAGATATCCCTCTGTATGTAGTCAGCTACTTGTGAATTTTGTTACAAATATCTTTATTTTTTAGCGGTTTTGTCAATATATCTCAAGTAGCTGTATATTTAAATTGAAGATATATGCCCGACATGCTAATTTCAACATTCTGTCAAGTCATTCACATAATATGACGACACACTTTCTCAGATATCTCTACTTATGTAGTCAGCTACTTGTGCATTTTGTTACAAATATTCGTATATTTTGGCGGTTTTGTCAATATATCTCAAGTTGCTGTACATTTAAATTGAAGAATTATGCCGGATATGCTATTATCAACATTCCTTCAAGTCATCCACATAATATTACGCCACAAATTCTCAGATATCTCTCTTTATGTAGTCAGCTACTTGTGCATTTTGTTACAAATATCTTTATTTTGTGTCGGGGTTGTCAATATATCTCAAGTAGCTGTATATTTAAATTGAAGATATATGCAAGATATTGTATTATCAACACTCCTTTAAGTCATCCACATAATATTTCGACACAATTACTCAGATATCGCTCTTTATGTGGTCAGCTAATTGCGCATTTTGTTACAAATATCCTTATATTTTGACGGTTTTGTCAATATATTGCAAGTAACTGTATATTTAAACTGAAGATATATGCATGACATGCTATTATCAACATTCCTTCAAGTCATCCACATAATATTACGACACAATTACTCAGATATCGCTCTTCATGTGGTCAGCTACTTGTGCATTTTGTGACAAATATCCTTATATTTTGACACATTTGTCAATATATTGCAATTAGCTGTATATTTAAACTGGAGATATATGCCTGACATGCTATTATCAACATTCCTTCAAGTCATCCACATAATATTACGACACAATTACTCAGATATCGCTCTTTTGTAGTCAGCTACTTGTGCATTTCGTTACAAATATCTTTATTTTTTTGCTGGGCTGTCAATATATCTCAAGTACCTGTATATTTAAACTGAAGATGTATGCCAGACATGCTATTATCAACATTCCTTCAAGTCATCCACATAATATTACGACACAATTACTCAGATACCTCTCTTGATGTAGTCAGCTACTTGTGCATTTTGTTACAAATATTGTTATTTTTTGGTGGTTTTGTCAATATATTGCAAGTAGCTGTATATTTAGATTGAAGATATATGCCAGACATGCTATTATAAACATTCCTTCAAGTCATCCACATAATATTACGACACAATTACTCAGATATCGCTCTTCATGTGGTCAGCTACTTGTGCATTTTGTGACAAATATCCTTATATTTTGACACATTTGTCAATATATTGCAATTAGCTGTATATTTAAACTGGAGATATATGCCTGACATGCTATTATCAACATTCCTTCAAGTCATCCACATAATATTACGACACAATTACTCAGATATCGCTCTTTTGTAGTCAGCTACTTGTGCATTTCGTTACAAATATCTTTATTTTTTTGCTGGGCTGTCAATATATCTCAAGTACCTGTATATTTAAACTGAAGATGTATGCCAGACATGCTATTATCAACATTCCTTCAAGTCATCCACATAATATTACGACACATTTACTCAGATACCTCTCTTGATGTAGTCAGCTACTTGTGCATTTTGTTACAAATATTGTTATTTTTTGGTGGTTTTGTCAATATATTGCAAGTAGCTGTATATTTAGATTGAAGATATATGCCAGACATGCTATTATAAACATTCCTTCAAGTCATCCACATAATATTACGACACAATTACTCAGATATCCCTCTTTTTGTAGTCAGCTACTTGTGCATTTGCTACAAATATCCTTATATTTTGGCGGTTTTGTCAATATATCTCAAGTAGCTGTATATTTAAACTGAAGATGTATGCCAGACATGCTATTATCAACATTCCTTGAAGTCATCCACATAATATTACGACACAATTACTTAGATATCGCTCTTTATGTGGTCAGCTACTTGCGCCTTTTGTTACAAATATCGTTAATTTTTGACGGTTTTGTCAATATATCACAAGTAGCTGTATATCTAACTTTAAGATATATGCCACACATGCTATTATAAACATTCCTTCAAGTCATCCACATTATATTACGACACAATTACTCAGATATCGCTCTTCATGTGGTCAGCTACTTGCGCATTTTGTTACAAAATTAATATCGTTATTTTTTGGTGGTTTTGTCAATATATTGCAAGTAGCTGTATATTTAAACTGAAGATGTATGCCAGACATGCTATTATAAACATTCCTTCAAGTCATCCACATAATATTACGACACAATTACTCAGATATCGCTCTTTATGTGGTCAGCTACTTGTGTATTTCGCTAAAAATATTGTTATTTTTTGACAGTTTTGTCAATATATCTCAAGTAGCTGTATATTTAATTGGAAGATATATGCCAGATATCCTATTATCAACATTCCTTCAAGTCATCCACATAATATTACGACACAATTACTCAGATATCGCTCTTTATGTGGTCAGCTGCTTGTGCATTTTGCTACAAATATCGTTATTTTTTGACGGTTTTGTCAATATATCTCAAGTAGCTGTATATTTTAATTGAAGATATATGCCAGATATGCTATTATCAACATTCCTTCTAGTCATCCACATAATATTACGACACAATTACTCAGATATCGCTCTTTATGTGGTCAGCTACTTGCGCATTTTGTTACAAATATCGTTATTTTTTGGTGGTTTTGTCAATATATCAAAAGTAGTTGTATATCTAACTTTAAGATATATGCCACACATGCTATTATAAACATTCCTTGAAGTCATCCACATAATATTACGACACAATTACTCAGATATCGCTCTTTATGTAGTCAGCTACTTGTGCATTTTGTGACAAATATCCTTATATTTTGACACATTTGTCAATATATTGCAAGTAGCTGTATATTTAAACTGAAGATATATGCCACACATGCTATTATAAACATTCCTTCAAGTCATCCACATAATATTACGACACAATTACTCAGATATCGCTCTTCATATGGTCAGCTACTTGCGCATTTTGTGACAAAGATCTTTATATTTTGACACATTTGTCAATATATTGCAAGTAGCTGTATATTTAAACTGAAGATATATGCCTGACATGCTATTATCAACATTCCTTCAAGTCATCCACATAACATTACGACACAACTACTCAGATATCGCTCTTTATGTAGTCAGCTACTTGTGCATTTCGTTACAAATATCTTTATTTTTTTGCTGGGTTGTCAATATATCTCAAGTAGCTGTATATTTAAACTGAAGATGTATGCCAGACATGCTATTATCAACATTCCTTGAAGTCATCCACATAATATTACGACACAATTACTCAGACATCTCTCTTTATGTAGTCAGCTACTTGTGCATTTTGTTACAAATATCGTTATTTTTTGGTGGTTTTGTCAATATATCACAAGTAGCTGTATATTCAAATTTACGATATATGCCAGACATGCTTTTATAAACATTCCTTCAAGTCATCCACATAATATTACGACACAATATCTCAGATATCTCTCTTTATGGAGTCAGCTACTTGCGCATTTTCTGACAAATATCCTTATATTTTGACGGTTTTGTCAATATATCACAAGTAGCAGTATATTTAAATTGAAGATATATGCCAGACATGCTATTATAAACATTTCTTCAAGTCATCCACATAATATCACGACACAATTGCTCAGATATCCCTCTTGATGTAGTCAGCTACTTGTGCATTTGCTACAAATATCCTTATATTTTGGCGGTTTTGTCAATATATCTCAAGTAGTTGTATATTTAAATGGAAGATATATGCCAGACATGCTATTATAAACATTCCTTCAAGTCATCCACATAATATTTCGACACAATTACTCAGATATCGCTCTTCATGTGGTCAGCTACTTGCGCATTTTGTGACAAATATCCTTATATTTTGACACTTTTGTCAATATATCTCAAGTAGCTGTATATTTAATTGGAAGATATATGCCAGATATCCTATTATCAACATTCCTTCAAGTCATCCACATAATATTATGACACAATTACTCAGATATCTCTCTTTATGTAGTCAGCTACTTGTGCATTTCGTTACAAATATCTTTATTTTTTTGCTGGGTTGTCAATATATCTCAAGTAGCTGTATATTAAAACTGAAGATGTATGCCAAACATGCTATTATCAACATTCCTTGAAGTCATCCACATAATATTACGACACAATTACTCAGACATCTCTCTTTATGTAGTCAGCTACTTGTGCATTTTGTTACAAATATCGTTATTTTTTGGTGGTTTTGTCAATATATCACAAGTAGCTGTATATATAAATTTACGATATATGCCAGACATGCTTTTATAAACATTCCTTCAAGTCATCCACATAATATTACGACACAATATCTCAGATATCTCTCTTTATGGAGTCAGCTACTTGCGCATTTTCTGACAAATATCCTTATATTTTGACGGTTTTGTCAATATATCACAAGTAGCAGTATATTTAAATTGAAGATATATGCCAGACATGCTATTATAAACATTTCTTCAAGTCATCCACATAATATCACGACACAATTGCTCAGATATCCCTCTTTATGTAGTCAGCTACTTGTGCATTTGCTACAAATATCCTTATATTTTGGCGGTTTTGTCAATATATCTCAAGTAGCTGTATAATTAAATGGAAGATATATGCCAGACATGCTATTATAAACATTCCTTCAAGTCATCCACATAATATTTCGACACAATTACTCAGATATCGCTCTTCATGTGGTCAGCTACTTGCGCATTTTGTGACAAATATCCTTATATTTTGACACTTTTGTCAATATATTGCAAGTAGCTGTATATTTAAACTGAATATATATGCCTGACATGCTATTATCAACATTCCTTCAAGTCATCCACATAATATTACGACACAATTACTCAGATATCTCTCTTTATGCAGTCAGCTACTTGTGCATTTCGTTACAAATATCTTTATTTTTTGTCGGGGTTGTCAATATATCTCAAGTAGCTGTATATTTAAACTGAAGATGTATGCCAGACATGCTATTATAAACATTCCTTCAAGTCATCCACATAATATTACGACACAATTACTCAGATATCGCTCTTTATGTAGTCAGCTACTTGTGCATTTTGCTACAAATATCGTTATTTTTTGGTGGATTTGTCAATATATCACAAGTAGCTGTATATTCAAATTTACGATATATGCCAGACATGCTTTTATAAACATTCCTTCAAGTCATCCACATAATATCAGGACACAATTGCTCAGATATCCCTCTTGATGTAGTCAGCTACTTGTGCATTTGCTACAAATATCCTTATATTTTGGCGGTTTTGTCAATATATCTCAAGTAGCTGTATATTTAAATGGAAGATATATGCCAGACATGCTATTATAAACATTTCTTCAAGTCATCCACATAATATTTCGACACAATTACTCAGATATCGCTCTTCATGTGGTCAGCTACTTGCGCATTTTGTGACAAATATCCTTATATTTTGACACTTTTATCAATATATTGCAAGTAGCTGTATATTTAAAGTGAATATATATGCCTGACATGCTATTATCAACATTCCTTCAAGTCATCCACATAATATTACGACACAATTACTCAGATATCGCTCTTTTGTAGTCAGCTACTTGTGCATTTCGTTACAAATATCTTTATTTTTTTGCTGGGCTGTCAATATATCTCAAGTAGCTGTATATTTAAACTGAAGATGTATGCCAGACAGGCTATTATCAACATTCCTTCAAGTCATCCACATAATATTACGACACAATTACTCAGATACCTCTCTTGATGTAGTCAGCTACTTGTGCATTTTGTTACAAATATCGTTATTTTTTGGTGGTTTTGTCAATATATTGCAAGTAGCTGTATATTTAGATTGAAGATATATGCCAGATATCCTATTATAAACATTCCTTCAAGTCATCCACATAATATTACGACACAATTACTCAGATATCCCTCTTTTTGTAGTCAGCTACTTGTGCATTTGCTACAAATATCCTTATATTTTGGCGGTTTTGTCAATATATCTCAAGTAGCTGTATATTTAATTGGAAGATATATGCCAGACATGCTATTATAAACATTCCTTCAAGTCATTCACATAATATTACGACACAATTACTCAGATATCGCTCTTTATGTGGTCAGCTACTTGTGCATTTCGCTAAAAATATCGTTATTTTTTGACAGTTTTGTCAATATATCTCAAGTAGCTGTATATTTAATTGGAAGATATATGCAAGATATCCTATTATCAACATTCCTTCAAGTCATCCACATAATATTATGACACAATTACTCAGATATCGCTGTTTATGTAGTCAGCTACTTGTGCATTTCGTTACAAATATCTTTATTTTTTTGCTGGGTTGTCAATATATCTCAAGTAGCTGTATATTAAAACTGAAGATGTATGCCAAACATGCTATTATCAACATTCCTTCAAGTCATCCACATAATATTATGACACAATTACTCAGATATCTCTCTTTATGTAGTCAGCTACTTGCGCATTTTTTTACAAATATCTTTATTTTTTTGCTGGGTTGTCAATATATCTCAAGTAGATGTATATTTGATTTGAAGATATATGCCAGACATGCTACTATCAACATTCCTTCAAGTCATCTTCATAATATTACGACACAATTACTCAGATATCGCTCTTTATGTGGTCAGCAACTTCTGCATTTTATTACAAATATCTTTATCTTTTTGCTGTTTTGTCAATATATCTCAAGTAGCTGTACATCATAATGGAAGATATATGCCAGACATGCTATTATCAACATTTCTTCAAGTCATCCACATATTATTACGACACAATATCTCAGATATCTCTTTTGGCGGTTTTGTCAAATATCTTTATCTTTTTGCTGTTTTGTCAATATATAGTTGCTGTATATTTAAATTGAAGATATATGCCAGACTTGCTAAAGTAACATTCCTTCAAGTCATCCACATAATATTACGACACAGGTACTCAGATATCTCTTTTTATGTAGTCAGCTACTTGTGCATTTTGTTACAAATATTTTTATTTCTCCCCATACGTTTTTTGTGTGCACGTAAAAAGATGAAGTGAATGAAAGAAAATAACCAGTGAAATTGAAATTATAAGTAAATTTTGCCCCCCCCCTTCCCCCATCCCCTTACAGATAAGATTTTTACAATCTTTTTGATTTTAAATTTTTTTGTTTGTTCTTCAATATTTAAATTAAAAACTAGATATCTTTAATCTTTAATCTCTATGTACAGAAACTTGAGTAACATGGAAAGTGTTAAAAATGAAGATATTTATAAAGAAATGCAGTAGTAGCTGACGAGATTATGAGTGATATCTGAGTAGTTGTGACGTTATATCATGTGGATGACCTAATAGAATGTTGAAATAAACATGACTCTTTAATATGAGCAATATATACATAAAGCTACTTGAAAAATGTTGACAAAATCCTCAAAAAAAAACAACATTTTAACAAAATGTTTTAAAAGCTGATGAGATTTAAAGGGATATCTAAGTAATCGTGTCATAATATCCTGTTGGTGACCTTATAGAATGTTTAAATCAACCACTAGTAGATATCTTCATTTTTTTACACAGCTACTTGAGGTTTATCAACTAAACTGTTGAAAATGGAAGTTTTTATAACAAAATGCACTTAAAGCCGATGAGATTGAGAAAGATATATAAGTAACTATGTCGTAATATCATGTGGATGTCCTAATATAATATTAGAATGAACATGATTTGTATATATCAGCATTCTATATGCAGCTACTTGAGATATTTTTACAAAACCGCCAAAAAATAAAGATATTTGTAACAAAATGCACAAGTAGCTGACCACATAAAGGGAAATATCTGAGTAATTGTGTCGTAATATTATGTAGATGACTTAAAGGAATGTTGATAATAGCATGTCTGGCATATATCTTCAGCTTAAATATACAGCTACTTGAAATATATTGACAAAACCGTCAAAATATCAGGATATTTGTCACAAAATGTGCAAGTAGCTGACCACATAAAGAGCGATATCTGAGTAATTATGTCGTAATATTATGTGGATGACTTGAAGGAATGTTTATAATAGCATGTCTGGCATACATCTTCCATTTAAATATACAGCTACATGAGAAATATTGACAAAACCGCCAAAATATAAGGATATTTGTAGCAAATGCACAAGTAGCTGACTACATAAAGAGGGATATCTGAGCAATTGTGTCCTGATATTATGTGGATGACTTGAAGGTATGTTTATAATAGCATGTCTGGCATATATCGTAAATTTGAATATACAGCTACTTGTGATATAATGACAAAACCACCAAAAAATAACGATATTTGTAACAAAATGCACAAGTAGCTGACTACATAAAGAGAGATTTCTGAGTAATTGTGTCGTAATATTATATGGATGACTTGAAGGAATGTTTATAATAGCATGTCTGGCATATATCTTCAGTTTAAATATACAGTTACTTGCAATATATTGACAAAACCGTCAAAATATAAGGATATATGTCACAAAATGCGCAAATACCTGACCAAATAAAGAGCGATATCTGAGTAATTATGTCGTAATATTATGTGGATGACTTGAAGGAATGTTGATAAGAGCATATCTGGCATATATCTTGAATTTAAATATACAGCTACGTGCAATATATTGACAAAACCGTGAAACAATAACCATATTTGTAACAAAATGCACAAGTAGCTGACTCCATAAAGAGAGATATCTGAGAAATTGTGTCGTAATATTATGTGGATGACTTGAAGGAATGTTGATAATAGCATGTCTGGCATATATCTTCAGTTTAAATATGCAGCTACTTGTGATATATTGACAAAACTACCAAAAATTAACGATATTTGTAACAAAACCCACAAGTAGCTGACTACATAAAGAGGGATATCTGAGAAATTGTGTCGTAATATTATGTGGATGACTTGAAGGAATGTTGATAATAGCATGTCTGGCATATATCTTCAGTTTAAATATACAGCTACTTGCAATATATTGACAAAACCGTCAAAATATAAGGATATTAGTCACAAAATGCGCAAGTAGCTGACCACATAAAGAGGGATATCTGAGTAATTGTGTCGTAATATTATTTGGATGACTTGAAGGAATGTTGATAATAGCATATCTGGCATATATCTTCAATCTAAATATACAGCTACTTGCAATATATTTACAAAACCGTAAAAAATAACGATATTTGTAACAAAATGCACAAGTAGCTGACCACTTAAAGAGAGATATTTCAGTAATTGTGTCGTAATATTATGTGGATGACTTGAAGGAATGTTGATAATAGCATGTCGGGCATATATCTTCAATTCAAATATACAGCTACTTGCAATATATTGACAAAACCGCCAAAATATAAGGATATTTGTAACAAAATGCGCAAGTAGCTGACCACATTAAGAGCGATATCGGAGTAATTGTTTCTTAATATTACGTGGATGACTTAAAGGAGTGTTGATAATACAATATCTGGCATATATCTTCAATTTAAATATACAGCTACTTGAGATATATTGACAAAACCGCCAAAATATACGAATATTTGTAACAAAATGCACAAGTAGCTGACTACATAAGTAGAGATATCTGAGTAAGTGTGTCGTAATATTACGTGAATGACTTGACAGAATGTTGATATTAGCATGTCGGGCATATATCTTCAATTTAAATATACAGCTACTTGAGATATATTGACAAACCCGCTAAAAAATAAAGATATTTGTAACAAAATTCACAAGAAGCTGACTACATAAAGAGGGATATCTGAGTAATTGTGTCGTAATATTATGTGGATGACTTGACATAATGTTGATATTAGCAAGTCTGGCATATATCTTCAATTTAAATATACAGCTACTTGAGATATATTGACAATTGACAGTGATATAGTGCAATGTACATCTTAAGAACACCGATAAAAATCCTAGGTATGTGTTTTCACATGAACAATAACAAGTAACTAGAAGCCAAGTTTCTTTCATCTCGTAGCCAGTTATTAGTAGCTAGCTTTTCTTACTTCTCGAAACCAGTTACTGGTAGCCAGTTACGAGTAGCCAACTTTGATTTTATCTCGTAGCCAGTTACTAGTAGCTAGGTTTTCTTACTTCTCGTAGCCAGTTACTAGTAGCCAGTTACTAGTAGCTAACTTTACCTATCTGAAAAAGAAGTATTGTGCTTTAATTGGTATACGAATAAATGATATAAATCATTAGATTTCATCATAATCATTAAAAACGAATATCCCCAATTTTCTTGTTTTGTCGCTATTTTTCCCAATTGAAAGGGCCCCAGCCCCAGTCCCAAATTGGTGAGAAAAAATACTGTGTCTACTAAATTAGAGTTTAAATGTTTTAAATGTTTCAACACATTTGAATTACTTACATAGGCTTAAATAGTGAAAGATTTGATTAAATCAAAAATTTGTGCTGTTCTTCTGTGGATAGGTACAAGAAGTGATCTGGTGAACCTACTAATAGATCCTCCTTAATAGTACAGGGCTGTCACAGCACTTTTTGGTACGGGGCCGAGTTCCTCTCCATTGGGAAAATTATCGACATTTTTTCTCAAATTGGGAAAATTTAAGATACTTTAATATGTCATTAAATGACTTCTGTATTTAGTACAATCTGTTGTTCACTTCTTAATTAAAGTTTTACAGCTAGCTAACATGATGTTCTCAGGAACTACATGTAGTACCATGCGCACGACTGTATATGGATCATTGGAACAGTCAGTAATTGTATTCTATTTAATTTATGTGAATATTTTAGAAGCACCTATTATGCCTTTTTTGTAGATAATCAAAGATTTCTACAACGCAAGCTACAACAAAAGACAAGGAAAAAACTCCTCAAAGTACCTCAGTACCATAAGCATCTCAGTTCTTTGGGCCACTACCGTTTCTGTTTTTGCATTGGGTGGAATGATTGGGGGGCTCAGCGCAGGGTATTGGTGCAATAAATACGGAAGGTAGCTCAAACCTCTTTCCAAGTTCCTGTGTTTCAATGCTTACTGGAAGACTACTCGGATTTATTTTAATAGAATGAAATATAAATATTATATGGAGTATATAGATTTATTGGAAATATTATGTCTTAGATATATGCCTACAATTAGTTTGCATTGACTTAAATGAGGAATTTTTGTTGCAGAAAAGGAGCCTTGCATTTAATATCAGCTGCATTGATGTATTATTCTAACTTTTTAAACTCCTATGAAATGTTGATAGCTGGTCGACTTTTGGTCGGGATATGTGCAGGTATACTTACAATTCTACCATTATCAAGTACTGTAAATATACACCTCTCTGTGCGTAGTTAATTATCATTTCGTATATATGAGAAGAAATAACATAAATATCTTCCAAAGCTGACAAACTTGCATTGATATTCACAAAAAATCGTGATCATACTGACAACAGTTCATACTATTGTTTTTATCATGGATTCCTATCACAAGGAAAAACCGATCTTGTAGTTTCTTAACTTTTTTAATTATGATACTTTTTAAACTACTACTGATATTTTTCCTGCAATAATGCAGAAATTTTTTATCACTTATTTAACTGATTTTCTTTTTTATGTTTATGAAAATAACACCCACTCTAATAAAACCATGCAATCATTTCGTCTCAAAGAGTTTATATAATGTCTATAACTGCAATGTACATGCTATTTTTTTTTAATTCAAACAAAAAACTTTAGGAATAAACTCAGGGGCTGCCCCGTTATACTTGATGGAGATAGCACCCACGTCTCTGAGAGGATTTGCTGGGGTCGTCCACCAGCTAGCCATCAACATAGGCATTCTGGTCTCTCAAATATTGGGACTGGATTCTGTTATGGGTACTAAAGACCTTTGGCCATACGACTTGAGTAAATATAAACAGTACTTGTTTTTTTTATTTGTATTAAGCCATATTCATTATATTAAGATAAACTATCACTGTTATACGAAGGCATAAATTTGCTGAGTATGTTTTCAGTGAATTACAACGAGCAAGAAATATGTCTTTTATTATTTTATGGTATGAATGCGAGACTGTCTTTTCCATGGCTAAGATGTTGGTACGACTGTTATAACAATACCGTTGATGCTGTGATTACTCTGGTAAAATTTCATGAATAATTTTGAATTTGAAAGTGCGACTTATATAAAAATAGCTTTAATAAGATGCTTACTAAGACCAGAAATACACGTGGAAGTAAAATTACTTTTTGATTTGAAGGAGCGACTGTTGTACCAATAGTTATAATGTTGTGTTCTCTGCCATGGTGTCCAGAATCTCCGCGATTTCTAATGCTTACTGCAATGGATGAAAACAAGGCTGAAAAAGGTCAGAAGCCAAATAGTAAGGTTTGACTTTCTGCAAATAAAGATTACATAATGGGTATAAAGTATCTAATGTTTTATCATTTCAATGAGTTATTCTATTTGTTTCAAAGTATTGCATATTGCAAAATTGTTTTCTTTTTTATTACGATAAAACATTTATACACGAAAAAGATGAATATTTCATTACTTATTTGATAGCTCTAATCTGGTTAAGGGAAACTGAAGATGTAGGAGAGGATATGGATGAAATGAAAAGGGAAGCAGAGACGCAGACGAGGATGCCAGAGGTAACAAAAGATGCTAATTGCGAAATATAATACTCGACTAATATAAAGAATCAATATGAGAACAGTCATATTCGTCATAATGGATAAAATTATAACTAACAGTAATAGGTATTTTTTTAAAGACAGTTTTGTAAAAAACGTGTTTCTCTCCCTATTCCAGTTTGCTTTCATGGATTTGTTCCGGAACAAATTTTTCAGAGAGCCGTTGACTATAAGCGTAGTTCTACAACTGACACAGCAGTTTAGTGGCATCAACGCTGTAAGAAATGTCTATACAAATTCACCATGTCGAATTCTACTGTAGAACAAAATTTCTTTTGGGTTTAACAATTAATGTGATATATCTATCAACGATAAATTAACAGACGTTATTTTATTTTATTCTTTCAATTTTGTAAGTATTTTTCTAACCATTCAGTATTTACAAAACATATTTCTTCCATTTCAATGTTGGACTAGAAAAATTAAGCAGTGCACATGTCTTCCTTTCATATCCATTTAGGTGATATATTACTCCACCGAAATTTTTAAAACAGCTGGTTTAAGTGCACATTGGCCTGAGTATGCTACCATAGCAACAGGAGGGGTCAATGTCGTTATGACATTAGTATCTGCGTTCCTTATGGATCGAGTCGGACGCCGTACCCTCCTGTTAGTCGGAGTGGGAGGGTTACTGATCTTCAGTGCTATTCTTGCTCTGTCTCTAATACTTATCAAAGTAAGTACATACATTGCTCGTAATTAAATTTTGGCACTTAAGAACAAGCAAGCAAAGGACTATATATGATATGGGCCTAAAATGGCCCCCTAAAATGAACATCATCATTTTACTGTAATTCTTTGATTTTTTAGTTCAAATATATATGTGTTTACATAATATTCATTTGATTCAAGTGCCCACAATATAGAAATATGACATCGTAAAGACAACCTTTTCCCGCCATTTTTGCATTTTTAGCATAAAACAGCTTGTTTTCAAGCAGTTTTTCTTTCAGAAAACATAGAGCGCATGCTTGAACAAACAAAATATTTTAATCAGAGATGTATCTAGCCAAGACTTATAAGTGACAAAAAAAAATAAATCTTGTTCAAGCATGCGCTCTATGTTTACCATTCGTAAAAAGATAAGAAAAATGTCAATTTTTGACTGATTTTGATTGAATTCTAAAAATAGCGTCACTTCTGACGTCATATACTGCCAGTGAGAGCAAAAAAATCAAATAAATATATGAAAAATATATTTTATATCAACTCTTCTAAAAAAGTTTTTAATGTACCCGAAACACTTAAAAAATGGCGAATTATGGGGGCCATAATTATGTCATATCATATATAGTTTTACTTAATGATTAACGGTAGTAAAAATTAATACATTATTAAAGAAAGGAGTTTTGTTGGTCTTATTTATTTTTATCAAATGTCAGACACCTAAAACAGATTTGTATATAAGATTTCATTTATGTTTTTTACTATCTATAAGCCTAGATGGAATGTATGATTTGAGAGGTTGTCAGGTAAAAGATAATTTTAAACATGAATTATTTAGAGAATGCAATCGGGACTGACGTTAAAACTTGATATTTACGGGCTATTCAAGATAACCGATATCCGATGTAATGATATCCACCTGTACTTTAGTTTCTGCGCAGTGCATTAAATGTTCTTGTTTATATATCATGCGATCATTTTACTATTCCTTTAACGATATCCATTTTTACTGGATGGTTGTTAACCAATTAAAAGCTGTTGATAGCTGACATAATTGATTATCTACAAAGGTTTGCGTCACGAATACATGTTTTTAGTCCACTTGTACTTAAACATTTTAAACTTTCCTAATCTAATTCTTATAGATTCTGTATGTACGTACACGTTTGTTTTTTCAATTTCTATTTTGTAAACTTTTAACATCTTTGACATTAATAAATTCATTTTCAAAACTTAATACAGAGTGTCTTTGTGTATAGACGTTTGCGTTTGTGTAAAGAAAATACCAATCCCTCTTCCAAGGGGGAATGTTGAGAAAATGCTTAATAAAAAATGTAGGATGTATGCAGTAAAATCAAGTAAAATGGCAGTTATATCATAACTTCCCTTCATATTGGGATTCAAAAATTTGAACAGAAATATCAGAAATATACGTGGATTCATATTTAGAACATAGTGGTAAAAACTTTTTAAATTTAGTCAAAGCAACCTATTAATTAAATAGAAGTATGTTTTGCCAAGATCCGGAAGAATGTAAGAGATATCCCTAAACTAGACAGGTTACAATTTTTTTTTAAAAAAGTACTTCCTGTAAATATAATTTCCATAGTTAAAGTAAGCATGTCGAAAGTATTGTTTACTTTATCCATACCAAAACATATGATAAGGGAATCCACGATATATTGTGGGTGCAGCTGATAATGTGTCCAGGTTGTGTTTGATAGATATAGTACCATGGTGGGAATTAGGGCGAAAATTCATAAATTGATAAAAAAAGGTAGTGAAAATGAAGGCGTTTTAAAGAGCTAGAGCCACGAAGCATCAAAATGTGCCTTAAAATTTTCACAAAACTCAAGTTTGAAACAATACAAATTGTAATTACTTATAATGTAGGGCACAATATTCTGCATCTAGGCATATGAATTTTTTTCACTTCGGCCCCACCGTTTAGCACATGCGCATCATCAAACATACTATGATCGTTAAAAATAGCTGAAAATTGTAGATTTTACTGCAGTATTTCCCAATTTTGAATGTGGCCACACTTGAGTACCTCTTTGAAACTTTTAAAACTGAGAGATATTGCATAAATGCTTCTGCCTGCAAAATTTCGTAGAGGTACTCAAGTGTGGCCAATGTGTATTTTACAAATTTTGAAAATTTTAGTAACAGAAAATAAAACAGACCACTCTATTTTAGGGTAATTATTTGCTTCCTTTTTATTGAAATTTAATTCATAATGATAAAGAATTATTTGTGATTATTTACAAAATCCTTATTTTATTAAATATTTGAGGAAGAATTGCATATAAACTGAACTTTACCATGTTTTATCTAGTAATTTTATACTGTGGATTCATGCTTACAACGTGCATCATCAATGACGTCATAGTTTGACGTTTGCGACGTCAGTTGAATCTGTACATGGATTCTTGAGTTCTTTCAGTATTTTGCCAATAGAATTTACCAGTAAAGTCTGCATTTTTAAAAAGCATTATTTCTATGTACCACGGTAATATTCAATTTCAGTAAAGTATGAGATACATGAACATTGCTAACAAACAGAAAAAATTAAATTGGCAAAGTTAACATTGTACGTACGTAAGTAAATATATTCCTATACATGTACCTTTATAATTTTAGAATAAGCGATAGCATGTATAAGTAGCTAGTTGTGGGTTTTTTGTCAAACGGTGAAATGCATTAAACGAAAGGAAAGATGCAAGCGATTTTTTTTTACACAAGTACGTGTTCCTGAATACCGCGGGAGAAAGACAGTCGACATCACGTGTAAACATGTAGGCCTACATATATGATAAACTTAACTTATTCCGTCAAAAAACCTGATTATTTAATTCCTAAGTACAGCTGTAATTGAATATTAAGCCATCGCCCCTTGTATAAAAACATTTTGCCAATGCATACGTCTTTTCTTTATCAGCCACTGTTGATCAGTGTTGATTCGTCGCGTGGTCAATGTATTTCCGGTGAACCGTTACATGCAGTTACACTCCTTTCTTAAAAGATCGATTGTGTCCGTTTCGATGAAGACGGCTTTTGGTAAACACAGCTTAGAATACTTTATTAGCATGTGCACTATATAGAAGTCTAATCCTAATTGCGATGTCTTTGTTGATCATTTGTCCAATAAAATAAAAAATACACCCTAAACGTGTGTACATCGGTGACTTACTTTTGCCTATAAAATTCTCGATTGAAATTATCTTTGATCAATTTATGCGTTAAATTTAATTAAAATTTTTCTTGTATTGCATATAAAAATAAATTCAGATTGCCGGGCCCTTTCTCTAAAAAAAAAAAGTGATGAGTACAGAGAGATTTAAAACGGTATTTGTTTCCATTCAACCACCCCCCCCCCCTTCCCTACCCTCTGAAAAAATGGATTTACGGCCGGGTTCATTACAAATCTATACAAATGATAACACAAATTCTACATGCTTGCTATGAATTCGACTTTTCAAGACAATTTTACGACATTATTTATGTGCTACTGCTTGATGTTTTAAATAAAAATGTTCATTTTAACCTATCTTCGCTTCAAAATAGTAAACCCACATTCTCTCTCTCTCTCTCTCTCTCTCTCTCTCTCTCTCTCTCTCTCTCTCTCTCTCTCTCTCTCTCTCTCTTACGGATAGCTTATCACTTGGAACAATTCTCAAAAGACATGAATATCACTAGAAAAAATGAAATGTGAATGAATAGACGTTATGGCATTTATAAGGAATAATTAACTCATGAGAATATTTTTAAAGAAATCGATATTCTTTTTTCAGTTAATTAATGAACATTAAAACACTGCTGTAATGTCATTCCCTTGTTCCAGCAGTCAAAATTTTTACTTGTGACAGTCCGATTATTAAAGAGCTTCTTAATAATACTGTTATTCTTTAAAATCGGACTGTCTCAGGAATCAACAATGATATTCAATGGAGTGATTTAAGTACGATATATGCCTCAAACACTTATGTATCAAAAATATCACAGTTCTCGGCCCTATAACGGGCCTCGAAACTGTTTTATATTATTTCATACAGAACTGCTTTCGGCATACTAGTATATCCATTACATATACACAGTCGCTAAAAGGTTTTATTTTTCACTTGAACAGTTCGTGAGCGGTGAGCGCACAGTGAGTGCACTCTAAACGAACGCGGTGAGTGCACACTGAGCCGAATTTGGATAACGCTTATGAACGGTGAACTGTGAGCAAACGCAGAGCGCAAACGCAAGCACAAAGTGAACGTTGAACGATATATGTACTCTATGTGAACGCAAGATAAACGATTTATTCGGAGTGCCCTGGGAGGTAATTTTCGTTGGTAATCAGGAAATAATAACAATAAACTACATGTTTGTATTGTTATAAGCCTAAATATAATATTATCTGACTAAACAATAAGTGAACACAAAACGAACGCAGTGAGCGCAAGGCGAAATCTTTGTGAACGCACGGTGGGCGTTTTGTGAACGATGAGCGGGAACGGAGCGGAGAGCGCAAGTGAACGCAAGGTGAGCGCACATGAACGCACGGTAAGCCCACGGGAAAATGGGAAAATAAAACATTTCAAAGGATTGAACCCTGGCATCTAACTGCTGTAAAGCACCAGGATTGGGTGATAATATTGAAGCCTTGAAACAAGTAAAATAATCATGAAAATAATGTACACAGACTTTTACAGTAATGCATCAAAATTCGAGATTACATATATCTCTATTAAATTCAATTACCGTATCTCTGTCATATTTATATATTTAATTTTAATAATTTGTTATTACATTGGTAGAATTCAATGATTAATCCTCAGTTATACACTGCGCATCATCAGCATTACTTCAGGCCGTTTCAAATTGCAGAAAAAAGAACTTTTAACACACCGACATATTTAAATGTACCGCTGTTATATTGACCTTCAGCACTGGTCCCTGTAATATTTTTGAAACTTTATTGTAAAAAAGCTTTTCATGGTATTTTCATCAATAAATTGATTTTCATAAATTAATTATAATGTCTACATGATAATTTATTTGTTTTTTTTGTTTATTTCATTAGATTCAAGTCATACGTAGTTTTATCATTTCGTGACGTTACTTAACAAAAATGACGTCTGTTCTACATTTTTCATCAAAACAATGCCATATTGTAAACTCCGTTTATAAAAAAGTATGATAGATATCGAAAAAAGAAAAACAGTTATGAAAAGCTAAGATTCTACCCTATATTATACCAAAATATGGTAATTTTTAATGATAGGGCAATTTTTGATGCTTCGTGGCTCTAGCTCTTTATTAAGGGCAAACATATACTATAACAACACAATTGTTAAACAAAGGTGTTGAAATTCCTTTTTTTCTCATAAAGAATTCAAAGATAAAATATAAAGGTAAAAAAGCAGGTGTTTAAAGAGAATTTTGAAATATGTCCATGCAACAACGCGTATAGTCAGATTGACATAATTTTTGGAAGAGGATATCATATTTCTATAAATAAATAATCATAGTGAAGCCATTTTGTCAATTAAATTTAAGTCGGACGTTGTTGCGTAGGTAAGCGATATACACCTATTTTCTCTTTGTACATTACCTCACTATAATAGAAGTCTTTCCACTACAGTAACGAAATGTTTGCAGAAGTCTTGTTCTATGTTTCACTTATGTCGTAGTATATTTTTAAACATGTTCGAGATTTAGTCATTGCCTAACAGTATTAAATGATCCTTAAAAACCATTAAATGTTTTTTTGTTTTTCACAGGAACTGAACATAACAGTCGTATGGCTGCCTTACCTAGCTATCGTGTCTGTGATATGTTACATCATTGCATTTGCCTCAGGTCCAGGTGTGTTCAGTAAAATATATTTTAATATTTCATCCCTATTAATTTCATTCATGATTCACATAATATAAACATGTTTCATATTTCAATATACACTTTCCAAAAAAGTGTCCCCTGGCAACTTCTCATAGTAAAAATAGATTTCTCACAGAAACCTGGGTAGTTGAGGAACATGCAACATTGTGTTCAGTCTTTGGCGGATTTCAAATTTTAATATTTACAACTTTAATGTAATATTTTAATGGTAAGCAAAGATTTTAATGCTAGTTTTCAAATTATAAGCAAGAATGCAGTGCTCACAATTTTTTGTTATGTAATTAAGGCTCATGTTAGGTTATTGTTTACATCTAGGTTGTCAAATAAAAAAAGTAGATTATTTATGATAAAATAAAAAGCGATAATCAACATTAGAAATTGATTTAGTTCATAATAAGCCTTCATATAGAAAAGTTTAAGGTAAACATATTACATTGAAATGTAAGATCTGTAAGATGTTCGCGTATATTAAAACTGAAGTCAAAATTTGTACTGACCATTTGTAATGACCATTTAATAAAAGGACTATGTGCGGTATGGTCAAATATCTACCCCCGATTTCAACCAATCTTTAAATAGTATCGTATAAAAATAAAATCTTCACAAATCGTTGTATAGAGGGTGCCTATAACTTAAATCTTGATTTTAGTCATCATTGTTCATTCGCTGTTTATCTATGACGTCACTTAAATGCCCTTATTCCCTCAAATTTCCACAAAAATGAAAATATTCTCATTTTTGCTCCATATTTTTCATTCGGAAGTAAAGACCGCAGGTCTGCTCAAGTGCGATTTTAACATATTTTTTTTTTGTCAGATAGTTATACACATTATATTTAAAAGTGGTACTTGAGCAAGCCTGCGCTCGATGTTTCTCAGTCGAAAAACCATCAATTTATCAAAATAATGCAATCTTCATGACGTCATTTCTACATTATGACGTCACTGTGGTGATAACTTTTTACACCTTTATTTCCAATATGATTTTAACTATCTTTCCCCTTCTTTTTAAACCTCTTTTTAAAATTTTGATTTTGGGGGCAAAGAATGCATAAAACCGCTCATAGTCCTTTTGTAAACAGTCAAATTTAAAGAAAATTGTGATTATGCCCGTTTAAAAATCTATTCCTTTTATTTACATTGTTCGAGAATGAAGCTACCAATTAAATGAAAGAGAAATGTTTAATCAGTTGCAAATAAAGTTTATCACAATACCTAATGTTTGATAGCAATAGGAAAGTTATTTTTCCCCTTTTTGATTTTGAATGAAAACACTTTAATTAACTCTATGTAAAATGTACATTTGTATTTTAATTTTATCAAATCATACTTTTTCGTAATGCCATATTGAAATGATAAATATTAGTTTGATTATCGATGAAGGTAAACTATAACATTGCAGTCATTTCTCAACGAATTAATCTCTCATTCTTACTTCAGGATCAATACCTTGGTTTATGGTCGCTGAGATCTTTTCGCAAGGTCCGCGATCAGCGGCAGTTTCCGTGTCCACCATGGTAAACTGGTTCTCTAACTTCACAGTTGGACTAGTTTTCCCTTTATTGAATGTAAGTATATTTTATACGGCTGTGTTTAAAATTTTGATTTCAACGTATACGTGGGAAGAAAAAGGGTCTTGCATGATCATTAATTACAATGTTAACACGATTATATGGGTCATTCTCAAAAAAGGTGGATTTTTTCAAGTACCACTTGTTTAAAAACAAAGTACTCACAACCAGATTGAATTTATCATAGTTTGTATCGGGCATATCATGATGTTTGGTTGCTAAAATATGCCAACAGTACATCAAATGAAAATCTATAAAAATATGATATTTACAACCACATGAAAAGAAAACAGTCTTTGGTGTAACGCATAAGAAATATTCATAAATTTCATTAAATCTTATTGTTCATGCATTTGGTTTGGTGTTAAAGTTAAATTTTTTGAAGTTTTTCTTGAACTTAATCATAAAACAAGAATTTGATAATGTATTTTCCTTAATTTTTCATATTTGGCTTGTGAATGAGAAATATGCATCTATCTCATGACATTGTATTGCACACTGAAAACTTCTTCTCCATTTAATGTCTGATTTTTTTTTGGGAGACACTTGTAAGTGACATGAAAAATAATCTTAAGTGAAAAAACCTCAATATTTCTTGAAAAATCTTTGAAAATAAAAACAAAATAAGGGATGTTACACTAAAGACAATTATTGTTAGTCCAGATGTTATACCAAGGACAACCTTTATTTAAACACAAAAATATCAGATTTCAAAATAGAGACAACTGAATGTTTTCATAGCTATAACTTATGAATGCATATATTTAACAGTAATCATTATCAATGTGCATAATAGTGCCCCTAAAGTCAAATTATTTACACAATTTAGTTCCAGTATGTTTCACCAAGGACACTTATGCTACACCATGGACATTGTCTGTTATAAGAATCAAAGTTTTAATATTTCAATTTGTTTTGAAAGCTTGAATGTATTTTAAATGAATTCAAAATTACCAAATGCACTTTTCAGCGGATATATTATACATGCTACTGTTATTCTATACAAGTTCAGGCGTAAAATTTAAGTTTGTTATACAAAAGACACAACATGTTACACCATGGACACCATTTTATCTAGTTGATGAATAATTTTAGTATTTTATTATACTACATTGCATAATCTGTCATAAAATGTATTTATACAATACTTCTTTTATTAATTTTTCTATCAGAAATACATGCATGGGAATTGAAATACTCCTTTGTGTAAAATTAAAAGTCCTTGGTAACACATATTGTTTAAAGTCAAATAATATTTTTTAGGGAAAATTTGGCTTAAGCTGTAAGTCCAATATCAAATTCAATATTAATTATACTTGAATTGATAAATTTGATTTGATTTGACAATGCTGAATTTTTTTAAAATGAATATTTTAGGTCATATGTCCTTGGTGTTAATTGTATGTGTCTTTGGAGTAACAAAATATTGCATGATTGAGAAATAATCTAGATCTACAGCAAACAGATGCTTCAACATTATATATAAGCATAAACTAACAAATGTGATACATTGTGATATATTTATTGAATAATTTCATCATATCTTTCCCAAAAAAATAAAGTATGTAAATTATAGTCTCTGGGATAACAGTGATAGTATATGGTGTAACTTTTTGTTCTTGTTACACCAAGGACTGTTACACAAAGGACATATTTATGAATTAACTTGTCTCTGCTAAATAATTACTGCTCCCTCAGAGTAAAAGAGCATATTATCTGCTACAACAACACATAGCAATAGTTTGTCTGTTTTCCAGGATGTCTAAATATTTCTTTTTCCTAAGTATTTCCTGTTAGCCCAAAGACAATATAAAAAGTTACACATTTATTTCTACTTACTTATCATTATAAAAATTGAGTAAATTTCATCTTCAGCTATTTTGTCTTCTATCATTGTTTATAGCTATACGATGGGAATAAGGAGGTATCAATTATCTTTCAAATTACTAAGAATAGCAACTCTTACACACCAATATTTTGTTTCGTTACACCATGGACATAAAAACATGTACAGACAAACTCGATCTCGCTGAAAATTATTGTTCATATATTTTCTTCGTCTTTTTGTTTGAGAGAGGTATTTTACTTACCTTTTATCTCTTGACCCTATTATTTTAATAAAAAATGGTCTTACTACCTTACAAAACCTATTTAAAGTCACAAACTCTGAGTGGGAACAGTCAAATAATGTGAAAAAATCAACTTATAAACTTTCTAAATTTTAAGATTTTGTTAGAATTAACTGTTTATGTGCCAATATGTATGCTAATATATATCCAAAGGTAGCATAAAAGTGAAACTTGGCAAAAATCAAGGATTATACTTTCTAGTGCCCTTGAACAACCCAATACCACCTTTTTTGAGAATGACCCATATGCACGTACCGTTTCTCTTCCGTTGTCATAATTTCATCTTTAATAGACATAAATCACATTCAATAACAAAATAGCTGTTTAAGAAATATTGTTGACCTGTATTTTACCAACATATATAAAGTAATATTGTTCTCATTCACTTTGTAAATTGAATTGAAAATATACATTTTCAGGAGCTGGCAATTCATCAATACTCCTTCCTTCCGTTTGTGGCGCTGCTGATTATTTTCTTAAACTTCATATACAGAAGAGTCCCAGAGACAAAAGGGAAAACCTTTGAACAAATTTCACTGCTGTTTAGAAGGCCTGACATGATGGTTTATGAAAGCATTATTCAGCAAGATTCTATTAATACACCATAGACCAAGGTCCACAATAGAAATGCATCTCCGCGATTCATAAAATCTTTCTTTGTTGCATTCCAGTGTATGCATTTAGTATTAGAAAAAACTAATCTAAATTTCTTGTTAGAAGAAAAATAAAACTACTGTGTAATTGTTGTATAGGGGTATAGTCACGATTTTGATCAGATTTACCATGTCTCAATAAGACATTTCTAATTGTAAAGCAAAATCATTTACAAGTGTATTTGGAATATATTAACTTCTTTAATTCTTTAAACAATGAAAGATATTTTACCGATATATGGACCAATGTTAACAAAAACAAGGCATGACCCTTAAGAACTACTATGTCTGTATCTTGCGTATAACTCAAAGATTGACACTTACACTTTGGTAGATCGTTAGAAATGCATTTCTAACGCTTTTTATAGAAATACTTGTAATTTGTGTGCATATAGCTGGAACCTTGTTTACAACAATGTCTGACTAATATTTGAAATTGTAATCGAAGGTTAAAAACGTGTAACCTTGTACAACTAGTCAACATAACAACAAAAGAATCAATCAATGTTTTTTTTAATAATGTATATTCAACACTCAACCAATCAACTACAGCAACAATGTTATTTAAACAAATGTACTTAGTCAGGTTAAATCAATGATCAATAAGTCTATGACAAGGAGCCCTTTTTTTTCCACATGCCTGAAAAAACAAATATTTCGAACAAATATTGGCAAGTCGATGAATAAGCTTAAGGAACTTACGACTTCAGCCGTTATTTACCATTTTTAATAACTCATTAAGGTGCCTTACTACACCTTGAAATAGTTTCTAAAATCAGCAGAAAATTACTTGATTATGATAGATAGCATGATCAATAAAAAGTATATGTGTCAAGTATGCGGAAAAATGTGCAATTTTAGATAAAAAAAATGATATTTTCAAAAATGTCATTCAGAAAACATGAACAAAAGCCCCATGTGAATAGTCTGCTACTTTAATTACTGAGCTATTACGATATACATTTGAATCGGTTGATACAAACAGTTTAACAAAACATTTAAATTGCCATCTTGTGACGTAGTGTCTTAAAACGTATAAGTCTCGGTGTAGTACCTGAATACCATTTATTTTACGAACGAAGATTGAAATCATTTTGAATACATGTGTTTTAAGAGAATTTTACTCATGATGGAGTATTTAATGAGTCTGTAAAGAAAATGTGAATTTGTCAAAACCTCTAAGACTTGGAGCTAGACAAACAGTAAAATATAACACAGTCCTGACAAATGACGGGAACAGATATGACGTAAGAACGGGAGTGTTCACGTATCCTGTGGCGGGAACCTACATGTTTGTTGTCGATTCTTTATCTTACCCAGGGCTTTGGTTATTTATAAAAGTCAACAAAAAAACTAAAGGTAAACTCTGCGTGTCTGCTGGTGGTTTCAATTCAAACCCTTTAACCCAAATAAGCAGGACAGTCATCGTGAAGCTGAAGTCTGGAGACCATGTCCAAGTTGAAAATCATGTAAACAACGGTTACATACATCCTGACATATACTCAGGATTATTAGGAACTCTGTTATATTGACAAAGAAATACATACAACACATATTAACCATTTTAAAATGTCATTAAGATTTTTTAAGTTCTAATCCGAATAATAATACAGAAGTATAGTAACTGCTTTGCAATTTAAATAACTTAAAGGTATTTTATAAACAAGTTCAAATGCATTGTAAAAACAACGAAAAAAAAATACGAAATTCCCAGGATTGAAAAATTATCCGGTAACCAGAATTAGTGTTTTAAGGACTGGTATAGGAGTGTGCAAAAACATATACCCATTAATGTTTGTTTGAAAATAAATGAACTAGAACTTATTGTTAAAACATCCAATGTGAATGAATTTGAAAACGGTAAAATGATTCTAAATTGACTGACTCGTATTTTCCTATAGAAATGTTTAATCTGTGGACACTTGCAGAAAAACACAACAATCGTACACAAATGGCAATCTGATTCGTTGAAATTAAATTAACTTAAGATCATATTACGATTGATAATATGTTATCAAAGTTTAAAATCCAAAAGTTACTCGCAAGTCTGAAATATCATTGCGCCATTTGCAGGTAATGATATTTGAGTATTTTTCAATTATTTATTAAATTTAACTTTATTTAACAATCGCAAGTGCTAAACAGTTAACACTATAGCACTGAATTATGATTTTTTGAAGTATACACTCTCATAACTGCAGCGGTGTGTGCATACAAATTGAGTAACGCGCGTTAGCGCGTTATGAAAATTTGTATGCACACACCGCTGCAGTTATGAGAGTGTATACTTTAAAAAATCATGATTCAAGGCTTATATTTACATTTTTTAACTTCTTGCCTTGTCTGCAAATGTGATTCATACCTTAAAATTCCTATCTTATCCTAAGGGTAAGTTAATATTAATGGAAGAGCCACAGTAATAGCCACAAGCGTAAAATTTGATTTTCGCTTGTGACGTTGCAGTTTACAGCGTTCAACCTTTGTGACGTCATATTAAAACTCGTCAATTTGACCTTTGACTATTTGTTGCATTTAGAGGCATTTGAAGATCACAGAATTTAATCGAAAAACACAGTAGAATGTAAATATATTGTATTGAGCAAAATTTATAAAAAAAAATTAATTTACTGCATTTATTCACTTTGGCTTTACACACGTTTGTTTAGAGAAAATTTGGAAGACACAGACTTCGATGTAGAACAGTATAACTGTTAGAATGAATTCATTTTTGTGTGAAAACCCTTCATATAGAGATTAAGAACAATAATGTATTCCAACTAAGATAAATTCTGACTAATAATTTATTTCCTGTTTTATTTATTATATTAATTTGATTTCTGAGTATAGAGACTAAGGCGTTCACGACCTCGGGTAGAATGCAAGCCCTGAGGCTTTCACACCTCTAAATAGGTGAATAAAATAATTAAAAACCAACATAAGTCACACACACACACACACACACACACACACACACACACACACACACACACACACACACACACACTATATAATTGTGATACATATATAGGCTTTGTTCTTGATAAAATTTTGTAAATTTTAAACAAACTCTTTCTAAAGCAAAGATGCACGTATATTTAACTATCTAAACCAAAATATTTAGTAACTTGATATATTAATGCTGAAATAGCATGATGTTGAATGCGTAACAGGTGTTGTATTAATACTTATATAAACCAACAGAGCAAGCTTCTCTTACAGTTAAATTGAGACATCATTGTATTTTTGATTTTAAAACAATGTTGCTGACTCTATTGTCTGCGTTGTCCTTTGGTTTACTCGATGTTGCGTACAGTGGAAACACTGTACAGACAGGCTTGAGGACAAATATTGACTTGTTCACAAGATGCATCTCTGCCATTCAGTCAATTGAAAGGTGACTAAAAGGTAACTGAAATGTGACTAAATGGTATATGTGTGCCATTCAGTCACCTTTCCAGACCATTCAGTTATCATTCAGTTGACTGAATGGCAGAGATTCATCCTGTGGTTGAAATCGTTGATCTACGACAACACCAAAGCCACGGTGACCCTGGATTCATCAGCTCTCAAACAACTCATTCAAATGTCTTCAGGTAACTAAATCTCCTGGAAAGTTAAATCGCATTTTTTTTTACCTATATACAATCACATTTAAACAAAGTAAACTGTTTTAATTTCCTATGGCTACAGATTCATCCAACACTTTAAGAAAAGTAAGCTTTTCTGTCAACTTAAAATCGAAACCTCTAACACTCAGAGGTGGACAAACAGTGAAATATAACTCAGTCCTGACGAATGACGGGAACGGATATGACGACAGAACGGGAGTGTTCACGTGTCCTGTGGCGGGAACCTACATGTTTGTTGTCGATTCTTTGTCTAAAGCTACGACCATGTTACATCTTAACGTCAATGGAATTACAGTTGGTAGACTTTATGTGTCATATGTACACGGCGGCGATACATATGTCCAAATGAGCAGGACAGTCATCGTGAAGCTGAAGTCGGAGGACCATGTCAAAGTTGAAAATGTTGTAAACAATGGTTACATACGTCATTTCATGTATTCAGGATTTTCAGGGGTCCTCTTGTATTGACCAAGATTAAGATACCACATATTGTAAGCATTATGAAATCACGATGGTCTTTTATAATTTTTATCCCAAATAAAAATATGATGACGAAAATTCTACAAAAATGGTGAAAGTGCGTACGAGATACAGATTACTAATGACCGTTAATGTTTTAGGAGAAATTTGTAATAAATTCCACTGAGGTACCTGTCAGCGCCGGGTCAGAAAAATAAATAAAGTGTTACTGCTGACCACTGTGCGTCATTTCATTAGTATGAACATGGCCACATTTACTTAAAAGGTTGGGATTTTTTGAGATACGGTGTCTAAGTTTAAAATATTGGTTGGGAGAAAAAAGCAACACTCTCGTAGTCTACTGAAAGCTCTCTTTTTGTCTCTATTTTTTGTACAGTGTAATCCGGCTTCTCCCCATGTAGAAGAGGATATAACTCCAGTAAAAACACTGTGGTAAGGTGAACCCGAGGGTTTGTTAGAGAACATTGAGATCCCAAAGTTTAACTATAAAATTATCATAAAAGTTTGGTATGATAAAAATATTAAACAGTTTTGCAAACTTACTAAAGGAATTAAATTAAATAGTTCAAACGCATTATATAAGCAGAGGATATATAAGAAATTTCCAATTATTAAGGAGGCCCAAGTAACCAGAGCTATTGTTTTAAGACCTGGTATAGCTAGTGTGCAAATATATACATCCTTAAATATTTGTATACAGATATATAAACGAGATTGCTCGAAAAAAATCCATTTTGAATAAATTTGAAAACGATAAAATGATACTAAAATGACTTAAGTTGTCTGGTACTGTTCTACAGAAAAAACGTAAGAAATGGAACCGCAAATGATTACTCCGTGTAGATGTACAGTAAAAACAATCATGCACAAATGTTAACAAACCAAAAAGTGTCAACTAGCAATAGGATTTGTAAAATCATATTAACATACCCGAATAGTTTAAATAACGATTACAAAAATTTACAAAAAAATAATCCCGATGGCAGTGTATGAAGAACATAAATTCCAAGAACTAAAATTTTTTTCTTGTAACCAGAGTTAAAGTTTTCAGACCTGGTATAGCAAGTGTGAAAAAACATATACCTATTAATGTTTATATAATTTATATAATTGTATATATATATATATATATATATATATATATATATATATATATATATATATATATATATATATATATATATATATATATATATATATATATATATGACTGTCGTCATGAGAAAAGGGCCCTTAAGGTCAAAATTTCACAAACTCACTTTTTTGTCAATTCTGATTAGTCAACTCTTTCTGAATACAAATATACTAAGATATCAAAGATCTTGTGTGTTTTAAGCATTTTATGGCAATTTTAGTAAGAGATGTTAACACGACTTTGAGGTAGCTCGTCGAAAACGTCACGACGTCACGAACGTCATTTTTTTTTATTGCATTTTTTTCTTCTATTCTTCCTTTCGTCGTCTTTAATTGTTTGAAGTAGAATAAAATTTTCTACAATTCCCGATTTTTTACAATTTTTACAAAAGAGATCAAAACATTTTGAATATCCAGACATAGTTAATGTTCTGCACACTTCTGATGACTCCACATGCAATAATTTAACCCCCCCCCCTTCCCGAACATAAGATAGATCGTTAAAGGATATCTAAGAAAAACAAATATCAAACTTCTCCCCAACCTTTAAATAAATCAGTTATTTAAGCTGCCGAGAAGCAAATTAAATAGGCAAACATGTAACAAACATAAAGATGTTCAAATTCGATGCCTATGTTTCCACAATTTTGGGGCACTATCAAATTGCATAAACGAATTTATTTTCAAAAAGAGAAATATTTCTTTTTATTTAACCTTTTGCACGGAAATTTTATCGCATATTTACTGATATTACTTTTTAACTATCTTCATAATTCTGATGCAAGTTTAAAATCAATTATAGCTGTTTTTGAAACTCGGATGTTATGGTGTTGAATTAATGTCATGATTTCTTTTCTCTTTTATACGTTATCGGCACTTAATTCTTATAAAATTACCGATGGAAAAAAATCGGCTTTGACTGTCTCACTGAAAAGTAATAGCAACTACAAGAATGTGGACAATTGATTTGAGAAAAAAGATTTTAACAAAAATGGCATCTTATATCTACAGATTAAAATTTTCATCCACTAAGTATGATTCCCTCTATTTCTTACGAAAATTGATTGTAATTCACAGCTGTATAAAAACAGGCAGGACAGAAATCTTAACCACGCAGTTTACCGATCGGTCAAAATCTTCAGCAACCTATGAAAAATCACGGATTGCATGATGATGCCAAACTCAAATTCCCATATAAGACGCTTAGGCTACAGCTTTTATCTAACGTACTGGTGTACATTAACAATAATCTAGTGCCTTTAATTACTTTTTACGATCAATTCAATTCATTTATTTATTAAATGAAAGATGTGAATAAAAACAATAAAATGCTTTCTCCGGTGATACATGCACATTACAGAACGCAAGTTATGTTAATTTTTCCCGTATTGATCGCTACTTTTTGTTTATGTTTATATATGCTCGTACACCCCTAATTAAGTGTATCAAATACGACAGACCAACAAAATACAAAAGCCACGTGCTGAATCTACACTTCTATTCAATCGGTTTGTAAGTTCACGCGTACCGTTGTATTCTTTTATGTGATTTTTATAAGCAATAATCGTATCGTTGAAATAATTAATTATATTTAAGCATTATTTACTCTCTTTTTTAATGCAAGATTGCAAATAAATTTCAATAAGACTTCTGCATTAATTGTGTCCATTCTTTTGCACTAATTGGTAGTACAGTGCCGATAGACGTAGCTTATACTTAGTGAGAAGTAACATTTTTACATGTTGACTGAATTTAATTTTCTCATTAATATCGATGTTACACGATGAATGAATAAATCTCTCTCTCTCTCTCTCTCTCTCTCTCTCTGAATACAAATATAGACGTTTATAGAGTGCATTAAGTTGCATACGGTATTCCGAAGTTTTAAGAAATATTGCGATTCTCGGATTTTTTATTTTTATTGCTGTACATTGTAACAAACACACATAAACATTGACTTCAGTATCATCAAAATTTGTTTCTTGTATAAAAAAAGAAAAGATGAGAAAACATCAGCTATAAAGGTTAATTGTACGGATATGCATGTTATTGTAAATGTCGCACATGTAGTGTTTATATTTATCGATAAACATGAATTGATTTATAAAACGGCAATTTTATCGACTTGATATCAAACGTATAATCGTATAATGATTTCGTTTACAAACCTGTTTAATTTAAGGAATTTTGAATCATGTTTGTAACTGATTAGAGATGAATATAATCATATAAAATGCTATAAATCCATGAAAATGTGGTGAGTTTTCAGGCATGTTATGACTGGTTTTTTTTAATGTAAGTTAGCTCAAAAAGTACACACAACATGTGGATTTGGGTTGTTAAATTGTAAAAGAAAACAAAATATATGTTGCGCTCAAATAATAAACAAGTTTTTCATTCGTACAGGTATATATACTTTTATGTTGTTTCATTAAAGGCACTTTACATGAAAATGTCACTAAGAATAAGATTTTTCCATGAAATCAAATGCAATATCTCAGTATAGACTTTTATGCTGTCAAAATATTTCTCAAACTATTCTATTCCGTTAGTTACAGCTTTTTAATTCGTTAAATAATTTCAAAATTTGATCGCAAATTCTTAAATTGGAATAAAATATGCGATAATTTATTTTGTATGTTGGCAGTAGCACTATAATTGAGACATAGGCCTTCTATCGTGCTCCTTCCGACTAATTTTAAAAAAGAGTAGAATCTATGGTGTTCCGATTGGGCCACTTCGACCTTCGCACTTTCGCCGTTAGGTCGAAGATGCGAGACTGCGAAGTTGCGAAGGCGAAAGTGCGACGGCGAAGGAGCGAAAGTGCGAAGACGAGACGGCGAAGCGCGAAGATGCGATGGCGAAGGCGAAGGAGCGATACTACTATCGCTCCTTCGCCTTCGCACTCTCGCCTTCGCACATTCGCCTTCGCCTTTTTTGATAGCATTCAGAAAGTCTCGGTCGATTACATAGAATTTGATGCAGACACCGTACTCGCCAAGATTTTCTGATTAATCCATGTTATCATTGGTACGCATGCGCTAGGCCATTTTGCTTACTATGAATGTTTATAAATATTTTAATGTGTAAATGTGACATGTGTCTAATTATTATATACTCCATATAAAATGTAATGTCCGCCATAATGTATACATATGCACTTCCAGACTCCTATCACTTACCAGCTGTCTGTTTACCGTGGATCAAACACAGTAACATTCTAATTTCATTATGCGACACTCCTTGCTGATGTATGGATCTAGAGGGGGAGAGGGGGTCCGCCCCCACGGAAAATTCAATATTAATAACTTCACACATGCAGTAAAGGGGGAGAGAGGGTCCGGATCTCATCCCCCCGGAAAAATTATTTTTAATAAATATATATAATAAAATCTCCAAAATAGTCTCGGAATCCTCCCCCACCCCCGACAAATATAATTATCCATCCACCCCTCCCCCCCCCCCCCCTAGAAAAAGTTATGGATCTGCGCAGGCTGTTGAAAATAATTTCTAATAAGTTCATCGTCTGCCTCAGATGTCCTTTTATACAGCTAAAATTGTCTTTAAACGATAGAGAGCTCCACAATTATAAAAAGGCGAAGGCGAAGATGCGAAGGCGAGAGTGCGAAGTGGCGATGGCGAAGGTGCGATATTAGTATCGCTTCTTCGCCTTCGCAACTTCGCACTTTCGCCTTCGCATTTTCGCGCTTCGCCGTCGCATCTTCGTACTTTCGCTCCTTCGCCGTCGCACCTTCGCACTTTCGCCTTCGCAACTTCGCACTCTCGCACCTCGACCTAAAGGCGAAAGTGCGAAGGTCGAAGTGGCCCCATCGGAACACCATAAGAATCGTCTCCCGTGAGGTGAACTCCAAACTTATGATTTGAAATATGACTTGTATTGTTTCACAGTAATTACTGCACAGATAACTGTTAGATTTGAACAATACTGCTCTGCATCGATTAGGTATGTCTCAGCCTTCAACCCCTCTTATAAACAACGAGTGTGCAATGTAGGTTTTTTTTTTACTTTATTAAGTCATACATATACTGCTCATGCAAACTAAAGTTGTGTAATTTTACTCAGATTACTTTATAAATCATCATCGGAAATCCACTACCCGTCTCGCATTCAAGTATACGCGTATGCGAGACGGGTCTTTGCTTTCTAATAATAATTTAATAAAAAAAAAAAAAAAAGGATTTCTAATTAGAGCATATTTTCATCACACTCTAGAATGTAAAATGTGGTGTTTTAGTTTCATAGCGGATACAAAAGCAGCAATTTTATGACGTCTCAGCATCAATTTGTATGCAATATTACGCGTTCGAAATGTGTAGATATTGACGTTACATGTGTATATTTCATTTATCAAATATTAATTTTTTAAATCAACATGTAATATTTGACTAATAAATATTAATCGCAGTATAAAAACAAGGCCAGACTGAAGTTAGTCAGAAATCACAACATAGACGCAGAAAAAAATAGAAACAGAAAATAAGAAAAACTGCGTTTACAATGCCGCAACTTTGACGTCGTTTTCTGAGCATTGTGACGTCAAAAGATAAGGGCCCTTTTCTCATGACGGCAGTCATATATATATATATATATATATATATATATATATATATATATATATATATATATATATATATATATAGTTACATGGTTTGTAGATGACCTAATATTGTTAATAAATGGTCAGTAAATTCTATATGGTATTCGTTAAGGTGTTTAACAAACGGTGTACTGTTCTTATATTTCGGATTGTAGTACGAAGTACTCAAAACAGATGAAAGGATGTCTAAAGTTCTTGAAAATTTCCGCGTAATCGAAAGTAAGGACATCCTAAATATCTGAAACGCATACTTTGCAAATCTTACTTTTGCAATAACAATTTGTATACAGTTAGAAAAGTCCAGATCAACGATGTGGAACCTGTCAATATTTAAAGGAAGGAAACATCTTCAAAATCGGAGACCGGTAATTTAATGTAAACTCCAGCATGACTTGCAGAACTAAAAACCTAATATATTGTATAATGTGCGGGGGTGTGGACAAAATTAGTTTGATGTATGAATTCTGTTTTCAATTATTGACAATTTGTTCACTACAAGGATATATTGTTAACTATAATTCACTATGGTATATAAACATAATTATCAAAGTTTGCATAAGCTTGAAGTTAGATGGCTTTTGTCAAGCGCTTTTGTCTCAAATTGAAAGATTCATAACTAATGTAGGCTGTTATTCGTGGATAGTTAAATACAATATCAATGAAGATAGAACCTATTATTTTAATTTAGGTTAGAAGAAATACATTTTTGTGAAACAAATTATCTATAAAAGAATGGACAATGAAAAAATATGCAATTTGGTTTTAATTTGGTGTAAATCCCTTAAATAAAAAAATTAAACTGCCATATAAAAGGAAGATAGATTGGATAAAATGATCGGCTTTTTTTGGGTGGATATTTGCTAGTTTTGTTCAGAAAAACATGGGTGGAATTCTGTTATTTTTAGATTTTTAAAAACCTTTTGATTTCGTTCTTTTTAAAGTTTTTAAGGCATTCAATATCGGTTAAAATTTCATAACATAAACAGCTATTTTGTTTACAAACTAGATTTTTTAAATAAAAAATAACGGTTATTTATCTGAATCATGTTTAATGACAACAGGAAGTAATTAATATTGTCCTCTATCAAGGCGTTTATTTTTTTTTGTAGCGGAAATGTTAGCGGTTAAAATAAAAAAAAATAATCAAAACATAGATGGTTTTAAATAAAATAACTATAAAATTAAAGTACACAGCAGGCAGATGACTTAACAGAAGCTTAAAATGAAGAAATCTCGATGAAGAGTACTCTAGATGTAATAAAAGCATTCTACTTATGGGCTGGGTAAAAAATTAGTACTAATAAAACTGAATGCATTATTGTTAGAAGATATGAAAAACGAATTTGAATAGTTTCATGGAATCAGACTAACAAATAAAGTTATTAAGTTGGCATTTGAGATTTCCATATTGTGGCGTACTTTTAACGAAATAAACAATAAAATAAGTATAAATTCATAAATTATTTCTTGCACGAAATACCTACCAAACAGCGTAGTGGAAAGGGTTAGGTAGCAAGGGACAGTTTCGGATAAAGTATCCGTCAATATTTTTGTAAAATTGAGCGTTGCTGTACCTGAAGGCTTATGAGTGTTGCTAAAATTCATGAAATTATTTTTAATGATTATCATTAGTTAGAGGGAGGGGTGTCTCTTGTTGAAATTGATATGCAATATGTAGGCCCCTTATGTTAGGTGCATGAGAATCAGAAGTAAAATGCGAAACCTGCGGCTATGACTGTTGTGTTGTCTTTAAAGTGAAATTGAAAGTTATAGACGGGATGTAAAATAACACGAATAGTAATTGGATGGGACATTGTAAACTATACACCGGTAAGTTTCTGACATGTGATAGTGCAATATGCACGCGGTACGGAAGGTCAACCCTCTGCAAGGAATTAGCTGGGGGAGGTCTTAAAAGCTGAAAAATCATGAAAAATTAGCAAAATATGAAAGGGTCAAAACCTCATAAAAACCAGTATGTAGAGAATTTTACAGGTTTTGACTAGTAATTTTCTTCAGAAATTGGTGATTTGCCTTATAAAGAGGGAATTAAAGGTATTTGTGCTGAAAGGGAACTGAGGAAATTCTAGTTACAGAGTTCCGAAGACATGCATCCTTTGGTTACAATGAATACAATATCCAAAAAACTGTCCCCTGCCACCTTAAAGCGTTCACCACCAATCTGTAAGTCATGAATTCGAATCCCATTTGGGGCTTTAAAATGTTTACCATTCCACAAATTAAAAACAAATTTTTTTGGTCAAATATTGTAAAAAAATGTTATTGTAAAATTTGAAAATATAAACCGGTGAAAGTATTTTGATTATAATGTACTTTAATTCACATTAGCATACCATCTTTAATTTTTTGGTATTTATATAGGTCACAATAAGGAAGAATGCTAACATAAAAAAACTCAATAGAATTTACCATGATATGGAAAAACTTTTTTAATCTTGGAAACGAAGAAAATAAACACTCTTTAGTAAAGCATGTATTATTTGACACTAGGTTTTTCAAAACTAATAAATACGTCGACGATATTGTGTCTTCCGATAGCAACTTTATAGAAAAAAAAAATAAAAGCACAGATTGATTTTTTATTTCATTTGAGACTAAACAGAAAGGTTTAAATGAAATACATTGTCTACAGTACATGTAGATATAGCCTGTAAAGTAAAATCATGAAAAACAGCATAGATTCCAAAATTACTTAAAATCAAAAGACGTCCTCTTTGATATTCTGAATAAACAGTGTAGAGAACTTCATATAGATATATATTTTCTTTTAAAATGCCCAACTTCTAAAGGAGGATTTTTTAAGTATCTTACAATTAACTTTATTCTATAGAAATGGGTAAATAAGCACTTTTACAGTATATTAAACCATATCAAATACCTGTTTGTGAAACTAAAACTCCTCTGAGATGTTGTATGTACCTACTGTATTTCTTGCTCTTTATATAACAATTCAGTACTGTTAATTAATTTACTAATTGAAAGCGAAAAAAAAAAACAAAAAAAAACCACACACGCAAAAAACTAAACAAACAAACAAAACAGACAAAAAAATGAACCACCCCCCCCCCCCCCCCAAAAAAAAACAACCAAAAAAAAAAAGCCAAAAAGAAAAAAACTCCAAATATTCTGTGATGTGACCTAGAAATACATGCATTTATAAATATTGATCTAGATGTAATAATTTATTTCATGTTGTAGACCTAGAATTATTACCAACATCGGAGATGATTAGTCATGGCCCCATCCTTTTTATTTTTATCTTTAGATGTTATGGATCTATTATTTATAGATTTGGAATGAATCAGGGAATGAAAATTAAAAAAACTCTTCACCCCAAAAAATCAAATGAATTTTATCTTTATATCACAATCCATTTATGTTTTTGTGATACATGCACTTTTTGTTCTGGATAAAACCATTTTTTCCAAACTTAAAAAACAAATTACAAAAAGGCTCTGTAAAAGCAAAGTTGCATGCATATCGATTTATCTTTGCAAAAATGTTTGGTTACTTGATAATTTATGTTGAATAAGGATGTTGTCTAATGTATAACAGGTGATGTATCATTACTTATTTAAACAACGGTGAAAAGCTTCTTCATAAATCATTACTTCCTCATCGTTTGAGTAAAAAAAATGTTGCTGGGTCTGCTGTTTGCGTTGTCTATTGGTTAAGTCGGTGTGGCGTACAGCGGAAAGAGCTTACAAACAGGCAAAGTTACAAAGGTTGATTTGTTGAAATCGTTAATCTACGGTGGATTCAACTGATTCAACTGTCTTCAGGTAATTGTTTAAAAACAAATTAAACTTAACTAAAACATTTTATATTTCCCTGTTAGTTACGCATAAACATACTAGCTGTCATATATGTTCAGGTTTTTTTTAATATGGCAACAGATTCGTCTAGTTCTCCATAACGAGTCAGCTTTTCTGTCAACTTAGAATCAAAACCTCTAACACTTGGGGCTGGACAAACAATAAAATATGACGCAGTTCTGATGAATGACGGGAACGGATATGACGACAGAACAGGAGTGTTCACGTGTGGCAGGAACGTACACATTTGTTACCGATTCCTTTTCTTGCCCAGGCTTTGGTTATATTCTGAAAGTCAACACGAAAATAACAGGTAAGCTGCACTTGTCTACTTGTGGCTACAATGAAACCCTTTTTATCCAAATAAGCAGGCCAGTTATCGTGAAGTTGAAGTCTGGGGGCCATGTCAAAGTTAAAAAACATGGAAACAGCGGTTACATAAACCATAAATGTATTCATAATTTTCAGGAACTCTGTTACATTGACAAGAAATAAATACAACACATCATTAAGCTATTTTCATTTATGAATACAATTGTAACAGTTTTGTTATTTTTCTAACTAAAAGGTGTATTAACAACAAGTTCAAATGCAGTGTATCAACAACGAAAGGAGATACAACATTTCGAGGATTGGATCATTACATCCGGTAACCAGAGTCAGTGTTTGAAGACTTAGTAAAGGACATGTGCAAAACATATACCCATTAAAGTTTGTTTGAAAATATATGACCTTGAATATTTTCAGAAAACATCCAATGTAAATAAATTTAAAAACGGTAAAATGATTCTAAATTGAATTAGATAGCCTCTTATTGTCTAGACCTATAGAAATGCTCTATCTGCTGAGACTTGTAGAAAAAAAAATTTGCACAAACGGCATTGTACATGTATTTCGTAGAGTTAAATTAATTCAAAGATGATATTAGTCAGTAAGAAGTTATCAGGTTGATATACTATACAAAGAAAATGGTGGGTTGATTTCTTGCAAAAGGCAGTACACGGAAATCGGTTCTTTACGAACTGCTTATATAATGCATCTTTTTATAAAGCACAGGTTTCTCGATACGTTGTTACAACAAGTACTTCAGATATCTAAAACTCATCTGGATGTATTTTCAATTGAAGAAAATTATCGACATTTTTTCACTGCAATAATAAATGGTCACGTAAAAGTCACTTTAATATTTAAACATAATTAACATAGTTTGCATGAGTTTGAAGTTAGATGACTTTTGTAAAGTTCTTTTGTCCTAAGGTGTAATTTTACCATATATTTTAAAAATGTCTTTATATTTATTTTCATCAAAGCCAATATCAATAAATTCAAAGGAAACAAAGTTGAAGTGATTAAGCACTGCTACTTAGTTCAGAAATTGATGATGTGTCTAAACATAGGGGATAAAAAAAGCAAAATTTGACCATCGCAGCTAAAATGAAAAATGTTAAATGTATAAGAAAACAACATATTCAAGTTATGTACCGGTACACTGTCAATCTATATTACAAAATCAAAGTACTGAAAGTACTGAAAAGCGCTAAGTCGGGAAGAAAGTGTTAAAAATACATCGATTGATATGAAAATACATGTAAAGAATCATATTGTTCGTTATTGAGAAAAATGCACTTACTCAGAATTCAGAAATGATGTAGAATTTGGATGTGTCTCAGTTATAGAATGCATAATTCTTTTTAATGATTAATGCATGCTGTCGTGTTACATGAAAACAAAATACTGATGACTGACTTTTTAAAAAATCATAATAAAAGCATATCGCAATAAATGTAAGCATAAATGGTATATCCATTTGACTGTAAAGTCAAAATTTACAGTATAACAATCTGCCTTAAGCCATGTTGAAAAAATGCTTGATTTTAAAATTTTAGCAATTTCTGGAAATCGATATCATTTGTAGTAATTTTATAATGATATTGCTTGTTAGTTTTAAACAGATTTCTCAACTGTTTAGCAGAGCTGCAGAGTGCGTGCTCCTTGTGAAGAAAATAAAGTAAAATAAGATTGTCGCCAATAACAACGATCAAACGATGATTAATATATATTCAAGTTTAAATTACTTGCTCATTTTCATCATTTCTTTGTTTTTACACTTGACAACTTCCAAACCAATAATTAAAAAAATATAAATAATGAACACTTAAAAAAAAGTGGCAAATTACGATACCAATATTATTGCAAAATAAAAGGACAAAAGTAAGATAATACTAACCGCATTACAGATCTGCCTTGCAGGGAATGCTACGTATTCTTCAAAATATAAGATTTGGTATTTGAACAATATTTCCAGCCTTATTTTACAATACATCATGCAAAGACCCCTAATGTATTCACATTACCTGATGTTAGAATATCAAAATGGAGTCGCGTCTTCTTTTCATTTAAGCATCAACTAGACGGTCTCTTCTGAGGTATATTTTAGGGTATATCACTGAATTTGATGAAGTCTAGCTCACATCTCATCAGACGTAAAAAGTATCGTGTTTTTAACAAGTTTTATTAAAAGGATGTTGTCATGGACGCCTATGCAGATGTCAAAACAATATTTCACCGTACTAGGTTCACGTCTAAACCTAGCTGAGGCAAAACCATTCCCGAATTCTCCTTCGAATTTGGGCCGTTTCCGCCTGCAACAGGGGCTACCTTTTATGAAGGAAAAAAATAATGTGTAAGATGTCTGACTATTCACGTTTTGTAACAATGCGAGCTAGGTCATTTTTTTGTGATGTGTGTTGTTTTTATGGGAAGAGGGGTGATAAGTTCTTGGCTTGTGGTCTTGTGCTTTTCAAGCACACGTGTAACTTCGACGTAAAAAAACCTCTCGTGCCTTGCTTGTGTTTTTGATACTAAATTGGAGAAGAAGTGTTGTTTTAAAAAATATCAAAAAGATTTTCGCAGAAGTTTGTTTTGAATTTTGACTTGTATCTAAAGATGCGCATTTATGGTAGGGATATATAGTAAACTTTAATACTGTTGTGACACCTGTAATACATACAAGGTCTGCCGGAAAGGCCCGAGAAGTTGCCATTGGATGGAGGAACTGTTTTCACCAGCGTAACAGAGGTCGTATTAAAGAAAACCCGTAGCCATGTCATAGGGTACGGGTTCTTTTAGAAAAATTGAACTCAGATAGAAAACTTTTAGTATATTTTCGACGTTATCAAGCAATATTAAATTGGCAAGAAGGTTTATTTCATATATACCAATATAATGGGTACAGTTATCACATAATAAGCGAATTCATTTAAATATCTAAAAGTTATATTTAATGCATAGCAATGTTGAATCTTACACATTTTTACTGTTACGAAGTGTTTTTATTAGTGCGTAATTTGTCCATACTGCACATAAATTAAATCATTATTAAGATCATATTTGCAATTTAAATTAAACGAGGTTAGCTGGTATCATGTTATAAAGATTATTACATATATTTACTGTAGTATTTCAAGTAACTCGACAGTAATATTTTTTTCATAAATAATAATCAAATAATTGGTTTTGGATAATTATAAAATTACATATCAATGCAAATTGAAAGAAAAATATTTTTGAAATATTGCATACAGGAAACAAAGCCTAAAATAATGTTTATAAAAAGCAGCACAAATTATCGTGGAAAGGGTCCGATGTTAATTGAAAAATTATATATATATAAATTCTACATTTTTATATAAAACATGGTGTTCATAACTGTAACATATTACATTTAAAACACTCAAAACCTTGATATTGTAGAATTATTCCAATTATTACTAAACACCTAAAACACAACTTAATGCATATAACATCCATTTTTTCTCGAAATAAATCATTATGATATGATGGCTTTTGGAGCACCCGTATCCGATATATAATTATGACATTTAAATGAAACTTATTGTTAATTTAATACTAAAGGAACAAATGCATCTGCATGCAGGATAACTTGAAGATGATTAAGTTCTCCCTACTGCATAGTTATGATTTTTCCAGAGTACGACTTCTCCATGATACGACCTCTCCAGCATCCGCCAGTAGGTGGCGGTATATAGGAAACGCGAAAACGAAAGTGGAAGTAGGTTTAGAAATCTGGCGACAAAAAAGCGCTGCAGCTATGCTTAGCGCTTTAAAAATGATAAAGCGGTGCTTTTTCGTTCAGTATAGCATTTTGTTGTATAGGTTTGAAACGAAAATTGCTTTAATCAGCAGGAGTTATCGTTCATCGAAGGCTTTACATGCCGCACATGATACCGTATATCAGGTTTTTTTCCCGCGTGCATCCAATTTCTGCTTTGTTCGCGACGATTTCCTAATCGCGGGGAAAAAAATCAGCGTAAATTTGGAAAAAAAAGTTTTGTTCTTGTTATAAAGTTTTCTCTTTCCTTATAAAATTAACTGGCAAGTAAAAGTACGGTGAACTGCATGCGTTCAGTTTGTTTAGTTAAAGGTAGAAATTGCGGGATTGGAGGACGAGACCCAGATAACAGATACATGTATGTATAAGCCTCGTTGTTTATTTAATAATCCACTGTCAGGCTAATTAAAACGGTCACTCCCCTTGCCTAAACGGATGTCTAATTATACCTGAGCTACTGGTATATGTAACGGTACGTGATCTTTCGATCTATGAATGTTTGCGTCTCTGATAATAATTATCGGTTATTATTTCATATTCAGGGAATCGCGTAAATTGTATCTTTGTCCACATTTTCCATCATGAAAAGTGACAATTTTAGATACTTTTCCCCCTCTCACTTCAAAGGTTTAAACAATCGTGAATTATATTTTCAGTATGACTTTGAAATAGTGAAAATTTGATTCGCGTAATTTTTATATACTGTTCTAGGTTCTGATTCGTGGAAAAAAAACATGAGGTAAATTGTCATAGTTTTGATTTTTAAAAAAAGGTTTTCTGTTTTTAAATCTGGATAAAAAAAATAGTTGATTGGATCCATATGTTTTCAAATGCAAAAAAAGCCAGCCAGAGCATTTTTTAAAACACAAAATGGGGATCAAATGAATGATTTAATACTGGATTTAATAAAAAATGTATGTGCAAATTTGGTAGGCTTGAAACCATATAAACCACGTGGCTTTGATATCAGAATGCATCTTTTCCTCTACAGAGTGTAATGTACGCGCTGTAAAATTTTCAGACGTATTTTTTATGTTTAAACTTCCCTAAATAATGTTTTTGCATACATGTTTATGTCTTTTATATATGAGTATACATTTGAGCACAGATTTAACAAAAGGCAAAAATAACCTATACATGTGTTAGGTTTTTCCCATTAGAAGATAAAGGGGGCGACAAATTATTCCTTTTGACAATTCAACAATTTAAAAAAAATGATCTTATAAATTAATTAATTTATAATTATTTGTTTAAAGATATTTTTATATACTAGTATGTTACTCAAAATGCTAGTATATGTAATTCTCTGATGCCCAGTGAGACAAATTAATCAATATCTGATGTTTTGGATTGAACTTAAATATATGTCCCGATATCTAATTGCTTTAACATGGAATTAACAAATACTACATGTAAAGAATTGTTCAATATGAAATTAATATGTTTGTTTTATTTTATTTATTTATATTAGAAAAGCCAAGGATTGTCGCTGAACATCAAATTCTGTGTTAAAACATCACCTTTGTCCGCCATATTTATACTCGAGATCCCTACACCACACCATTTAAGTGCATTTGATTTACATTATATAATGTTTACACTGGCGTACACTTCGTTAAGCTAAATCAATCGCGTTTTAATAATAACAAACCTGTTTTGTTTTTCCCTGTAACTGATCAAACTGAAAGTGAAAAAAGACTCTTGTTGTCGATTTGTGTAGTGTGCATGGCGTTAATGTTTTCGAGAATGAACAGGATCAAAATGAAAAAAAGCAAAAAAAACCCAACCAACAAAAAAACAAAAAAAAAACAACACAACAAACCCACAAAAAAACTATCAAAGTCTAATTTAGAGATGTAAGTAAATATGGCACGCCAAATTCACACAAATGAGCCCATCATAGTTTCACAGTCGATAAAATAGGTTTAACGGTTATAAACTATAGTTCACGGACGGAAAACTACAGATAACGACGATAATCTATATTTTACATCTGTAAACCAATCATCGATGTTTCAGAAGTGTAAATATAATCACAACTGAAAACAACCATTTGCAATTGCAAAACATAGTTTATCTGATAAATATAGTTTCAGGTGTGTGAAAATATGATTAACAATGCTTAACCATAGTTAACGAATGCAAATCATTGTTTAAAGATGTAAATCTATATTTATCAGCAAAATCGATCGTTAACGTTATTTTCAGACAGATAAACTTAGATTATCATTCGTAAGCTATAGTTTACAAACGTTAAATATGGGTTTGAAGGATTATGTCATGATGCTGAAAAGAAAGTACAAATGGTTTGTTAAGTTCTTCTGTAAAACGCATCCCTGGGTATTAAGTAGTTTGTTGTAAAGCCATGTCAATTACCTGAAGATATATTTAAAATAGGTCTTTTATAAAGGAAATATGTCTTTTATAAAGGAAAGGATTCTGAAATACACACGAGCAACAGAAACACGATCAAACTAAATGGATATCCATAACAGGAGGATGGGAGGTAGAGGCTAAAATCATTTAATTTAAGATAGACGTCATTCGAAAATAGCAATAATTGAATTGTCAGACTTTTTTTTACTTTGAAATGACAAATAGTTGGTTTATGCATTGCTATGGTTTGATATTGAGTTAAGTCCAGGTCAAACTAACATAAATTTGATTTTGAAATACGTTCATTCATATTTATTTTTAAATATACTCTTTCTGATTTTTTTGATAAAATCGTTTTCTAAAATTTAATCAAAGTTTTGCAAAAGCAAAGTTGCATGCATTCATATATCCATCTACACCAAAATATTAAGTTATATATATTTTAATGTTGAAATAGCATAATGTCAAATGCGTAACAGGTGTTGTATTATTACTTATAGAAACCAACAGGGGAACACTTCTAATACAGTTAGAAAGAGACGTCCTTGTCGTATAAATAAAACAAAATGTTGCTGATTCTTCTGTTTGCGTTGTCCTTTGGTTTACCTGATGTTGTATTCGGTGGAAACAATATACAGACAGGCATGAGGACAAAGGTAGATTTGTTAAAGTCGCTAATCTACGACAACACTAGAGCCACTGTCACCCTGGATTCCTCAGCTCTAAAACAACTGATTCAACTGTCTTCAGGTAATTAAATATCGTTGATAGTTAATTCACATCTTAAAACTGTTTTCACCTATTTATAATCACAATTAAAGGAGTCAACTGTCTAAATTTCTTTTCATATGGCTACAGGTTCGTCCAGCACTTTAAGAAAAGTAAGCTTTTCTGTCGGCTTAAAATCGAATTCTCTAACGCTCGGGACTGGACAAACGGTAAAATATGACAGTCCTAACAAATCACGGGAACGGATATGACGACAGAACGGGAGTGTTTACGTGTCCTGTGGCGGGAACCTACATGTTTATTGTTGATTCTTTATTCACACCCGGAATTATGTTACATCTTAACGTCAACAAGACTACAGTAGGTATACTGCATGTGTCTAATTTACACGAAAAAGATACATCTGTCCAAATAAGCAGGACAGTCATTGTGAAGCTGAAGCTCGGGGACCATGTCAAAGTTGAAAAATGTTTCACAAAACGCTTACATTCGCCATTACTTATATTCAGGATTTTCAGGAGCTCTATTGTATTGACCAAGGAACAAAGTACTACACATAATAACCATTTTGAAATGTTTTGAAGTTTTTTTAAGTTCTAACCTGAATAAAAATTTCAAGCATTGTACTGATTTATAGTTTCGTCATTATGGTATTCCACGTATACCTGAGGTAAATTAAACAATATCTAAACTACACTGAAGATATCTTCAAAAGTATGATGAGGCTAATGTAAACCAAATTCAGGAGACTGCATATAGTCAATGAACGTTGTGTGCATAAAATGTTTTAAATAGTTGTCTTCCTTTCGTGAAAATGAAATCATGTTATCAACATTTTTCAAGGATATCTTATGCTAAAAGGGATTTTAAGAAAAAAGCTTACACTAAGAAGATTTAAAAAATGTACTTTTCCCTCAATATGACTTCAAGGGATGATAAATTGCTGCAATTTAAATTTTTCAAAACATCCAAGAGTGAGTTTCGATTTTTTGATAAACCAATTATGTGTATATCTTCCGAAGAGGGATAAATTACAACAGTCTAAATTTTTCAAAACTTTCAAGAGTGAATTTTGATTTTTGATAAACTAATATTTTACTAAGAGAGAGTTCATTATGCAGTACAAATGAAATGTTTAAGCAAAGAAAACAGTTTAAACTTTCAAAAATTGTACAAGTATCAGGTAATCCGAGGTATTGCTTATGCCTGGCATAGAAAGTATTCAAACATACGAGGGTTGTCTCAAAACTGCGTAGCCAAGTGACGTTATTCAGTGAATCGAAGAAACAGGAAGATGAAACTTGTGCCACAAAGGATTAAAGTAATTTGCAATATATTAAAGTTTTGATATCAAATGCTGTATGAGATGAAATTACTGAAATGAAAGCATACTCATTTTAAATTCGACGTGCGGTGCAATGTCAAAAATGAAAATTTAAAATAAAAGTTAAAATCGCGAGAATGAGTACTTTTTTGAATAAAAATATTAAAGAATAAATGCAATGAAATTTGTTTGTTATTTTATTATTTACCCGATAAATAATTTGGTTATAACGACATCTTCGCGCTTCGTCGTCGCATCTTCGCACTTTTGCTCCTTCGCCTTCGCACTATCGCCCTTGCAACTTAGGTCGAAGTGGCCCTATCGGAACACCATATATTTATGTAAATTAATGTAATTGTTAAGATGACAACCATACCCCGATGCAATACATCAATATCTTGTTATAACGGAAGAATTTTAATTTTCTAAGATATACCCCTTCTTTCACTTTAAGTTTATACGAATATGAATTATAATTAATATAATTATATATAATTAATATAATTATAGTGTAAAGACTATTTCACAAATAATAAAAAAATATACTGAAAAACTTTAATCTATAAGGGGGTCATTATTCTACAGGGGTCACTTTTCTTCACGTGGAGTGTGCTCATTTTTAAGAAAATGACACTTATTCTTCAGGCAAAGGGGTCATTTTTCTACGTAGAATAATGACTGGGGGGTCATTTTTCTGCGTATTCTACGGGGGTCATTATTCTTCATTACACCGGTAGTCATTTTTACTTGATAAAATGAAATATATCGGAAAAGACACTATACTGTTTGTCATGACTTTTTAAATTGCGTTATCTTCAATTTCAACGACTCCAACAAGTTCAGACAATGTCCGCGTCCTGACCACAACGTTTTCTATTGGTCAAATCTGCGTATCACTGATTGGTTGCTGGGACAGAGTCTGGTGAACAGGTTTTTTTATCAATAAAATGAATGTTCGTGACTATTTGTATAATCTATCGCGTCAATCAGTGCGTGTTAAGATAAAACGAGTTTGTTATACATAATTGCCTCCATATCTTTGTTTATATACTTTATATTACATGTTCACGCATGATCATACAATTTCACGAATGGAAAAGTGATCCAGTTTGTGGCCAAATCTATATGATTTGTATAAAACTAGTACAGAAAGATCGCATAATTTTTAAATTCAATTCAGTATATTAAGTGAAAATATTCCATACATAAATAAGTTGTGAATTTAAAAAACTTATTCATTCCATTGCAATGTTGAATATTAGGATAAATTCAATAACACATTAATTTTACTCGTGTCGTATGGAAAAATACAATTGTGCAATATTTTTTTTAAGTAAAAAAAAAAATCAACACTTAATTGTTTAAATGTAAAAATTCGGCGCAGAAATTTTCGATATTTTTTTATTGTGCATAGCAGTGTCATCTAGATACATTCGAACAATATGAAAGTCACTTGAGTGTCACGTGATTGCCACCACAACAAAACCATTAAACAAAAACAAACTTTAGTAATTAACGTCCCAACTTTTAAAGCGTGACGATCCTCTAACTTGAGTATGGAAAAACAACCGTTGCTTGGTTTCCGAAGAGGAATTCACAATTCAGAAAACACTGAAGAGAAACAAACGTTAATAACAGGAGCACATGACGCAGACGTGACGGTTGCAACAGAACGGGTATCGATGACTTCTTTTATTGGATTGTATTAGCAATCTCTTTCAGTTACTCGTTTTACGGTATTTATGAATACTTCAATAATATAATCTTTTCCCAGCGCTCAATTTGAAATCATTTTCGCATTTCTTGGAAGTTTTTAAAGACGTAAATTAAATAACATTCAATTTGAAAAAAAAAATCAAGGTTGTATTTCTATTATCATTCTTAAAACATTACTTTTTTTCAATAAGCTCGCATGTAGATATACTAATCATACATCATGAAAATGAATGATATAAAACTTGAGTATAAAAGTTAAATGACTTACCGATTGTGCCAAGAAAAAAAAATCCCACGGTTTTAATGATTTCCCACTATACAAACACCCGACCACTAATTTTACAAAATGCAATGTAAAGTTTCATTATTAAATTATCTCTTTTATGCAAGAAATAGCTTTCAAATTCCGTATGCTAAGCTGACGTTTTAAAGATTTTAAATACCTGTCAAAATGTTGGTTAAGTCACATGAAATGTCTTAATAAAGAAAGAAATACATTATGTGTTATTCAACATAAACTAGATGTTTAACCAACGTAACTGACATTACAACCAGTTGTACATATCAGCTATTATGCGTCATTGTACAAAAGTTGTATGCCAGATTTTTTGTTATTTACTCCCCACTAATTATAATTATTTTAAACTATCTCAATGAACAGCAATTGTGGAAAAAGTTTGAATGAGTGTAGTGTAAAATTTGCTAATCTCACCTTGAAAAAGCACATTATTAAAAAAAACCATTTTTGAATTCTTTTCACATATTTGCTGCATTTACATTAAAACGCTAGAACATCAGAAAAATTAGCTTCTTACCACCATTGACCATTCTCTAAGCAGGTACTGTTTAAAGTGTGGAAACTATGTTTTTAATAATAATTTGTATTTTCATAAATATTTCGCATTTTCATAAAATTAGTTACGGGTACTATATTTTCTTTCTCGTTGTTTACGCACGCTTGTCTTCATACATTAGTTGATGCATACTTGAATGTTTGTCAAACCGATGTCATAAAGTAATTTGATAACATTAATTATTGAACCAGGATTTAAAATATTACCTGTTTAGATTCACTGTGTATTATAACTACCCATCAAATTAAAGTCAGGTACTCGTATCTATTGAGTACTATATTTGATTATGTCCAATATCTTGCTCCACTTGAACAATTTTTTAAAAATATTATCATATCATATTGACATTTTAATCATACATAAAACATATATAAAAATGACTTCCTAGTAGATATGAGTGAGTTACAAACATTTTATTACCACAATGCAGATTGATATGTTTAAACATAGTTCAATTTATTTGTTCCTATGACGTGACCAAAAAAATAAAAGTAAATGAATTCTTGCGCTTTACGGATCACATTGGAAAAATCATTATTCTTTTTTTCATTTTTGGATATCTCAAATTTAAAAGGTTGATTCAATACCATTTTACACATAGTATCATTCAATGTCGGAATAAGCATTCAATGTCTGGAATAAGCATGCTAAAACATTAATTGGATTGTTTGCTTATTGCGTCGACCATGAGGTATGCACAACAAATTAAATTAGTAAGTGAGTATTTATAAAATGTTATTAGGAAGAGTAAAGATGTGTGTGTACATGTACCAGAACATGTACTGCGCAAATGTCCTAACACGCCGCGTCAAAAGTTAAATTGCTCTCGTCAATTAAGAACTCTCCAAATATTGCAATACATCATTTATACAACAACAACAAAACATGAAAGTTAGCAAAAATTTTAGACATCCACTTTTTGTTTATTTATTTGTTCTAATTTTGATAGTTCAACTTAATCTGCTGTGATAACACATACATTCTTTCTTGTAGCATTTTTGTATTGAAAAAATATGCTACAATGCATATACTCCGAAGTTTGATGGTAATTTAAAATGAAAACTAAAATCTTCCGAGGTAAAGAAACGAAATGGTATGAGAAACAGGTTTTTTGAGTTTATAGCATATGTGGCGGTGTAATGAAAAAAATGGAACATGCTAAGATTTGTTAATTAATTTTTCACCTGTAAAATAAATCCGAATTTCAGCACTACACAAAGAACCTTGCATTTGCCATAGCAGCATGCGTGTGTGGCTCGTCTTTTATGTTGGGCTACAACACCGGAGTCGTCAATACACCAGCAACAGTAAGTTGGTTTTCTCCGGGTACTCCGGCTTCTTCCCATAACAATGACCCCTTCGTGCTAACATCCGTGCCAACGAGAGATATTAATATAAGTTGTAGAACTTGTTTATCAATCGTTGTGAAATAAATAGTGTTCAGGTTCAGATGAACAGTACGTCTCCATTTTACATAGGCATAGAAGGAATGTGTGATATTTTTTAAACTGTATATCCTTCATTTTATGCTTCTACAAATAAATGTCAATTCAAAGTATTTTTAATGGTCAGCTAAAGTTTAAGGACTAGAACTTTATACAGAGAGTAAATAATATGATAATGTGTTCAAATTAAAATTCTGCAATATGTGTTTTTCAAAGAAAATAAGAAGTAATAGATTAAACACGTTATTTTTAAGTGTACAATGGTTATAGGTGGTCTGGTTGATCTGATGACAACCCAGCCTCCTTAAACATTGTATACACACTAGTATTCATGTGGAAAAGTGTTGCCATTTACAATGCTTAATTCTCCGGAATTAAACGCATCTATTGGTACTACAGCATGAGTGAACGCGAGCAACTTATCATTCCTTAGTAATGAATAAAGGGTTTATATTTCGTAGAGAGTACCATATGCGCACGACTGTACATGGATCATTGGAACAGTCAGCAATTGTATTCTATTTAATATAAGTGAATATATTAGAAGTACCTATTATGCCTTTTTTGTAGATAATCAAAGATTTCTACAACGCAAGCTACAACAAGAGACAAGGAACAAACTCCTCAAAGTACCTCAGTACCATAAGCATCTCAGTCCTTTGGGCCACTACCGTTTCTGTTTTTGCATTGGGTGGAATGATTGGGGGGCTCAGCGCAGGGTATTGGTGCAATAAATACGGAAGGTAGCTCAAACCTCTTTCCAAGTACCTGTGTTTCAATGCTTACTGGAAGACTACTCGGATTTATTTTAATAGAATGAAATATAAATATTATATGGAGTATATAGATTTAATGGAAATATTATGTCTTAGATATATGCCTACAATTAGTTTGCATTGACTTAAAAGAGGAATTTTCGTTGCAGAAAAGGAGCCTTGCTGAGAAACAACCTTTTGCATTTAATATCAGCTGCTTTGATGTATTATTCTCACTTTTTAAACTCCTATGAAATGTTGATAGCTGGTCGACTTTTGGTCGGGATATGTGCAGGTATACTTACAAATCTACCATTATCAAGTACTGTAAATATACACCTCTCTGTGCGTAGTTAATTATCATTTCGTATATCTGAGAAGAAATAACATAAATATTTTCCAAAGCTGACAAACTTGCATTGATATTCACAAAAAATCGTGATCATACTGACAACAGTTCATACTATTGTTTTTATCATGGATTCCTATCACAAGGAAAAACCGATCTTGCGTTTCTTAACTTTTTTTAATTATGATACTTTTTAAATAAATTACTACTGATATTTTTCCCGCAATAATGCAGAATTTTTTTTTATCACTTATTCAACTGATTTTTCTTTTTTATGAAAAGGAAAATAACACCATCTCTAATAAAACCATGCAATCATTTTGTCTCAAAGAGTTTATATAATGTATATAACTGCCATGTACATGCTATTTTTTTTTTTAAATTTAAACCAAAAAATAAGGAATAAACTCAGGGGCTGCCCCGTTATACTTGATGGAGATAGCACCCACGTCTCTGAGAGGATTTGCTGGGGTCTTCAACCAGCTAGCCATCAACATAGGCATTCTGGTCTCTCAAATATTGGGACTGGATTCTGTCATGGGAACTAAAGACCTTTGGCCATACGACTTGGGTAAATATAAACAGTACTTGTTTTTTTTATTTGTATTAAGCCATATTCATTATATTAAGATAAACTATCACTGTTATACGAAGGCATAAATTTGCTGAATATGTTTTCAGTGAATTATAACGAGCAACAAATTATTATATGTCATGTGTTATTTTATTTTATGACATGAATGCGAGACTGTCTTTTCCATGGCAAAGATGTTTGTACGACTGTTATAACGATACCGTTGATGCTGTGATTACTCTGGCAAAATTATTTCATGAATAGTTTTGAATTTGAAGGTGCGACTTATATAAAAATAGCTTTAATAAAATGCTTACTAAGACCAGAAATACTCGAGGAAGTATAATTATTTTTTGATTTGAAGGAGCAACTGTTGTACCAATAGTTATAATGTTGTGTTCTCTGCCATGGTGTCCAGAATCTCCGCGATATCTAATGCTTACTGCAATGGATGAAAACAAGGCTGAAAAAGGTAAGAAGCAAAATAGTAAGGTTTAATGACTTTCAGCAAATAAAGATTCCATAATGGGTATAAAGTATCTAATGTTTTATTATTTCAATGAGTTATTCTACTACTTTCAAAATATTGCATATTCTACAAAATTGTTTTTTTTCATTACGATAAAACATTTACACACGAAAAAGATGAATATTTCATGACTTATTTGATAGCTCTAATCTGGTTAAGGGAAACTGAAGATGTAGGAGAGGATATGGATGAAATGAAAAGGGAAGCAGAGACGCAGACGAGGATGCCAGAGGTAACAAAAGATGCTAATTGCGAATTATTATGCTGGACTGACATAACAAATCAATATGAGAACATTCATATTCGTCATAATGGATAAAATTATAACTAACAGTAATAGGTATTTTTTTAAAGACAGTTTTGTAAAAAACTTGTTTTCTCTCCCTATTTCAGTTTGCTTTCATGGATTTGTTCCGGAACAAATTTTTCAGAGAGCCGTTGACTATAAGCGTAGTTCTACAACTGACACAGCAGTTCAGTGGCATCAACGCTGTAAGAAATGTCTATACAAATTCACCATGTCGAATTCTGCTGTAGAACAAACATTCTTTTGGGGTTAATAATTAATGTGATATTTCTATCAAAGATAAATGAACAGACGTTATGTTATTTTATTCTTTAAATTTTGTAAGTATTTTTCTAACCATTCAGTATTTAAAAAAAACATATGTCTTCCATTTTAATGTTGGACTAGAAACATTAAGCAGTGCACATGTCTACCTTTCATATCCTTTTAGGTGATATATTACTCCACCGAAATTTTTAAAACAGCTGGTTTAAGTGCACATTGGGCTGAGTATGCTACCATAGCAACAGGAGGGGTCAATGTCGTTATGACATTAGTGTCTGCGTTCCTTATGGATCGAGTCGGACGCCGTACCCTCCTGTTAGTCGGAGTGGGAGGGTTACTAATCTTCAGTGCTATTCTTGCTCTGTCTCTAATACTTATCAAAGTAAGTACAGTACATTGCTCGTAATTAAATTTTGGCACTTAAGAACAAGCAAGCAAAGGACTATATATGGCCCCCTAAAATGAACATCATCATTTTACTGTAATTCTTTGATTTTTTAGTTCAAATATATATGTGATGTGTTTACATAATATTCGTTTGATTCAAGTGCCCACAATATAGAAATATGACATCGTAAAGACAACCTTTTCCCGCCATTTTTGCATTTTTAGCATAAAACAGCTTGTTTTCAAGCAGTTTTTCTTTCAGAAAACATAGAGCGCATGCTTGAACAAACAAAAAATTTTAATCAGAGATGTATCTAGCCAAGACTTATAAGTGACAAAAAAATTAATCTTGTTCAAGCATGCGCTCTATGTTTACCATTCGTAAAAAGATAAGAAAAATGTCAATTTTTGACTGATTTTGATTGAATTCTAAAAATAGCGTCACTTCTGACGTCATATCCTGCCAGTGAGAGCAAAAAATCAAATAAATATATGAAAAATATATTTTATATCAACTCTTCTAAAAAAGAAGTTAACTTTTTTTTGTACCCGAAACACTTAAAAAATGGCGTATTATGGGGGCCAAATTTAACTCATATCATATATAGTTTTACTTAATGATTAACGGAAGGGTAGTAAAAATTGATATATTATTAAAGAAAGGAGTTTTGTTGGTCTTATCTATTTTTATCAAATGCCAGACACTTAAAACAGATTTGTTTATAATATTTCATTTATGTTTTTTACTATCTACAAGCCTAGATGGTTGTCAAGTAAAAGATAATTTTAAAAATGAATTATTTAGAGAATGCAATCGGGACTGACGTTAAAACTTGATATTTACGGGCTATTCAAGATAACCGATATCCGAGGTACTGATATCCACCTGTACTTTAGTTTCTGCGCAGTGCATTTTATGTTCTTGTTTATGCATCATGCGATCATTTTACTATTCCTTTAACCATATCCATTTTTACTGGATGGTTGTTAACCAATTAAAAGCTGTTGATAGCTGACATAATTGATTATCTACAAAGGTTTGCCTCACGAATACATGTTTTTAGTCCACATGTACGTAAAATTTTTAAACTTTTCTAATCTAATTCTTCTAGATTCTGTATGTACGTACACGTTTGTTTTTCCGTTCCTATTTTATAAACTTTTAACATCTTTGACATTAATAAATTCATTTTCAAAACTTAATACAGAGTGTCTTTGTGTATAGACGTTTGCGTTTGTGTAAAGAAAATACCAATCCCTCATCCAAGGGGGAATGATGAAAAAATGCTTAGTATTAAATGTAGGATGTATGCAGTAAAATCAAGTAAAATGGCAGTTGTATCATAACTTCCCTTCATATTGGGATTCAAAAATTTGAACAGACATATCAGAAATATACGTGGATTCATATTTAGAACATAGTGGTGAAAACTTTTTAAATTTAGTCAAAGCGACCTTATAAATAGAAGTACGTTTTGCCAAGATCAGGAAGAATGTAAGAGATATCCGAAATCTAGACAGGTTACAATTAAAAAAAAAAAGTACTTCCTGTAAATATAATTTTTTATAGTTAAAGCAAGCATGTCGAAAGTATTGTTAACTTTATCCATACCAAAACATATGATAAGGGAATCCACGATATATTGTGGGTGCAGCTGATAATGTGTGCAGGTTGTGTTTGATAGATATAGTACCATGGTGAGAATTAGGGCGAAAATTCATAAATTGATAAAAAAGCTAGTGAAAATGAAGGCGTTTTAAATTTATTAAGGGCAAACATATACTCTAACAACACAATTGTTAAACAAAGGTGTTGAAATTCCTTTTTTTCTCATAAAGAATTCAAAGATAAAATATAAAGGTAAAAAAGCAGGTGTTTAAAGAGAATTTTAAATATGTCCATGCAACAACGCTTATAGTCAGATTGACATCATTTTTGAAAGAGGATATCATATTTCTATAAATAAATAATCATAGTGAAGCCATTTTGTCAATTAAATTTAAGTCGGACGTTGTTGCGTAGGTAAGCGATATACACCTATTTTCTCTTTGTTCATTACCTCACTATAATAGAAGTCTTACCACTACAGTAACGAAATGTTTGCAGAAGTCTTGTTCTATGTTTCACTTATGTCGTAGTATATTTTTAAACATGTTCGAGATTTAGTTATTGACTAACAGTATTAAATGATTCTTAAAAAGCATTAAATGGTTTTTTTTTTGGTTTTTTTTTTACAGGAACTGAACATTACAGTTGTATGGTTGCCTTACCTAGCTATCGTGTCTGTGATATGTTACATTATTGCATTTGCCTCAGGTCCAGGTGTGTTCAGTAAAATATATTTAAATATTTCATCTCTATTAATTCATTCATGATTCACATAAAATAAACATGTTTCATATTTCAATATACACTTATACAATTTTATCACAATACCTAATGTTTGATAGCAATAGGAAAGTTATTCTTCCCCTTTTTTATTTTGAATGAAAACACTTTAACGCTATGTAAAATGTACATTTGTATTTTAATTTTATCTCTCTGTTTAATTTTCTTTCACATTTTTGTTCATATTCTGTATATGAATATTCATCAACTTAAAATCAAATCATACTTTTAAGTAATGTTATATTGAAATGATTTATATTAGTTTGTTTATCGATGACGATATACTATAACATTGCAGTCATTTCTCAATGAATTAATCTCTCATTCTTACTTTAGGATCAATACCATGGTTTATGGTTGCTGAGATTTTTTCGCAAGGTCCACGATCAGCGGCAATTTCTGTGTCCACCATGGTAAACTGGTTCTCGAACTTCACAGTTGGACTACTTTTCCCTTTATTGAATGTAAGTATTTTTTATACGGCTCATTTTAAAATTTTGATTTCAACGTATGCATGGGAAGAAAAGGGGTCATGGTTGATCATAAATAACAATGTCGATACGTACCGTTTTCCTTCTGTTGACATTATTTTTCATCTTTACTAGACATAAATCACATTCGATAACAAAAAAGCTGTTTAAGAAATATTGTTGACCTGTATTTTACCAACATATATAAAGTAATATTGTTCTCATTCACTTTGTAAATTGAATTGAAAATATACATTTTCAGGAGCTGGCAATTCATCAATACTCCTTCCTTCCGTTTGTGGTGCTGTTGATTATATTCTTAAACTTCATATACAGAAGGGTTCCCGAGACGAAAGGGAAAACCTTTGAACAGATCTCACTACTGTTTAGAAGGCCTGACATGATGGTTTATGAAAGCATTATTCAGCAGGATTCTATTAATACAGCATAGACCAGGTTACAAAATGAAGATTCATCCCACAATTCATTAACTTATTATATTATTATAATTTTTATTAATATAACTATTATATTTTTATATGTGCAATCAGTATAAGAAAACGTTTTTGTTGGAAGAAAAATTCAAAACAACAATTTCAATTAGTATGTAATTGTTTTTAAAAAAATGTTTACTAAATTCACTTTCCCACATGGAACTTAGTTAAACACCTCAATGAACATGGTCAATCAAAAACAGTTGGAAGGAATTATTATTTTCTAATCGCAAATTGTTTAATCTTGTATAAACTGAATAAAAAAATTAATAAAAAGTTGATAAGATATGTAGTGTCATGCAATGGTATAAAATCTCAATAAACTTTAAAGACATCAAATACTATTTTTAAATAAACCAGCTTTAATGTTAAAATGCATGCCTTGGTTTCATTCAATTATTCAAATTCAATGAATAGTTGTGCATTTGTCAGATTGTAAAGTTATTACGGGCCGCCAGAAGGCGGTCCGTTATTTGATAAACATTTAAATATTGTAACTGCGTTCCTGCGGGATAGTTCTTTTCTAATAGAATTAATAAAATGCTTATTTTTATGTATTAAAAGTAAATTTGCATCTAGAAATATGTTTTATGACTTTTAAAAAATATCACATATTTTTATTTTACTCGTCAATGTAAATTAGGTCATACTTAGTAGATTGTCATGTTTGGCGAGTTTTTATCGAGACTATAATCTATTCGGAAAATGCTACCATAGCAACAGGAGGGGTCAATGTCGTTATGACATTAGTGTCTGCGTTCCTTATGGATCGAGTCGGACGCCGTACCCTCCTGTTAGTTGGAGTGGGAGGGTTACTAATCTTCAGTGCTATTCTTGCTCTGTCTCTAATACTTATCAAAGTAAGTACAGTACATTGCTCGTAATTAAATTTTGGCACTTAAGAACAAGCAAGCAAAGGACTATATATGGCCCCCTAAAATAAACAGCATCATTTTACTGTAATTCTTTGATTTTTTAGTTCAAATATATATGTGATGTGTTTACATAATATTCGTTTGATTCAAGTGCCCACAATATAGAAATATGACATCGTAAAGACAACCTTTTCCCGCCATTTTTGCATTTTTAGCATAAAACAGCTTGTTTTCAAGCAGTTTTTCTTTCAGAAAACATAGAGCGCATGCTTGAACAAACAAAAGATTTTAATCAGAGATGTATCTAGCCAAGACTTATAAGTGACAAAAAAATTAATCTTGTTCAAGCATGCGCTCTATGTTTACCATTCGTAAAAAGATAAAAAAAAATGTCAATTTTTGACTGATTTTGATTGAATTCTAAAAATAGCGTCACTTCTGACGTCATATCCTGCCAGTGAGAGCAAAAAATCAAATAAATATATGAAAAATATATTTTATATCAACTCTTCTAAAAAAGAAGTTAACTTTTTTTTGTACCCGAAACACTTAAAAAATGGCGAATTATGGGGGCCAAATTTAACTCATATCATATATAGTTTTACTTAATGATTAACGGAAGGGTAGTAAAAATTGATATATTATTAAAGAAAGGAGTTTTGTTGGTATTATCTATTTTTATCAAATGTCAGACACTTAAAACAGATTTGTATATGAGATTTCTTTTATGTTTTTTACTATCTACAAGCCTAGATGGTTGTCAAGTAAAAGATAATTTTAAAAATGAATTATTTAGAGAATGCAATCGGGACTGACGTTAAAACTTGATATTTACGGGCTATTCAAGATAACCGATATCCGAGGTACTGATATCCACCTGTACTTTAATTTCTGCGCAGTGCATGTTATGTTCTTGTTTATGCATCATGCGATCATTTTACTATTCCTTTAACCATATCCATTTTTACTGGATGGTTGTTAACCAATTAAAAGCTGTTGATAGCTGACATAATTGATTATCTACAAAGGTTTGCCTCACGAATACATGTTTTTAGTCCACATGTACGTAAAATTTTTAAACTTTTCTAATCTAATTCTTCTAGATTCTGTATGTACGTACACGTTTGTTTTTCCGTTCCTATTTTATAAACTTTTAACATCTTTGACATTAATAAATTCATTTTCAAAACTTAATACAGAGTGTCTTTGTGTATAGACGTTTGCGTTTGTGTAAAGAAAATACCAATCCCTCATCCAAGGGGGAATGATGAAAAAATGCTTAGTATTAAATGTAGGATGTATGCAGTAAAATCAAGTAAAATGGCAGTTGTATCATAACTTCCCTTCATATTGGGATTCAAAAATTTGAACAGACATATCAGAAATATACGTGGATTCATATTTAGAACATAGTGGTGAAAACTTTTTAAATTTAGTCAAAGCGACCTTATAAATAGAAGTACGTTTTGCCAAGATCAGGAAGAATGTAAGAGATATCCGAAATCTAGACAGGTTACAATTAAAAAAAAAGTACTTCCTGTAAATATAATTTTTTATAGTTAAAGCAAGCATGTCGAAAGTATTGTTTACTTTATCCATACCAAAACATATGATAAGGGAATCCACGATATATTGTGGGTGCAGCTGATAATGTGTCCAGGTTGTGTTTGATAGATATAGTACCATGGTGAGAATTAGGGCGAAAATTCATAAATTGATAAAAAAGCTAGTGAAAATGAAGGCGTTTTAAATTTATTAAGGGCAAACATATACTCTAACAACACAATTGTTAAACAAAGGTGTTGAAATTCCTTTTTTTCTCATAAAGAATTCAAAGATAAAATATAAAGGTAAAAAAGCAGGTGTTTAAAGAGAATTTTAAATATGTCCATGCAACAACGCTTATAGTCAGATTGACATCATTTTTGAAAGAGGATATCATATTTCTATAAATAAATAATCATAGTGAAGCCATTTTGTCAATTAAATTTAAGTCGGACGTTGTTGCGTAGGTAAGCGATATACACCTATTTTCTCTTTGTTCATTACCTCACTATAATAGAAGTCTTACCACTACAGTAACGAAATGTTTGCAGAAGTCTTGTTCTATGTTTCACTTATGTCGTAGTATATTTTTAAACATGTTCGAGATTTAGTTATTGACTAACAGTATTAAATGATTCTTAAAAAGCATTAAATGGTTTTTTTTTGTTTTTTTTACAGGAACTGAACATTACAGTTGTATGGTTGCCTTACCTAGCTATCGTGTCTGTGATATGTTACATTATTGCATTTGCCTCAGGTCCAGGTGTGTTCAGTAAAATATATTTAAATATTTCATCTCTATTAATTCATTCATGATTCACATAAAATAAACATGTTTCATATTTCAATATACACTTATACAATTTTATCACAATACCTAATGTTTGATAGCAATAGGAAAGTTATTCTTCCCCTTTTTTATTTTGAATGAAAACACTTTAACGCTATGTAAAATGTACATTTGTATTTTAATTTTATCTCTCTGTTTAATTTTCTTTCACATTTTTGTTCATATTCTGTATATGAATATTCATCAACTTAAAATCAAATCATACTTTTAAGTAATGTTATATTGAAATGATTTATATTAGTTTGTTTATCGATGACGATATACTATAACATTGCAGTCATTTCTCAATGAATTAATCTCTCATTCTTACTTTAGGATCAATACCATGGTTTATGGTTGCTGAGATTTTTTCGCAAGGTCCACGATCAGCGGCAATTTCTGTGTCCACCATGGTAAACTGGTTCTCGAACTTCACAGTTGGACTACTTTTCCCTTTATTGAATGTAAGTATTTTTTATACGGCTCATTTTAAAATTTTGATTTCAACGTATGCATGGGAAGAAAAGGGGTCATGGTTGATCATAAATAACAATGTCGATACGTACCGTTTTCCTTCTGTTGACATTATTTTTCATCTTTACTAGACATAAATCACATTCGATAACAAAAAAGCTGTTTAAGAAATATTGTTGACCTGTATTTTACCAACATATATAAAGTAATATTGTTCTCATTCACTTTGTAAATTGAATTGAAAATATACATTTTCAGGAGCTGGCAATTCATCAATACTCCTTCCTTCCGTTTGTGGTGCTGTTGATTATATTCTTAAACTTCATATACAGAAGGGTTCCCGAGACGAAAGGGAAAACCTTTGAACAGATCTCACTACTGTTTAGAAGGCCTGACATGATGGTTTATGAAAGCATTATTCAGCAGGATTCTATTAATACAGCATAGACCAGGTTACAAAATGAAGATTCATCCCACAATTCATTAACTTATTATATTATTATAATTTTTATTAATATAACTATTATATTTTTATATGTGCAATCAGTATAAGAAAACGTTTTTGTTGGAAGAAAAATTCAAAACAACAATTTCAATTAGTATGTAATTGTTTTTAAAAAAATGTTTACTAAATTCACTTTCCCACATGGAACTTAGTTAAACACCTCAATGAACATGGTCAATCAAAAACAGTTGGAAGGAATTATTATTTTCTAATCGCAAATTGTTTAATCTTGTATAAACTGAATAAAAAAATTAATAAAAAGTTGATAAGATATGTAGTGTCATGCAATGGTATAAAATCTCAATAAACTTTAAAGACATCAAATACTATTTTTAAATAAACCAGCTTTAATGTTAAAATGCATGCCTTGGTTTCATTCAATTATTCAAATTCAATGAATAGTTGTGCATTTGTCAGATTGTAAAGTTATTACGGGCCGCCAGAAGGCGGTCCGTTATTTGATAAACATTTAAATATTGTAACTGCGTTCCTGCGGGATAGTTCTTTTCTAATAGAATTAATAAAATGCTTATTTTTATGTATTAAAAGTAAATTTGCATCTAGAAATATGTTTTATGCCTTTTAAAAAATATCACATATTTTTATTTTACTCGTCAATGTAAATTAGGTCATACTTAGTAGATTGTCATGTTTGGCGAGTTTTTATCGAGACTATAATCTATTCGGAAAATGCTACCATAGCAACAGGAGGGGTCAATGTCGTTATGACATTAGTGTCTGCGTTCCTTATGGATCGAGTCGGACGCCGTACCCTCCTGTTAGTTGGAGTGGGAGGGTTACTAATCTTCAGTGCTATTCTTGCTCTGTCTCTAATACTTATCAAAGTAAGTACAGTACATTGCTCGTAATTAAATTTTGGCACTTAAGAACAAGCAAGCAAAGGACTATATATGGCCCCCTAAAATAAACAGCATCATTTTACTGTAATTCTTTGATTTTTTAGTTCAAATATATATGTGATGTGTTTACATAATATTCGTTTGATTCAAGTGCCCATAATATAGAAATATGACATCGTAAAGACAACCTTTTCCCGCCATTTTTGCATTTTTAGCATAAAACAGCTTGTTTTCAAGCAGTTTTTCTTTCAGAAGACATAGACCGCATGCTTGAACAAACAAAAGATTTTAATCAGAGATGTATCTAGCCAAGACTTATAAGTGACAAAAAAATTAATCTTGTTCAAGCATGCGCTCTATGTTTACCATTCGTAAAAAGATAAAAAAAATGTCAATTTTTGACTGATTTTGATTGAATTCTAAAAATAGCGTCACTTCTGACGTCATATCCTGCCAGTGAGAGCAAAAAATCAAATAAATATATGAAAAATATATTTTATATCAACTCTTCTAAAAAAGAAGTTAACTTTTTTTTGTACCCGAAACACTTAAAAAATGGCGTATTATGGGGGCCAAATTTAACTCATATCATATATAGTTTTACTTAATGATTAACGGAAGGGTAGTAAAAATTGATATATTATTAAAGAAAGGAGTTTTGTTGGTATTATCTATTTTTATCAAATGCCAGACACTTAAAACAGATTTGTTTATAATATTTCATTTATGTTTTTTACTATCTACAAGCCTAGATGGTTGTCAAGTAAAAGATAATTTTAAAAATGAATTATTTAGAGAATGCAATCGGGACTGACGTTAAAACTTGATATTTACGGGCTATTCAAGATAACCGATATCCGAGGTACTGATATCCACCTGTACTTTAGTTTCTGCGCAGTGCATTTTATGTTCTTGTTTATGCATCATGCGATCATTTTACTATTCCTTTAACCATATCCATTTTTACTGGATGGTTGTTAACCAATTAAAAGCTGTTGATAGCTGACATAATTGATTATCTACAAAGGTTTGCCTCACGAATACATGTTTTTAGTCCACATGTACGTAAAATTTTTAAACTTTTCTAATCTAATTCTTCTAGATTCTGTATGTACGTACACGTTTGTTTTTCCGTTCCTATTTTATAAACTTTTAACATCTTTGACATTAATAAATTCATTTTCAAAACTTAATACAGAGTGTCTTTGTGTATAGACGTTTGCGTTTGTGTAAAGAAAATACCAATCCCTCATCCAAGGGGGAATGATGAAAAAATGCTTAGTATTAAATGTAGGATGTATGCAGTAAAATCAAGTAAAATGGCAGTTGTATCATAACTTCCCTTCATATTGGGATTCAAAAATTTGAACAGACATATCAGAAATATACGTGGATTCATATTTAGAACATAGTGGTGAAAACTTTTTAAATTTAGTCAAAGCGACCTTATAAATAGAAGTACGTTTTGCCAAGATCAGGAAGAATGTAAGAGATATCCGAAATCTAGACAGGTTACAATTAAAAAAAAAAGTACTTCCTGTAAATATAATTTTTTATAGTTAAAGCAAGCATGTCGAAAGTATTGTTTACTTTATCCATACCAAAACATATGATAAGGGAATCCACGATATATTGTGGGTGCAGCTGATAATGTGTGCAGGTTGTGTTTGATAGATATAGTACCATGGTGAGAATTAGGGCGAAAATTCATAAATTGATAAAAAAGCTAGTGAAAATGAAGGCGTTTTAAATTTATTAAGGGCAAACATATACTCTAACAACACAATTGTTAAACAAAGGTGTTGAAATTCCTTTTTTTCTCATAAAGAATTCAAAGATAAAATATAAAGGTAAAAAAGCAGGTGTTTAAAGAGAATTTTAAATATGTCCATGCAACAACGCTTATAGTCAGATTGACATCATTTTTGAAAGAGGATATCATATTTCTATAAATAAATAATCATAGTGAAGCCATTTTGTCAATTAAATTTAAGTCGGACGTTGTTGCGTAGGTAAGCGATATACACCTATTTTCTCTTTGTTCATTACCTCACTATAATAGAAGTCTTACCACTACAGTAACGAAATGTTTGCAGAAGTCTTGTTCTATGTTTCACTTATGTCGTAGTATATTTTTAAACATGTTCGAGATTTAGTTATTGACTAACAGTATTAAATGATTCTTAAAAAGCATTAAATGGTTTTTTTTTGTTTTTTTTACAGGAACTGAACATTACAGTTGTATGGTTGCCTTACCTAGCTATCGTGTCTGTGATATGTTACATTATTGCATTTGCCTCAGGTCCAGGTGTGTTCAGTAAAATATATTTAAATATTTCATCTCTATTAATTCATTCATGATTCACATAAAATAAACATGTTTCATATTTCAATATACACTTATACAATTTTATCACAATACCTAATGTTTGATAGCAATAGGAAAGTCATTCTTCCCCTTTTTTATTTTGAATGAAAACACTTTAACGCTATGTAAAATGTACATTTGTATTTTAATTTTATCTCTCTGTTTAATTTTCTTTCACATTTTTGTTCATATTCTGTATATGAATATTCATCAACTTAAAATCAAATCATACTTTTAAGTAATGTTATATTGAAATGATTTATATTAGTTTGTTTATCGATGACGATATACTATAACATTGCAGTCATTTCTCAATGAATTAATCTCTCATTCTTACTTTAGGATCAATACCATGGTTTATGGTTGCTGAGATTTTTTCGCAAGGTCCACGATCAGCGGCAATTTCTGTGTCCACCATGGTAAACTGGTTCTCGAACTTCACAGTTGGACTACTTTTCCCTTTATTGAATGTAAGTATTTTTTATACGGCTCATTTTAAAATTTTGATTTCAACGTATGCATGGGAAGAAAAGGGGTCATGGTTGATCATAAATAACAATGTCGATACGTACCGTTTTCCTTCTGTTGACATTATTTTTCATCTTTACTAGACATAAATCACATTCGATAACAAAAAAGCTGTTTAAGAAATATTGTTGACCTGTATTTTACCAACATATATAAAGTAATATTGTTCTCATTCACTTTGTAAATTGAATTGAAAATATACATTTTCAGGAGCTGGCAATTCATCAATACTCCTTCCTTCCGTTTGTGGTGCTGTTGATTATATTCTTAAACTTCTTATACAGAAGGGTTCCCGAGACGAAAGGGAAAACCTTTGTACAGATCTCACTACTGTTTAGAAGGCCTGACATGATGGTTTATGAAAGCATTATTCAGCAGGATTCTATTAATACAGCATAGACCAGGTTACAAAATGAAGATTCATCCCACAATTCATTAACTTATTATATTATTATAATTTTTATTAATATAACTATTATATTTTTATATGTGCAATCAGTATAAGAAAACGTTTTTGTTGGAAGAAAAATTCAAAACAACAATTTCAATTAGTATGTAATTGTTTTTAAAAAAATGTTTACTAAATTCACTTTCCCACATGGAACTTAGTTAAACACCTCAATGAACATGGTCAATCAAAAACAGTTGGAAGGAATTATTATTTTCTAATCGCAAATTGTTTAATCTTGTATAAACTGAATAAAAAAATTAATAAAAAGTTGATAAGATATGTAGTGTCATGCAATGGTATAAAATCTCAATAAACTTTAAAGACATCAAATACTATTTTTAAATAAACCAGCTTTAATGTTAAAATGCATGCCTTGGTTTCATTCAATTATTCAAATTCAATGAATAGTTGTGCATTTGTCAGATTGTAAAGTTATTACGGGCCGCCAGAAGGCGGTCCGTTATTTGATAAACATTTAAATATTGTAACTGCGTTCCTGCGGGATAGTTCTTTTCTAATAGAATTAATAAAATGCTTATTTTTATGTATTAAAAGTAAATTTGCATCTAGAAATATGTTTTATGCCTTTTAAAAAATATCACATATTTTTATTTTACTCGTCAATGTAAATTAGGTCATACTTAGTAGATTGTCATGTTTGGCGAGTTTTTATCGAGACTATAATCTATTCGGAAAATGCTACCATAGCAACAGGAGGGGTCAATGTCGTTATGACATTAGTGTCTGCGTTCCTTATGGATCGAGTCGGACGCCGTACCCTCCTGTTAGTTGGAGTGGGAGGGTTACTAATCTTCAGTGCTATTCTTGCTCTGTCTCTAATACTTATCAAAGTAAGTACAGTACATTGCTCGTAATTAAATTTTGGCACTTAAGAACAAGCAAGCAAAGGACTATATATGGCCCCCTAAAATAAACAGCATCATTTTACTGTAATTCTTTGATTTTTTAGTTCAAATATATATGTGATGTGTTTACATAATATTCGTTTGATTCAAGTGCCCATAATATAGAAATATGACATCGTAAAGACAACCTTTTCCCGCCATTTTTGCATTTTTAGCATAAAACAGCTTGTTTTCAAGCAGTTTTTCTTTCAGAAAACATAGACCGCATGCTTGAACAAACAAAAGATTTTAATCAGAGATGTATCTAGCCAAGACTTATAAGTGACAAAAAAATTAATCTTGTTCAAGCATGCGCTCTATGTTTACCATTCGTAAAAAGATAAAAAAATGTCAATTTTTGACTGATTTTGATTGAATTCTAAAAATAGCGTCACTTCTGGCGTCATATCCTGCCAGTGAGAGCAAAAAATCAAATAAATATATGAAAAATATATTTTATATCAACTCTTCTAAAAAAGAAGTTAACTTTTTTTTGTACCCGAAACACTTAAAAAATGGCGAATTATGGGGGCCAAATTTAACTCATATCATATATAGTTTTACTTAATGATTAACGGTAGGGTAGTAAAAATTGATATATTATTAAAGAAAGGAGTTTTGTTGGTATTATCTATTTTTATCAAATGTCAGACACTTAAAACAGATTTGTATATGAGATTTCTTTTATGTTTTTTACTATCTACAAGCCTAGATGGTTGTCAAGTAAAAGATAATTTTAAAAATGAATTATTTAGAGAATGCAATCGGGACTGACGTTAAAACTTGATATTTACGGGCTATTCAAGATAACCGATATCCGAGGTACTGATATCCACCTGTACTTTAATTTCTGCGCAGTGCATGTTATGTTCTTGTTTATGCATCATGCGATCATTTTACTATTCCTTTAACCATATCCATTTTTACTGGATGGTTGTTAACCAATTAAAAGCTGTTGATAGCTGACAATTGATTATCTACAAAGGTTTGCCTCACGAATACATGTTTTTAGTCCACATGTACGTAAAATTTTTAAACTTTTCTAATCTAATTCTTCTAGATTCTGTATGTACGTACACGTTTGTTTTTCCGTTCCTATTTTATAAACTTTTAACATCTTTGACATTAATAAATTCATTTTCAAAACTTAATACAGAGTGTCTTTGTGTATAGACGTTTGCGTTTGTGTAAAGAAAATACCAATCCCTCATCCAAGGGGGAATGATGAAAAAATGCTTAGTATTAAATGTAGGATGTATGCAGTAAAATCAAGTAAAATGGCAGTTATATCATAACTTCCCTTCATATTGGGATTCAAAAATTTGAACAGACATATCAGAAATATACGTGGATTCATATTTAGAACATAGTGGTGAAAACTTTTTAAATTTAGTCAAAGCAACCTTATAAATAGAAGTATGTTTTGCCAAGATCAGGAAGAATGTAAGAGATATCCGTAAACTAGACAGGTTACAAATTTTTTTTAAAAAGTACTTCCTGTAGATATAATTTCTATAGTTAAAGCAAGCATGTCGAAAGTATTGTTTACTTTATCCATACCAAAACATATGATAAGGGAATCCACGATATATTGTGGGTGCAGCTGATAATGTGTGCAGGTTGTGTTTGATAGATATAGTACCATGGTGAGAATTAGGGCGAAAATTCATAAATTGATAAAAAAGCTAGTGAAAATGAAGGGCAAACATATACTCTAACAACACAATTGTTAAACAAAGGTGTTGAAATTCCTTTTTTTCTCATAAAGAATTAAAAGATGAAATATAAAGGTAAAAAAGCAGGTTTTTAAAGAGAATTTTGAAATATGTCCATGCAACAACGCTTATAGTCAGATTGATCATTTTTGAAAGAGGATATCATATTTCTATAAATAAATTATCATAGTGAAGCCATTTTGTCAATTAAATTTAAGTCGGACGTTGTTGCGTAGGTAAGCGATATACACATATTTTCTCTTTGTACATTACCTCACTATAATAGAAGTCTTTCCACTACAGTAACGAAATGTTTGCAGAAGTCTTGTTCTATGTTTCACTTATGTCGTAGTATATTTTTAAACATGTTCGAGATTTAGTCATTGCCTAACAGTATTAAATGATCCTTAAAAACCATTAAATGTTTTTTTTGTTTTTTTACAGGAACTGAACATAACAGTCGTATGGTTGCCTTACCTAGCTATCGTGTCTGTGATATGTTACATCATTGCATTTGCCTCAGGTCCAGGTGTGTTCAGTAAAATATATTTAAATATTTCATCTCTATTAATTTCACTCATGATTCACATAATATAAACATGTTTCATATTTCAATATACACTTTCCAAAAAAGTGTCCCCTGGCAACTTCTCATAGTAAAAATAGATTTCTCACAGAAACCTGCCAATGGGTAGTTGAGGAACATGCAACATTGTGTTCAGTCTTTGGCGGATTTCAAATTTTAATAGTAATATTTTAATGGTAAGCAAAGATTTTAATGCTAGTTTTCAAATTATAAGCAAGAATGCAGTGCTCACAATTCTTTGTTATGTAATTAAGGCTCATGTTAGGTTATTGTTTACATCTAGGTTGTCAAATAAAAAAGTAGATTATTTATGATAAAATAAAAAGTGAAAATCAACATTAGAAATTGATTTAGTTCATAATAAGCCTTCATATAGAAAAGTTTAAGGAAAACATATTACATTGAAATGTAAGATCTGTAAGATGTTCGCGTATATTAAAACTGAAGTCAAAATTTGTACTGACCATTTGTAATGACCATTTAATAAAAGGACTATGTGCGGTATGGTCAAATATCTACCCCCGATTTCAACCAATTTTTAAAAAGTATCGTATAAAAATAAAATCTTCACAAATCATTGTATAGAGGGTGCCTATAACTTAAATCTTGATTTTAGTCATCATTGTTCATTCGCTGTTTATCTATGACGTCACCTAATGACCTAATTCCCTCAAATTTCCACAAAAATGAAAATATTCTCATTTTTGCTCCATATTTTTCATTCGGAAGTAAAGAGCGCAGGTCTGCTCAAGTGCGATTTTAACAAATTTTTTTTTGTCAGATAGTTATACACATTATATTTAAAAGTGGTACTTGAGCAAGCCTGCGCTCGATGTTTCTCAGTCGAAAAACCATCGGAAAACCATATTTTGCAACAAAATATCAATTTATCAAAATAATGCAATCTTCATGACGTCATTTCTACATTATGACGTCACTGTGGTGATAACTTTTTACACCTTTATTTCCAATATGATTTAAACTATCTTTCCCCTTTTTTTAAACCTCTTTTTAAAACTTTGGTTTTGGGGGCAAAGAATGCATAAAACCGCTCATAGTCCTTTTGTAAACAGTCAAATTTAAAGAAAATTGTGATTATGCCCGTTTAAAAATCTATTCCTTTTATTTAGATTGTTCGAGAATGAAGCTACCAATTAAATGAAAGAGAAATGTTTAATCAATTGCAAATAAAGTTTATCACAATACCTAATGTTTGATAGCAATAGGAAAGTCATTTTTCCCCTTTTTGATTTTGAATGAAAACACTTTAATTAACTCTATGTAAAATGTACATTTGTATTTTAATTTTATCTCTTTGTTTTATTTTCTTTCATATTGTTGTCATATTCTGTATATAAATATTTATCAACTTAAAATCAAATCATACTTTTTCGTAATGCCATATTGAAATGATAAATATTAGTTTGATTATCGATGAAGGTAAACTATAACATTGCAGTCATTTCTCAATGAATTAATCTCTCATTCTTACCTCAGGATCAATACCTTGGTTTATGGTCGCTGAGATCTTTTCGCAAGGTCCGCGATCAGCGGCAGTTTCCGTGTCCACCATGGTAAACTGGTTCTCTAACTTCACAGTTGGACTAGTTTTCCCTTTATTGAATGTAAGTATATTTCATACGGCTGTGTTTAAAATTTTGATTTCAACGTATACATGAGAAGAAAAAGGGTCATGCATGATCATAAATTACAATGTTAACACGATTACATGCACGTACCGTTTCTCTTCCGTTGTCATAATTTCATCTTTACTAGACATAAATCACGTACATTCAATAACAAAATAGCTGTTTAAGAAATATTGTTGACCTGTATTTTACCAACATATATAAAGTAATATTGTTCTCATTCACTTTGTAAATTGAATTGAAAATATACATTTTCAGGAGCTGGCAATTCATCAATACTCCTTCCTTCCGTTTGTGGCGCTGCTGATTAATTTCTTAAACTTCATTTACAGAAGAGTCCCAGAGACAAAAACAAATTTCACTGCTGTTTAGAAGGCCTGACATGATGGTTTATGAAAGCATTATTCAGCAAGATTCTATTAATACACCATAGACCAAGGTCCACAATAGAAATGCATCTCCGCGATTCATCAAATCTTTCTTTGTTGCATTCCAGTGTATGCATTTAGTATTAGATAAAAACTTTTTTTTCAATCTAAATTTCTTGTTAGAAGAAAAATAAAACTACTGTGTAATTGTTGTATAGGGGTATAGTCACGATTTTGATCAGAATTATTTTTCCACTTTTACCATGTCTCAATAAGACATTTCTAATTGTAAAGCAAAATCATTTAAAAGTGTATTTGGAATATATTAACTTCTTTAATTCTTTAAACAATGAAAGATATTATACTGATATATGGACCAATGTGAACAAAATCAAGGCATGACCCTTAAGAACTAATATGTCTGTATCTTGCGTATAACTCAAAGATTGACACTTAAATTTTGGTAGATCGTTAGAAATGCATTTCTAACGCTTTTTATAGAAATACTTGTACTTTGTGTGCATATAGCTGGAACCTTGTTTTTAAAAACAATGCCTGACTTATATTTGAGATTGTAATCGAAAGTTAAAAAAGTTTAACCTTGTACAACTAGTCAACGTAACAACAAACGTATAAATAAAGTTTTTTTTATAATATATAATCAACACTCAACCAATCAACTGTACAGCAACAATGTCATTTAAACAAATGTACTTGGTCAGGTTAAATCAATGATCAATAAGTCTATGACAAGGAGCCCGATTTTTTTCCACATGCCTGAAAGAACAAATATTTCGAACAAATATTGGCAAGTCAATGAAAAAGCTTAAGGAACTTACGACTTCAGCCCTTATTTATCATTTCTAATAACTCATTAAAGTACCTTACTACACCTTGAAATAGTTTCTAAAATCAGCAGAAAATTACTTGATTATGATAGATAGCATGATGGATAAGAAGAATATGTGTCAAATATGCGGAAAAATGTGCAATTTTAGATAAAAAAATGATATTTTCAAAAATGTCATTCATTAAACATGATATACATCTGAATCGGTTGATACAAACAGTTTATCAAAACATTTAAATCGCCATCTTGTGACGTAGTGTTTTAAAACGTATAAGTTTCGGTGTAGTCAAGTACCGTAATACCATTTATTTTACGAACACAGATTGAAATCATTTGGAATACATGTGTTCTAATAGAATTTTACTCATGATGGAGTATTTGATGAGTCTGTAAAGAAATCGGAATTTGTCAAAACCTCTCAGACTTGGAGCTAGACAAACAGTAAAATATAACACAGTCCTGACGAATGATGGGAACGAATATGACGACAAACGGGAGTGTTCACGTGTCCTGTGGCGGGAACCTACATGTTTGTTGTCGATTCTTTATCGTACCCAGGAATATGGTAATATATAAAAGTCAACAAGAAAACTAAAGGTAAACTTAACGTGTCTGCTGATGGTTTGAATTCAACCCCTTTAATCCAAATAAGCAGGACAGTCATCGTGAAGCTGAAGTCTGGAGACCATGTCAAAGTTGAAAATCATGTAAACAATGGTTACATACATCCTGACATGTACTGAGGATTTTCAGGAACTGAGTTATATTGACCAAGAAATACATACAATACATATTAACCATTTTAAAATGTCATTAAGATCTTTTAAGTTCTGATCCTAATAAAAATGCAGAAGTAGAGTAACAGCTTTGCATTTTAACTAACTAAAAAGTATTTCATAAACAAGTTCAAATGCATTGTAAAAACAGCGAAAAAAAAAATACGAAATTCCCAGGATTGAAAAATTATCCGGTAACCAGAGTTAGTGTTTTAAGGACGGTATAGGAGTGTGCAAAAACATATACCCATACATGTTTGTTTCAAAATATATGAACCTGAAATTATTGATTAAACATCCAATGTGAATGAACTTGAAAACGGTAAAATGATTCAAAATTGACTGACTCGTATTTTCCTATAGAAATGTTTAATCTGTGGACACTTGCAGAAAAACACAACAATCGTACACAAATGGCAATCTGATTCGTTGAAATTAAATTAGCTTAAAGATCATATTACGATTATCAATATGTTATTAAAGTTTAAAATAAAAAAGTTACAAGTCTGTAATATAATTGCACCATTTGCAGGGGAACATGTCTGAGTATTTTTTTAATAATTTATTAAAATTAACTACATTTAACAATTTCAAGTGCTAAACACAATGTATTTAGCTAAATTGATAACAAAATTAATTTACTGCATTTATTCACACATGCACGTTTGTTTAGAGAAAATTCGGAAGACACATACTCCGATGTAGAACAGTACAACTGTTAGAATGAATTCATTTTGTATAAAATCTCTTCATATAGATATTAAGAACAATAAGGTATTCCAACTAAGATAAATTCTGACTAAATTTTTATTTCCTGTATTTTTTATTCTAACGGCGTTCACGACCGCAGGTAGACTGCATGCCCCTGAGGCTTCCACACTTCTAAATAAATGAATAAAATAATTAAAAACCAAGATAGTTACACGCACGCGCACACACACACACACACACACACACACACACACACACACACACACACACACACACACACACACACACACACACACACACACACACACACACACACACACACACACACACACACACACACACACACACACACACACATTCATTATATAATTGTGATACATAGAGGTTTTCTTCTTGATAAAACAATTTTGTAAATTTTAAACAAACTGTTGCTAAAGCAAAGTTGCATGTATATTTATCTATCTAAACCAAAATATTAAATATTTAGTAACTTGATATATTAATGTTGAAATAGCATGATGTTGAATGTGTAACAGATGTTTAGTTCATTTCTTATATAAACCAACAGAGCAAGCTTAATTCACTTACAGTTAAATTGAGACATCATTGTGTTTTTGATTTCAAAACAATGTTGCTAACTCTATTGTTTGCGTTGTCCTTTGGTTTACTCGATGTTGCGTACAGTGGAAACAATGTACAGACAGACTTGAGGACAAATATTGATTTGTTGAAATCGTTAATCTACGACAACACCAAAGCAACGGTGACCCTGGATTCATTAGCTCTAAAACAACTCATTCAAATGTTTTCAGGTAACTAAATATCCTGGAAAGTTAAATCGCATCTCAATTTTTTTTTACCTATATACAATCACATTTAAAAAAAGTAAACTGTTTTAATTTCCTATGGCTACAGATTCATCCAACACTTTAAGAATAGTAAGTTTTTCTGTCAACTTAAAATCGAAACCTCTAACACTTGGAGCTGGACAAACTGTTAAATATAACACAGTCCTGACGAATGACGGGAACGGATATGACGACAGAACGGGAGTGTTCACGTGTCCTGTGGCGGGAACCTACATGTTTGTTGTCGATTCTTTGTCTAAAGCTACGACCCTGTTACATCTTAACGTCAACAAGATTACAGTTGGTAGACTTTATGTGTCATATGTACACGGCGGCGATACATATGTCCAAATGAGCAGGACAGTCATCGTGAAGTTGAAGTCTGGAGACCATGTCAAAGTTGAAAATGTTGTAAACAACGGTTACATACGTCATTTCATGTATTCAGAATTTTCAGGAGTCCTCTTGTATTGACCAAGATTAAGATACCACATATTGTAAGCATTATGAAATGTTACGAAGGTCCCTAATAAAAATATGATGACGAAAATTCTACCAAAATTGGTGAAAGTGCGTACGAGATACAGATTACTTATGACCGTTTATGTTTAAAGAGAAATTTGTAATAAATTCCAGTGAGGTACCTGTCAGCTCCGGGTCAGAAATATAAATAAAGTGTAACTGCTGTCCACTGTGCGTCATTTCATTAGTATGAACATGACCGTATTTACTTAAAAGGTTGGGATTTTTTGAGAAACGGCGTCTAAGTTTAAAATATTAGTTGGGAGAAAAAAGCAGCACGCTCGTAGTTTACTGAAATCTGTCTTTTTAAGGTCTTCCGTTTCCAACGGAAGACCTTATTGTTTTCGTACTGTTTCTTATTATTATTATTATTATTTTTTTCCACAAAATTTGTGCACGCGATATCTCGAAAACTATTCGGCCGATTTCGACCATTTTTTCACAGATGATTGCCAGTGGTCATAATTCTAGAAGTTTTTTGAAATTTTGAAATCGTCACTTCCGGTTCCGATTTACGGCCGATTTTGTAAGTTTTTACGACCCATTTTGTGCAGACATAAACTCAGAGACTATAAGAGATATAAATATGAAATTTTCAGGATAGGTAGACCATAGTTTGAAGATGTGCAGAACGTATTTTTTTTGCGCCAGTGGCGCCATTCCTTTGAGCTCGCCTAGGCTCAAAAATTGGATACGAATTTTGCATCAAAAACTTCATACATTTTGATCTGTATCTTTTTATCAGTTAATATTTTGTTAAAACATATATAACAAAAGTGGTAGATAATAAAAATTTCTTTCCAACAAATTTAAGAAAAAGGGGCTGGCCCCTTTTTTTAGGGGCCAAAACACTTATAAACTCTATTACAAATAACTTAAAAACGATAAAGATTTTGTAATGCATTATAGAAGCAAAGTTGTTGATCGTACCAATATCTATTAGAAAAAATAATTGCCACGCCCATTTATTACGTAATTAGGGATTTTTAGGGGCCAGAGTATTTAAACTTTGACGCAATATAACTAGAAAAGTAAAAATATTTTGTTAGACATCGTAGAAGAGAAAATGTTTGAATTTATGATTTAAATCGATTCCACTTATCACAACACAAATTTCCGTCCCCATTAGGGATCTAGAGGGCTGGCCCCTTAAATATTCAAACATTTGTATCTCAAAAATGATAAACAATTTTTAATAGATGTAAGAACAAAAAATGTTAGAATTTGTAAGACCTTTCGATTGAATTCAAGAAAAAGGGGCTGGCCCCTTAAATTAGGGGCCAAGACACTCGTTAACTCTATTACAGATAACTTAAAAATGATAAAGATTTCGTAATGCATTATAGAAGCAAAGTTGTTGCTCGTAACAATATCTATCAGGAAAAATCATTGCCACGCCCATTCATTACGTAATTAGGGATTTTTAGGGGCCAAAGTACTTAAACTTTGAGACAATATATCAAGAGAAGGAGACATATTTTGTTAAGCTTTGTAAAAGAGAAAATGCTTGCGTTGATAATTCTAATCGATTCTATCAATCAAAACACCAATATCTGTCCCCATTAAGGATCTAGAGGGCTGGCCCCTAAAATATTCAATCATTTGTATCTCAAATATGATCAACAATTTTAGATACGTGTAATAAGAAAAAATGTTAGAATTTGTGAGACCTTTCGACCGAATTCAAGAAAAAGGGGCTGGACCCTTAAATTAGAGGCCAAACCACTCGTAAAGTCTTTTTGATATACCTTAAAAACCATAAAGATTTTATTATTCATTACAGAAACAAAGTTGTTGATCATAACTATATCAGTTTGTAAAACGCATTGCCACACCCATTGATGACGTAATTATTGATTTTAGGAGACTTAACTCTTAAATCTTTAATATGCAAAATGTGAAAAAGCAAAACACTTTGTTATGCATTTTAAATGATATTGACAATCGTATACATTATCTGAAAGGGAGTGTTTGAGGTGGAATTCAGAAATGTTATTGATATTTTAATCGTATCGTTTAAAAATTGAACGGAAGACCTACTCGTTACTCGTAACGAGATCGTATCTAGTTGTCTCTATTTTTTGTACAGTGAAATCCGGCTTCTCCCCATGTAGATGAGGATATAACTCCAGTACAAACACCGTGGTAAGGTTAACCCGAGGGTTTGTTAGAGAACATTGAGATTCCAAAGTTTAACTATCAAATTATCATAAAAGTTCGGTATGATAAAAATATAAACAGTTTTGCAAACTTACTAAAGGAATTTCATTAAATAGTTCAAACACATTATATAAACAGAGGATATATAAGAAATTTCTTATTATTAAGGCCCAAGTAACCAGAGCTATTGTTTTAAGGCCTGGTATCGCTAGTGTGCAATTATATATCCTTTAATATTTGTATACAAATATATGAACTAGATTGCTAAAAAAAATCCATTGTGAATAAATTTGAAAAAGATAAAATGATACTAAAATGACTTTAATTTTCTGGTACTGTTCTACAGAAAAAACGTAAGAAATGGAACCGCAAATGGTTAGTCCGTGTAGATGTGCTGTAAAAACAATCATACACAAATGTTAACAAACCAAAAAGTGTCAACTAGCAATATGATTTGTAAAATCATATTCACATACCCGTAGAGTTTAAATAACGATTACAAAAATTTAATCCCGATTGCAGTTGATGAAGAACATAAATTCAAAGAACTAAATTTTTTTTCCTGTAACCAGAGTTACAGTTTTCAGACCTGGTATAGCAATTGTAAAAAAAACCCAAACCTATTAATGTTTATATATATATATATATATATATATATATATATATATATATATATATATATATATATATATATATATATATAGTTACATGGTTTGTAGTTAACCTAATATTGTTTATAAATGGTCAGTAAAATCCATATTGTATTCGTTAAGGTGTTTAACAAACGGGATATGTTCTTATTTTTCGGATTGTAGTACGAAGTACTCAAAAGAGATGAAAGGATGTCTAAAGTTCTCGAAAATTTCCGCGTAATCGAAAGTAAGGACATCCTAAAAATCTGAAACGCGAACTTTGCAAATTTGCAAACTTTTGCAATAACAATTTGTATACAGTTAGAAAAGTCCAGATCAGCCATGTGGAACCTGTCAATATTTAAAGGAAGGAAACATCTTCAAAATCGGAGACCGGGAATTTAAGGTAAACTCCGGCGTGACTTTCAGAACTAAAAACCTAATATATTGTATAATGTGCGGGGGGTGTGGACAATACAAAATATATTTGATGTATGAATTCTGTTTTTAATTATTGACAATTTGTTCACTACAAGGATATATTGTCAACTATAATTCACTATGATATCTAAACATGATTATCAAAGTTTGCATAAGCTTGAAGTTAAATGGCTTTTGTCAAGCGATTTTGTCTCAAATTGAAAGATTCATTACTAATGTAGGCTGTTATTCGTGGATAGTTAAATACAATATCAATGGAGATAGAACCTATTTTTTTAATTTAGGTTAGAAGAAATAAATTTTTGTGAAACAAATAATCTATAAAAGAATGGACAATGAAAAAAATATGCAATTTGGTTTTAATTTGGTGTAAATCCCTTAATTAAAAAAATTAAACTGCCATATAAAAGGAAGACACATTGGATAAAATGCTCGGCTTTTTTTGTGGATATTTGCTTGTTTTGTTCAGAAAACATGGGTGGAATTCTGTTATTTTTAGATTTTTAAAAACCTTTTGATTTCGTTAAATGGAATGTTCTTTTTAAAGTTTTTGAGGCATTCAATATCGGTTAAAATTTCATAACATAAACAGCTATTTTGTTTACAAACTAGATTTTTAAATAAAAAATAACGGTTATTTATCTGAATCATGTTTAATGACAACAGGAAGTAAACAATATTGTCTTCTGTCAACGCGTTTATTTCTCTTTGTAGAGGAAATGTTAGCGGTTAAAATAAAAAAAAATCAAAACATAGATGGTATTAAAATAAATAACTACAAAATTAAAGTAAACAGCAGGCAGATGACTTAACAGAAGATTAAAATGACGAAATCTCGATGAAGAGTACTCTAGATGTAATAAAAGCATCTGCTAATGGGCTGGGTAAAAAATTAGTACTAATAAAACTGAATGCATATTGTTAGAAGATATGAAAAACGAATTTGAATAGTTTCATGGAATCAGACCAACAAATAAAGTTATTAAGTTGGCATTTGAGATTTCCATATTGTGACGTACTTTTTAAGGAAATAAACAATAAAATAAGTATAAATTCATAAATTATTTCTTTCCAGAAATACCTACCAAACAGCGTAGTGGAAAGGGTTAGGTAACAAGGGACAGTTTCGGATAAAGTACCCGTCAATATTTTTGTAAAATTGAGCGTTGCTGTACCTGAAGGCTTATGAGTGTTGCTAAAATTCATGAAATGATTTTTAATGATTATCATTAGTTAGAGGGGTGTATTTTGTTGAAATTGATATGCAATATGTAGGCCCCTTAGTTTGGTGCATGAGAATCAGAAGTAAAATGCGAAACCTGCGGCTATGACTGTTGTGTTGTCTTTACACAGTGAAATTGAAAGTTACAGACGGGATGTAAAATAACACGAAAAGTAAGTGGATGGGACATTGTAAACTATACACCGGTAAGTTTCTGACATGTGATAGTGCAACATGCACGCGGTACGGAAGGTCAACCCTCTGCAGGGAATTAGCTGGGGGAGGTATAAAAAGCTGAAAAATCATGAAAAATTAGCAAAATATGAAAGGGTCAAAACCTCATAAAAACCAGTATGTAGAGAATTTTACAGGTTTTGACTTGTAATTTTGTTCCGAAGACATGCATCCTTTGGTAACAATGAATTGTATCCAAAAAACTGCCCCCTGCCACCTTAAAGCGTTCACCACCAATCTGTAAGTCATAAATTCGAATCCCATTTGGGGCTTTAAAATGTTTTAAAAAATATTTTTTGGTCAAATATTGTAAAAAAATTTTATTGTAAAATTTGAAAATATAAACCGGTGTACTTTAATTCACATTAGCAAACCATCTTTAATGTTTTGGTATTTATATAGGTCACAATAACGAATAATGCTAACATAAATAAACTGAATAGAATTTACCATGATATGGAAAAACTTTTTTAATCTTGGAAACGAAGAAAATAAACACTCTTTAGTAAAGCATGTATTATTTCACACTAGCTTTTTCAAAACTAATAAATACTTCGACGATATTGTGTCTTCCGATAGCAACTTTATAGAAAAAAAATAAAAGCACAGATTGATTTTTTATTTCATTTGAGACTAAACAGAAAGGTTTAAATGAAATACATTCTCTATAGTACATGTAGATATAGACTGTAAAGTAAAATCATGAAAAGCAGCATAGATTCCAAAATTACTTAAAATCAAAAGACGTCCTATTTGATATTCTGAATAATCAGTGTAGAGAACTTCATATAGATATATATTTTCTTTCAAAATGCCGAACTTCTAAAGGAGGAATTTTAAGTATCATACAATTACCTTTATTCTATAGAAATGGGTAAATAAGCACTTTTACAGTATAATAAACTATATCAAATATCTCAATACCTGTTTGTGAAACTAGTTTTCAAACTCCTGTGTATGTACCTACTGTATTTCTTGCTCTTTATATTATAATTCAGTACTGTTAATTTATTTACTAATAGATAGCAAAAAAAAATAAAAAATACAACCCAACCCCCCTCCCCCACACAAAAAACCAAGCAAACAAACAAAACAGACAAAAAAATGAATATCCCCCCCCCCCCAAAAAAAAAAAAACCAAAAAAAAAAAAAACAAGTTGAAAACCAAAACACCATAAAACAAAAAAAAAAAACAAAACAAAAAAACAAAAAGAAAAAACCCCCAAATATTCTGTGATGTGACCTAGAAATACATGCATATATAAATATTGATCTAGATGTAATAATTTATTTCATGTTGTAGACCTAGAATTATTACCAATATCGGAGATTATTAGTCATGGCCCCATCCTTTTTTTTTTATCTTTAGATGTTAAGGATCTATTATTGATAGATTTGGAATGAATCAGGGAATGAAAATAAAAAAAAACTCTTCACCCCCAAAAAATCGTTAATCTACGATGGATTCATCAGCTCTGAAACAACTGATTCAACTGTCTTCAGGTAATTGTTTAAAAACAAATTAAACCTAACTAGAACATTTCATATTTCCCTCTTAGTTACGCATAAACATATCATATATGTTCAGGTTTTTTTTAAAATATGGCAACAGATTCGTCTAGTTCTCCATAACGAGTCAGCTTTTCTGTCAACTTAGAATCGAAACCTCTAACACTCGGGGCTGGACAAACAATAAAATATGACGCAGTCCTAATGAATGACGGGAACGGATATGACGACAGAACGGGAGTGTTCACGTGTCCTGTGGCGGGAACGTACACATTTGTTACCGATTCTTTTTCTTGCCCAGGCTTTGGTTATATTCTGAAAGTCAACAAGAAAATAACAGGTAAACTGCACTTGTCTACTTGTGGTTACAATGAAACCCCTTTTATCGAAATAAGCAAGACAGTTATCGTGAAGTTGAGGTCTGCAGGCCATGTCAAAGTTGAAAAATATGGAAACAGCGGTTACATAAACCATAAATGTATTCAGAATTTTCAGGAAATCTGTTACATTGACAAGAAATAAATACAACACATCATTAAGCTATTTTCATTTTTGAATAAAATTTTAACAGTTTTGTCATTTTTCCAACTAAAAGGTGTTTTAACAACAAGTTCAAATGCAGTGTATCAACAACGAAAGGAGATACAAAATTTCGAGGATTGGATAATTACATCCGGTAACCAGAGTCATTGTTTGAAGACTTAGTAAAGGACATGTGCAAAACATATACCCATTAAAGTTTGTTTGAAAATATATGACCTTGAATATTTTCAGAAAACATCCAATGTAAATAAATTTGAAAACGGTAAAATGATTCTAAATTGAATTAGATAGACTCTTATTGTGTAGACCTATAGAAATGTTCTATCCGCTGAGACTTGTAGAAAAAAAAACAATTGTGCACAAACGGCATTGTATTTCGTATAATTTAAATTAATTCAAAGATGATATTAGTCAGTAAGAAGTTATTAGGTTGATCTATTATACAAAGAAAATGGTGGGTTGATTTCTTGCAAAAGGCAGTACATGGAAATCAATTCTTCACGAACTGCTTATATAATGCATCTCGTTATAGAGCACAGGTTTCAAGTACTTTAGATATCTAAAACTCATCTGGATGTATGTATTTTTATTTAAAGAAAATTATCGACAATTTTTCACTGCAATAATAAATGGTCACGTAAAAGTCACTTTAATATTTAAACATAATAAACAGAGTTTGCATGAGTTTGAAGTTAGATGACTTTTGTAAAGTTCTTTTGTCCTAAGGTGTAATTTTACCATATATTTTAAAAATGTCTTTATATTTATTTTCATCAAAGCCAATATCAATAAATTCAAAGGAAACAAAGTTGAAATTTGAAATGAAAAACGCAAATGTTTATCTTGATATATATGTACCTTTTTATTGGTTTTTGAAAATTTAACTTTGAAAAGAAAATATCGTTCAATCATTCTTTTTCTATAATGTTACATACATGTAAAATGCACGAAGTTGATTTTTGTTCTGTAGCGAGGGTATAGTGCGAACATGATGTTACAATATCATGTTCACCGGAAGAAATTTGTATTTATTTCATTCTAACCTTAATTTGTAAGGTTTATCATCATTTCTCAATAGCGAACAATATTGGACTTTGATTTATGTTTTATTTAGCCAAAAAAAAAAAACGAGGTACGATAAATGACGTCAAGTAGATTATGCAAGCACTTCTTAAGTTATGAAAGAATTTAGATTATGCATAAGAATAAGAAAGAAAAGTTTAAATGTTTGATGTCATAGATATATAAAAACGTGCGAATAAATAATGAGTTTTTTGTAGATATTCAGATAAAATGGCTATCATTATTTGACAGCTTGTTTTCCTGAGCAAACTATAGTTCGTTACATCCCACCGAAAATCAAAGCACTTGTAAAATGGCGCAAATAAATATTGTCATTGCGTGCTAACAGTTTATTTTCAATTTTTAATACTGAGCAACTCGATCATAAAAGTTATACACATGAAAATAATAACAGGATTGACGCAAGCTACAACAGCAATGAGTTGAATTAAATTTAAAATAAGAAACAATAACGATAGCATGTTTAGTTTAGCTAACCATTTATACGTATATACATGTACAGTAAGTACAATGTACATGTATACTACCCAACACTAAAACACCCTCGCAATGAATGACAATAGTTACATATACAATGCATGATGAATTGATATAGCTACATGGAATTAATTACATGAAAAAAATCTTTTCGGAATGAAGAAGAAACTTTAGCAAATCGGATAAACAACTCGTACTTGACTCACAGTTCAGTGATCTGTACACACGTACTTTTTGTTGTGATAATGAAAAATATGGTGTATTTTTTAATGACTAAGTCCTATCCAAATTTCTGTTAAGGCGGGTGATAATTTTTCCATATTCTAAAACATCAACAGCCCCCCCCCCCCAAAAAAAAACCAAACAAACAAAACAAGGTTAAATAACACTACATAAAAAGTAAAAGCTCTTTTTAAAAAATGCGTATTTTAAATTACGGGTAAAACTTGGTATAAATTGGCTTGAAGAATGATTTTAATTATTTATTTATGGATAAATATCAATTGAGGAGTACTGAGTATTATATCTAACGTGTACGATATTGGGAAAAAAATAATTTTTACAAATAAGTGTCTAAATTATCGTATTTTTAAATATATATCTATGGTTTTCAACCATAAACGCTATAAAGAATACACAGTCAAATGTAATACGTTTACAGTCACCCATTCATCCTTGAAAATTGGATACTGTGGGCGGAGTGCCTTGGAAAAAATCAAGGTGTTCGTGATTGCATTGAATTAGATTTTTTTCGTATATTATAAAATTGCCTTGTACAAATTTGGATATTAATGAAACTCAATTTTTGTAAAGGACAGTAGGAATTTAATTATTCTTTCCATTCTAGAAATTGGATAAAAACATTTATTTACCCTAACTTTAAGTTCAACCGATCAAAAGTTAACCGACAATTACTGCACACAGTTCGGGGCGCATTTTCATAGTTCTGTACAAGTGAACTATGGAATTTTTTCCTGCAAATCTCAGCACTTTCAGTGGGTGCTCTTTATTGCCAAATTTGCTCTAACACAAAGAACGGCGATAATAAAAATAAATCGATTAATTATTTTGGTGAAATACGATTATGTATAACTTTGAATATTTTTCCAAACAAATATTTAAACCTTTCAGGCAGACACTATTATATTTGTAGATTTTTGATTTTAGAATGACAGTAAATCTCTCATTCCGTAAAAGAATTTTGAGCCTAGTTTAAGGGCTATTCTATAAGTCAAAATTCATCTTTACAAAAGATAATCTGTAATTGTAAATATTTCGAGAGTGTAGGATTTAGGAGTGTAGGACTCGTGTCTTAAAAACGACTGATTACATTGCGTGCACATGCATGCGCCTTTCTTTTATATAATCTTACTTTCAAACAAGTTTTTCAGCCAATCAGACTATGTTTTTTTCTATCACTTCTCACAGAGAATTTGTCAAGAGCCTCCAAGCTTCACACAGTCCCTAAAGATTCAGCAGAGTTGCAAGCTTTTCATGATCCCAGTTGTTGTTATATGCATTCATAAACGAGTAGCAAATTTCGAGTTTAAAATTTAATATGCGACCGGATAACATCTCCTAGGCTACTCATTGACAAACACACTAAAGAGAGGAAAGTTGTTCCGCTATTCGATTTGATATAAATGGCGTTCATCATAAAACTTGTGTACATGGAATTCATTTTAATCCAATTTCGCAATCGGTTGTGGTAGCGCCATGTCACTAATTTCTATCTCGGTAATTTTACATCCCTACAAAACTGGCAATCCCATTCAAACGAATATACTATAGTCTTTCCCTAGTAATTGCTTCCATCACTTTTTGATGAATTTTAATAAAAATACACATACCTGTGAAAGAAATACAGTTGAAATCGATAAAAGGGAATATATCCAAGATATCTTCATGGAACAATTATCATTTTTCACTCATAAAAGTTCACAGGAACGAAAACAAACTTACGGAGATTTATAATGGGAAATGTTTACATCTTTTCTCAATTCGGAAGTACTCGGGATACCTCGCGCAATTTTTCAGCGTTATCATCCGGGCTTATTAATGGTTGATGCAATGCAAAATCCCCGTAGACTTTCTATTTTTGGAAGTGTATTGACACCTGAAGCAGTAGAGGGGGCGTTTCAAAACAGATAATCTGGACATTTTTCAAATTAGTGGATGAACGTAGTTTGAGCACAAAAGTATTTATTATTTTCAAAATATCAAGCTAAAAGTGGTGGAAGCAAAAACTCGGGACAAACACTTGATTTAACTTGATCTCGATCTTAACACTAGTTGTCATGAGAACATTTAATCTTTTAGAATGATTTCAAAAGTATATATGCATTTTACGTCCCAGTTAATGAACTTTAAAGATTTTGAATTATTTTCTCAAGGAAACCGACATGAATGAAATTAATAAATGACAAAGCTCTAAACATAAATACAATTTTACGTGTGATTATAATTGAATGGCAAATAGCTATTCCTTCATAACCCGCATGAATCATCAAAGAAAGCGTTTTGTTGTCTATATTTTAAATCTTTCTTTTAAAATCAATAATAAATTGATTGTAAAAAGTAAGTAAAATCCACTATATTACTGTTAATGTACATCAATAAGTTAGCTAAAAGAAACGACCAAATCGTCTCTCATGGGAATTTGAGTCTGACATCATCATAATAATTTCGTGCAGTCCGTGATTTCTCTTAGGTCGCTGTAGGTTTTGACCAATCCATAAACGGAGCGTGAATATTTAAAGTCCTGTCAGTTTCAGTCGATGTAGGTTCGACCAATCGATAAACGGGATGCGAAGATTTCAGTCTGGCTGTTTCTATAGAGCTATAAACTAACTATACGCTTCCGTAAGAAATAGAAGGAATTATACTCGGAAGGTGTAAATATGAAAATGAATGTTCAGGAAATTGTGACGCATGTAAAACATTAGCATTACACTTAAAGATAGTATATTGGTAAACGATTGACAGGGATCAACTCATATAACATTTTCAAAACCATAATTTTTTATCTATGAAACAGAATATGATGGTATCATGCTAGAATTCTACTCTGGCAAATCGTTTGGATCCCCATGTCACATAAAATTCACCGCTCACATTTTTTTTATTCATATTTTTTCACTGTATTTGGCAAATACTTGTATGACAAAGAACTATATTTTGAGATTTCTAGTTAGAAAATAGACGTAAATATTGTAATTAAGTGATAAGTGATATGCATTTTACTGTGCTGTAAATTACATTTGTTTGGGTGGGCGGGGCATGACGCCAAACAGCAGAATACACGAGCACGCACATGTAATTATAAAAAAAAATTATATGTATACTCTCTTCTCATTATACATATAATTTTTTTTTATTGTTAATTTATGAAAAAATCATATATAATCCACAAAAATTGCATTATATAATATTTTAAATGTGCAAAACTTTCATCACTGTTATCTTTAGAACCATAAAAGATGTATTAAATATCTTATGTTTAAATCGGCCCAAAATCGGCCCCGTGGCACTCTATGCAACTGTGTGATCGGCCCAAAATCGGCCCTGTGGCACAGAAGTGGTTAAGCACTGCTAGTTAAGGTCTTCCGTTTCCAACGGAAGACCTTTCTATTATTGTGCGGGAAAAAAATTAAGATTATTCTTATTTTTCTTTTTTTTTTTTGTTTCCTAGACGCGAACTTTGAGGCTTCATATCTTGATCATTTCTGAACGGTTTTTGCTCAAATTTTCAGGGCTAATGTACTTTACGAAACACTATCTTAAGCAATTCATAAAATGTAGAATTCCCTTTCCGTTAAAGAGTTATTCCCCTTTTAAATTTTTTTAGGGCCTTTTGTTTCCAGACAAAGGCTCCGAGACTATGATAGCAGGGAATGGGAATCTAACGAATTTGAATAACAGAGACATTGTAGTTGTGCACATCTGTTTTTGTTTTTAGATTACGTTTTTTATTTAGGAAAAGGTAGGGGGTCAAAAAACAGGATTTAAAAAAGTGCAAAAATTTAGACATGTTTTCCTTTATATCTTTTAAACGAAAAACATTTTGTTAAGACATGTAGAATAAAAGTTGTGCAAAATATCAAGGGCTTTTATTTGACACCAATAAAAAGGGGCTGGCCCCTTAAATTAAGGGCCAATGGCCCCTAAAAAATTTTGCTTAATAACTCAAAAACGGTTAGGATTTTGATATGGATGTCGCTGAAAAAGTTGTTTGTTGGGATCTCATGAAGGTCGTTTCAATGTTATTTTGTAAGTGATTTGTGTAGTATGAGTGTAAAAAGCTTTACATGTTAGCATGTACCTGTTTTTATTTGACAAGTTAACGAAAGACTTTGTGCGTATAACTGGCATGAAGTTACCGCAGAAAGTATGCTGGTTTATACAGGAGGCATTAATTCATAAGAATTTTTTTTTTTAGAATACATGCTCTTTTTTTAGGAGTTTAAGTCATTGTTGTTAAGTTGTTATAGTGCACAATCCTTAAAAACGCGAATTGGAAAACAAAACATTCTTTTCTTTTCTAGTAAACACAAAATATGGAATGAAAAAATATATGCATTACCTTTTTGTTATAAACACCATGCATTCAAAATCTACCTTGAGTCAGAGCTGTGTGTGTATCATTACGTAAGCTCTCCCTCGCCCGCGGCCGAGAAAATCGGTCAACGTGGTCGCGGCTGGACTACCTAGTGGTCAGTGGTTATCTAATACACGAGAGTTGCGTTTCTCATGTACGAGTTTATTTTGCCGCGAACTCAAAAATTGTTTTAGTTTTGATTACACATAATTTTTTTTGGATTAAACGATTGGGTGTCAATTAAGAAATCGTTCAGTTAAGTAATAAAAGCAATGTCAATCTCAATCTAAAGCAATAATAAACATCGATCAATTGTGGGTTTTTAGTTTAAAATAAAGAACTTCTATTTGATAGAGTAAGGTCATTATACTGCAAACTTTTCAAATCTTCCTGGGTTCTGAGCTGTGCGTGTCTGTGCGTTGTACCTTTACGTAATCTATCCTTCGCCCACGGCCGAGGAGATCAGCCACGGCTGCACTACCTAGCGGTAAGCGGTTATCTAATACACAAGATTTGCACACCGCGACGTTCACTTGCATCCATATGAACGTATTTGAGGTAATATAGCCGTAAATACAAGAACTGTTTTAATTTTATGTTATAAAAGTTTGTCCATCTTGTATTTCTTTAGTTAAACATTTGAGTGTAAATGAATATTTACGAACGATATTTCTCCAAATCGGAAACATCGTCAGACATAAATTAATGGTTGGTTTGTTTATCTAAAATATTTTAAAAACTGTACAATTGTTGTTTAAAATCAACACCCCCCCCCCCCAAAAAAAAAAAAATTAAACCATCTCTCGCACATGGCTGAGGAGATCCGGCGCGAGTGGACAAGTTATCCGCGGTCGGTTCGTGTTCATCTACATGTACCTTATCACGCGTTCATGTTTCATATTTTGCACGGACACAACTATATTTTATTATATTTTCAACTATTATATTGGTTTAAGATGAAAAGGTAATTTTTTTTACTTGTACAGTTGATTAAGCATTGATTTATACAATAGCGTACAAGGTAGTTTAAAAATCAAATCAAATTATAATCAAAGTTCCATGTTACATGTTTGCGGTAGGTGCTAGCACGATAAAAGAATGTCCTGAATTGAGGCATTCGATGATTATTTTAAAGAATATTCACATGAGTTTTAAACAACCTTAGATTAGATTCTATCGGTCACATATTGATCACTTCTGTAGTTTTTCTACATGGTCGTCCGTTTCATTGTGGAAGCGAACTCATTGCTGCGCCCCCCCCCCCCCCCCTCCTCCCGCCCCGCTGACAGGTGCTCGCACTGGATTTTTTTTTAATTGGTGAAAAGATATCCAGATCTGTCGAAAATCATTTTTGGTGACTTCTTCTTACACATGTATGTGTAAAATTTTGTTTCAATTTCCCACCTATTTATTCGGTCAGTCTCTGTCAATTCAATCGCCACGTGCGACCGAGAATCTTGTGTCGCTTCAGCGCCCACAGCTCAGAACATATATAGCCCAAGATCATCAATTGTTATGTAATTGAGTAACAGTTGGAAGGGTGCTTTTACTACATAAAACAATAAAATCATCCAGAAAAAAGTTACCGGAACTCAATAGTCAATAACTAAAATAAAATGCGTATGATTACAAACTGTAATCGGTTTTTCAGCGTTCGGCTGGATTTGATTTTTCTTCTAACATAAGTACTTTTATTAGTTTCAGAGAATACGATGTAAAAATACAAACAGTAAATAAACCTCATATTATTTACATCGATAATGTTGAAAAATATTTAAAATTAAATTAGTCTCCATCGTTAGAAAAAAATGTTATACTAACAACCAATAATTTTTTTCCTATGTCGTATCATTCGCGTAAATAAATTTGTTCTGTACATATTCATGTACCTCAGAGAAAATTAAAATGATTAAACAAAATAGAAATTTGTAATTACTATTTCGGATTTTTTTTTTCAAGTTATTTAACCTTGTATTGAAAAGAACAAGATGTAAAAATGGTTTAATTTTTTACTCAATATTCGTATATATTACCGGCGCTCCGTATAACGGCGTGTAGTGTATAGATTATTATAATCTATTTGAATTAAGTACCATGGGTATAGATTCCAATGATAATGACATGTAAATGCACGACTGTGTACATTGTAGGAAAATCCCTGTGTGTTAATTTCTTCCAAGACTTCTTGTTTTCTGTTAACAGTGGTTTAAATAATTAAAATAATTACTTGTAAAAATAGCTATAAACTGGATTCCAAAGAACAGTATATTTTCTTTCCATGTTTACATTTAATTTCGTTCAAATAATTAATAAATATTCTATCATTTAATTTGTGTGCTTCATCATATACTGATTCCGATTACCTTGAGGTCATTAAAGAGACAGTACAGCTGAAAACACATATGTGAATAACTTCAGATTTACCTATTGTATCGTTAGGGAATAAGAAATAACGTTTATTATAATAGTTGAAATACATGAAAATCCCTTTCACATATTTAATTAACGTAATTATGAGCTTCCGGAAATTCAAGGGCCGTACAAACCGGAATAATCTTATATCATTTATTTGTACCACGTGAAATTTGATTGACAGTAATTGACACGTGCTGAAAACTACAAGATCTTCGTCCCACTACAGTCATCATGGAAAACGAGGTTTAAGCGATTCTCTAAATGAAACACATCCTTACTTACTCGATAATTTATAAATGGTTTACCAATTTAGGTTCATTTTAAAATGAATAGACATAAATATGTCAATTAACCCCTCAAGGGGCCTCATTTATAAAAATAGATTTAGGTTGTAGCAACTCCTACGATAAACACGAAAAATACATGTACATGCTTACAAGATAATAAATGTGGTTGTTTAAAAAACTTTGAACAGTTATTACCTATGAGAAGTAGAAAAAAAACATATTTTTATCAACAAACCTGTCCAGAAGATTCTTCGCGAGCCCTGCATGTGTTTTGTTTACAGTAAATACGCATGCGTAATAGTACAGAAGGCTGAACCCCGAACACGTTGCGATGTATTTATGTGATAGGTTATACATAATTATTAATTTTAATGAAATAATTAGATTTATTGCACGGAGAACTTTGTAATTTTCTAAAAGTTTATACATTCATGAGTAGTACAAAAATACCGAACCCGATCGGAAAATTTGCTCAAGTCGGTTTTTCGATAAGATGCGCCGTACTGTCGCTTTAATTTTCCATTGGCTATTGACAAAAAAAGAGACACTTGACCATCCAATGAAAACAAATACACAGAGTTTGATTGACAGGTTCAGCCAGGTGCAGGTCTCACCCGATGTCAGAGGTTATGTGTGCTGCTTTTACACAGCCGAATGATCTCAGTAAGAGTTATCGATGTAAATTAATTTTTAAAAAATACATGCTTATCAAAACGATCGTGTAAGTTAAAGTTGATTTAGGTTTGTTCCAATAGAAATCATGTTTTGCTTACTGTATTTAATATTTTTTATGTATAGCGAATTTTAATATTGTACCAGTACAAACATCGTATAAAAACGTTATATATACATATAGTCTGTAACTAGTCGTATTTCAATACATATACATTTCTTTTGTTTGTTAAAAATTAATTCAATTTTGTAAAAAGATAAGTATATCATTTCTTATATATTTTTTTAATAAAAATACCTACAAAAGAGTTTTGCCAATCACAAACAGTTTAAAGTAATGCAAAACACGGGCGCCATTTTGAAACAATTAAATTGTCAGAGAGTTCCGAATGAAATCTGATGAACGTTTCACACGGTTCTTGCACGCTTTGCTCGAAACGATTTTCACGATTTGCCCGAAACCCTGCACGCTTTGCCCGAAACGTTAAACGGTTTACATGAAGTGCTTCACGATTCACAAGAAACGCTAAACGGTTTACTCGAAACGTTTCTCGCACGTAATTTGCAGCTTTTCGGTGTAGTAGTAGAACTGAAAGTTTAGTCATTACTATAGCATTGAGCCATGATTTTTTGAAGTATATAGTCTTATAATTGCAGCGGTGTGTGCATACAAATTGAGTAACTCGCGTTAGCGCATTATGAAAATTTGTATGCAAACATTGCTGCAGTTATGAGACTGTATACTTTAAAAAATCATGATTTAATGCTTATATTTACATAATTTCAACTTCATGCCTTGTCTGCAAATGTGATTTATACCTTAAAATTCCTATCTTATTCTAAGGGTTAGTTCATATTAATTGAAGAGCCACAGTAACAGCTGCAAGTGTGAACTTTGATTTTCGCTTGTGACGTTGCAGTTAACAGCGTTCAACGTTTGTGACGTCATAATAAAACTCGTCATTTTAATCTTTGAGTACCCTGTGTGCATTACAGTGTTAAAACTGCCGTAGCTTTCAGCACACTTTACAAGCAAAAAATATTTTGAATATAAATAAAATCGTTTGACACCATATCATATATTTCCAACTCGCAGCAACAACGGAAGACCTACTCGTGGCTTTGCCACGAGCTCTGCTCTAGTTAGTTCAGAAATTGATGATGTGTTTAAACATAGGGGATAAAAAAGCAAAATTTGACCATCGCAGCTAAAATAAAAGATGTTAAATGTATACGAAAACAACACATACAAGTTATATACCGGTACACTGTCAATCTATATTACAAAAAATGATAAAGCGGTGCTTTTTCGTTCAGTATAGCATTTTGTTGTATAGGTTTGAAATGAAAATTGCTTTAATCAGCAAGAGTTATCGTTCATCGAAGGCTTTACATGCCGTACATGTACCGTATATCAGTTTTTTCCCGCGTGCATCCAATTTCCGCTTTGTTCGCGACGATTTCCGAATCGCGGAAAAAAAATCAGCGTAAATTTGGAAAAAAGTTTTGTTCTTGTAATAGAGTTTTCTCTTTCCTTATAAAGTTAACTTGCAAGTAAAAGTATGATGAACTGCATGCGTTCAGTTTGTTTAGTTAAATGTAGAAATTGCGGGATCGGAGGACGAGACCCAGATAACAGATACATGTATGTATAAGCCTCGTTGTTTATTTAATAATCCACTGACAGGCTAATTAAAACGGTCACTCCCCTTGCCTAAACGGATGTCTAATTATACCTCAGCTACTGGTATATGTAACGGTACATGATCTTTCGATCGATGAATGTTTGCGCATTGATAATAATTATCGGTAATTAATTCATATTCAGTGAATCGCGTAAATTGTATCTTTGTCCAAGTTTTCATCATGAAAAGTGACAATTTTAGATACTTTTTCCCCTCTCACTTCAAAGGTTTAAACAATCTTGAATTATATTTTCAGTATGACGATGAAAAAGTGAAAATTTGATTCGCGTAATTTTTATGTACTGTTATAGGTTCTGATTCGCGGAAAAAACATGAGGCGGAAAAAACCTGATATACGGTAAATTGTCATAGTTTTTTTTTTTTTTTTAAATTTCTGTTTTTAGATTTGGATAAAAAAATAGTAGATTGGATCCATATGTTTCAAAATGCAAAAAATGCCAGCCAGAGCATTTTTTAAAGCACAAAATGGGGATCAAATGAATGATTTAATACTGGATTTAATAAAAATATTTGTCCAAATTTGGCAGGCTTGAGACCATGTTAAACCACGTGGTTTTGAAATCAGAATGCATCTTTTCCTCTACAGAGTGCAATGTACACGCTGTAAAATTTGCAGACGTATTTTTTATGTTTAAACTTCCCTAAAAAATGTTTTTGCATACATGTTTATGTTATATATATGAGTATACATTTGAGCACAGATATAACAGAAGGCAAAAATAACCTATACATGTGTTAGGTTTTTCCCATTACAAAGTAAAGGGGGCGACAAATTATTCCTTTTGACAATTCAACAATTTTAAAAACAAGTTGCTGTCCTTTAAAAAAGGACTACAATACGTGGACTATTTGCATGTGTTTCGAACGAAAACGTGAAAGCCTTAAGATTGTCAGAGATTCCATCGACTCTAGCTCTCTGCTTTTAACCACTAAATTTGTACGTTGTATTACGTATACATATATGTATAGCCCTGACTTTTTATCTCAGAATTTAAAGGATTCATACTTCTAAAATAATTATGATCTATCTATGAATGAAGTTTGCATGTTTAATATCAGACATTCGGTGAATTCTACTATTTGCGCATACATGACGATTCACACTTCTTTGTTAACTATGCAGTGACAGCTTTGTGTAAATTAAATATTTCATATTTTGATGCATTTTTTTCAGATTTAAATTTTTATACAGTGGCATAATTATTCAATCATACTTAAATGCTTCAAAATTTAATCGGGAAGTTCTCAAGTCTCGCCTACTATAAAAGTAAAGTTAAGTTACATGTGTATTCGGAAAACAACAAAACATTTCAAATTATGCTATTTGATGCATGTTGTAGTTTCGGCAAAACATTAACTTATTTCATAAAACTGATAGTTCATATCACATGCCGATTATTTCTTTAAAAGGAATACTTTGTTTCTGTACTGTTTACCGACAACTTTACAATTACAGTGCCTTTGAACTTATGTGTGCATATGGCACGGAATCCCGATCCCGATTCAGAGAAACGTGCTAGCCTAGTTCCCTGAGCTACCCATTACGCACAGGAACCAGGCTAGCTCATGCGCAGACTGAATTTTCCCCATACCATCCGGTTTAACCTCGCTTATATATTTTCTGCGTGGACCTCAGGGTCCACGCAAAAATGATCTTATAAATATGTTTATTTATAATTATTTTTTTCAAGATATTTTTTATATACTAGTATGTTACTCAAAATACTAGTATATGTAATTCTCTGATGTCCAGTGAGGCAAATTAATCAATATCTGATGTTTTGGATTGAACTTAAATATATGTCCCGATCTCTAATTTACAAATACTACACGTAAAGAATTGTTCAATATGAAATTAATATGTTTATTTTACTTATTTATGATAGAAAAGCCAAGGATTGTCGCTGAACATCAAATTCTGTGTAAAAACATCATCTTTGTCCGCCATATTTAAACTCGAGATCCCTACACCACACCATTTAAGTGCATTTGATTTACATTATATAATGTTTACACTGGCGTACACTTCGTTAAGCAAAATCAATCGCGTTTTCAAGATAACAAGCCTGTTTTGTTTTTCCCTGTAACTGATCAAACCGAAAGTGAACAAAGACTCTAGTTGTCGATTTGTGTAGTGTGCATGGCGATAATGTTTTCGAGAATAAACAGGATCAAAATGAAAAAAAAGCAAAAAAAAAAACAAAAAACAAAACAAAAAAAAAAAAACACCAAAAAAAACCAAAAAACAAAACACAAAAAACTCTCAAAGTCTAATTTAGAAATGTAAGTAAATATGGCACGCCAAATTCACACAAATGAGCCCAACATAGTTTCACAGTCGATAAAATAGGTTTAACGTTTGTAAACTATAGTTCAGGGACGGAAAACTACAGTTAACGACGATAATCTATATTTTACATAGTGTAAATATAATTAACAGTGAAAATAACCATTTGCAATTGCAAAACATAGTTTATCTGATAAATGCAGTTTCAGGAGTGTGAAAATATGATTAACAATGCTTAACCATAGTTAACGAATGCAAATCATTGTTTAAAGATGTAAATGTATATTTATCAGCAAAATCGATCGTTAACGTTATTTTCAGACAGATAAACTTAGATTATCATTCGTAAACTACAGTTTACAACTGTTAAATATGGTTTTGAAGGATTATTTCATGATACTGAAAAGAAAGTACAAATGGTTTGTTAAGTTCTTCTGTAAAACGAATCCCTGGGTATTAAGTAGTTTGTTGTAAAGCCATGTCAATTATCTGTAGATATATTTAAAATAGGCCTTTTATAAAGAAAAAGATTCTGAAATACACATGGGCAACAGAAACACGATCAAACTAAATGGATATCCTTAACAGGAGGATGGGAGGTAACGGCTAAAATCATTTAATTTAAGATAGAATTGATAGAAATGAGGACATGCGCAATATACCTAAGCGTTCCGATGACAACATTCGAAAATAGCAATAATTAAATTGTCAGACTTTTTTTACTTTGAAATGACAAATAGTTGGTTTATGCATTGCTATAGTTTGATATTAAGTTAAGTCCAGGTCAAACTAACATAAATTTGATTTTGAAATACTTTCATTCATATTTATTCTTTAAATAAACTCTTTCTGATTTTTTTTAAAAAATCGTTTTCTAAACTTTAAACAAAGTTTTGCAAAAGCAAAGTTGCATGTATTCATATATCCATCTACACCATAATATTAAGTTACTGGATATATATTAATGTTGAAATAGCATGATGTCAAATGCGTAACAGGTGTTGTATTATTACTTATATAAACCAACAGGGGAACACTTCTAATACAGTTAGAAAGAGACGTCCTTGTCGATAAAATTAAACAAAATGTTGCTGATTCTTCTGTTTGCGTTGTCCTTTGCTTTACTTGATGTTGCGTTCAGTGGAAGCAATGTACAGACTGGCATGAGGACAAAGGTAGATTTGTTAAAGTCGCTAATCTACGACAACACTAGAGCCACTGTCACCCTGGATTCCTCAGCTCTAAAACAACTGATTCAACTGTCTTCAGGTAATTAAATATCCTTGATAGTTTAATCACATCTAAAAACTGTTTTCACCTATTTATAATCACAATTAAAGGAGTCAACTGTCTCAATTTTTTTTTTCATATGGCTATAGGTTCGTCCAGCACTTTAAGAAAAGTAGGCTTTTCTGTCGGCTTAAAATCGAATTCTCTAACGCTCGGGGCTGGACAAACGGTAAAATACGACACAGTCCTAACAAATGACGGGAACGGATATGACGACAGAACGGGAGTGTTCACGTGTCCTGTGGCGGGAACCTACATGTTTGTTGTCGATTCTTTATCCACAACCGGAATTATGTTACATCTTAACGTCAACAAGATTACAGTAGGTAGACTTCATGTGTCTTATTTACACAAAAAGATACATATGTCCAAATAAGCAGGACAGTCATTGTGAAGCTGAAGCTCGGGGACCATGTCAAAGTTGAAAATGTTTCACAAAACGGTTACATTCGCCATTACTTATATTCAGGATTTTCAGGAGCTCTATTGTATTGACCAAGGAACAAAATACCACACATATTCACAATTTTGAAATGTTTTGAAGTTTTTTAAGTTCTAACCCGAATAAAAATTTCAAGCATTGTACTGGTTTATAGTTTTGTCATTATGGTATTCCATGCATACCTGAGGTAACTTAAACAATATCTAAACTACACTGAAGATATCTTAAAAAATATGATGAGGCTAATGTAAACCAAATTCAGGAGACCGCATATAGGTAGAAATGAGTCTTATTGAAATGTTGACATATGTTAATTACTATCAATTGAAATTAGTCAATGTCAGAAGGGTCAAAATGGCGTTGAACTTGTATTCATCTAAACTTTTGTGATCGGCTTCGGCCGATCACTGTTATGTCCATATGAGGCATCCGGCTAATGCTTCCACGTGCGCACACATTCCGCTTGAATAAGTAGTTCTTATAAAAACTCGAAGTTTTGTTTAGTATTTATATAACATTTTACTCAGTTTTATTTCAATTTATTTACCTTAAGAGATGCAAACATATATCACCATGTAAAATGTATATTTTACATGTTGCGAACATTTTCTATAGTTTAGCTTGTTGGTAAATTAATGTTGTTTACTCTTCTTAATTATCGTGAAATTCCTGCTGACTGTGATGTGATAGAATGTAAATTAATGTTTATCAAACGTCATAACTGTAACAAAGAAATAAGACATCAAAGTAATCAAGTGTAGCTTTAGGAAATATACTTATTATAGAAGGGCAGGATTGAAGGACAATGGTTTCAGCTAAGAAATGTGTGTTTGACACTAATAGAGTTAATGCAATTACATAACAATTAGCGGATTAACGCAGGTGAATAAATGGGCGTTTACCTGGACGATGGTCAGTTAGGATCAAGAAATATATTCTCTGATTGGATGATTTATACATGTCAATTATTTAGATGGTCACGCCAGTAAAATATTATTATATGTTTTACAGATGATTCTAGGTTAGTTGAAGAGAGTAGAGAGTCAGAGTTGATAGTTAGAGGTTAGGAGTCAAGATACAAGTCGTCCGTCTAACCCGTTACGTTTTCCCTCACTTTCATATGTAGGTTAACATTAAGTTAGAATTATTAATAAGCGAGTTCCCCCTTTTTAATGTGTACGGAGTGGAGAGTAACTGTTTGTATAATTGTGTTGTTAACTGGAATAAATGTGGAAAATACAGCGAGTGTTGAGCTAATTCCCTAGTAATCGGCCGGTACGGAAAATACCCCATACGGTACAAACCCGGCGGTTATACATTACATAAAATACAGTTCGACCTGTTAATTCAAGAATGCACATTTTGTCTCACGCGTAAGAATTTCGATCGAAAGATTCATTCAGTAATGCAGTTGACCTCGATGAACTGACCTCAAATCATAAAAAGATGCTCCATGAACTGATCTCGATCTCGATCTATTGATGTTGCATAATAGTAGCTAGGAAGACGGCTTAATTTATAAACAATGTTATAATGCGACCTCAATAGCAAGTTATAATGGCATTCAATGTTTTTCAGTCGCATTAAATTATTTTAATACAACTCTTTCTTTGTATACGTGTTAATGCTCTTCGAAGAGCCCTTCTCAGTATTTTGAAGAAGAAGATACTTTAACATTTAATAATTACGTTAAAAATATAAAATTGACAAGGAGTTTACGAACGGCTTTCCCCAAATTTATTTCAAAATTAAATTTGTTGACGGTTTATAATGATGAAATTATGGTGTACAGATTCAAAATATTCTATATTTTGTAAAAATACAGTACTTTTTGAAATAGTTTACATCAATCTGATCATGTTGATTGCTTCTAGCTATCAATATATCATTATTGCCGATCATTCGTTTAAAAGGAATACTTGTTCCTTATTCAATTTAAGTTTGATTAAAAAAACTTGGTCGAAATTACGTTTCCTTTAGATATACATATACATGTGTATTTTATGATTTATCATATACACTAAAGTTAATTTAAATCAAAGCTGGACACGACTTGTAAATGGACACTTGCCTGAATCATGATATATAAAAGCTTTTGATTTTGTTACACTTTATTTCACATCTGGACCTTGTGTGCGACGTGTTAAATACGTTTGTTTGTCTAATGTTTGCACTTTTATATTGTTGTTATACCATGCAAACTTGAAGTGTTTAGTCAGTTCCTTATATATATGTATTGTGAGGAGAGCGGCGAGCACCAAGAACTACGGCTATTTACAAGTCGGTTTGATTTTTATACATTCAGCTTCTGTTTACACACTATATTTCCTCACAAGGTTAGCTTTTTTAAAAGCCAAGAAAGTCAGCCAGTGTAATATAGATTTTAGGTTACAAGAGACTGCACAATCTATAAAAATACAAGATACAAATAGTTCCAAGGTCATAAATAATATGCGGATGTACATTTATCTTCATTACGGACCGCCAGAAGGCGGTCCGTTATTTGATATACATTTAGATATTGTAACTGCGTTTCTGCGGGATAGTTGTTTTTTTTTTTATAGAATTAATATAATGCTTATTTTTTAAAATGAATTTAAAGTAAAGCATGCAGAAATATGTTTTATTCGATACATTGTTTTATACAAAACAATGTATCGGGATCGGTATACGGGACATACTAAAGACCTGAATGACATGAAATTTTATATAAATGATATATTTGATTCATGAAATATCAATAACTTACGAAAAAATATGAAAGACCTGAAAATTTGAGCTGACCTTATTCTTTAAAACTTTTGAGAACCTCATGCAATTAATTACGCATGATTATCTTCATAAACTGAAGTGTAGATAAGATTTATAATTCCATTTAGGAAAAAAATTACCCGGCTTAATTTTTTGCCCTAAAATTGTGCAGTTTCTACCAGATGAGCATATGATCTTACACGTAGCTTTAAAATTATCCATTTCTATTTTATTATGAAATCATATAAACTAATGCATATGGTTTTAATTCAATACAATGCAACAAAAAATAGAAATGATTTGAAATACATAATCTCCAAGAGAATAATGATGAGTTGAACTTTGTATTTGAATACATACAAATCAATGTGTTCTCCTATACTTCATACTATGGCAATGGTCATACAATTACCGTTAAGAATGCTAACGAACTCGATTCTTAATAATAGTAGTAAAATGTTAAACTTCTAAACGTGTTGCTGAAAATATATTAAAATTTACCATAAAAATTAGTAAACCAACTCGTTATTTTCGTCTCTTTGGTGTGATTTTATGTAAACAATCAATGATGATTCTTACAATAATTATTTTCTGCGGCCCATTTGAAGCTTGCGTCAATATATGCTTCCTTGTAACTGTATGTGAGGAGTAAGTGTGTAACAGAGTACACGTATGCAAAGCGACGATGCGCAGTTTGACATAAAAAACCGACCAATTTCATATTTTCTTCGAATATCTCTAACACGGACTGTCTAGTAATTATCTCCCAGAATTCCAGTTTACGGAAGTACATTTGAAGTGTCATAACAATTAATAAGCCCGCAATGATGTACGTAAGCCCTGTGTATTTGTGCGTAAACCCCTGAAACTGGTTCCCCAACCAGTTTAAATGATGTAAATTTCTGCTCATATGGGGAAGTTATTCGATGCACCGGAAGTAGAAGTCTAATGACAATAAAGCCCTGAGCTATGCGTAGCGCTTTAAAAACGACACATTTTGGGAAGACAAACGTTTATAGGCAACAAGTAATTCAAGGCTTTTTGGAGTCAGCAGATCGTTTGTTCTTAGGGAGAATATTAAAAAGAAAACTAGAAATGCAGAGCGCATATACATGTTAAAAGAAAATATTATTTTCAAAGACATTTCGGGAAATAGAATGTTAATATTATCGTCAACGATATGAAACGTTTAACGACGACGAAAAGGCTGGCTATTTTCGATGTCGCACATTGTACCGCCTGGCAAAACCCGCTGATATCAATGAGTATGTTCTCAATGAATATATCATTAACCATGTATTTGAATTTTTGGGTACTGTTTGACAAAGGGTCAATGATCAAAATTCAGTTGCCGGACGAAAATACAGTGAACAGAATTTAACTACTGACCTCAGTTTACGCAGTTTGAAGACAGTCATCCCCTATACCCTTTAATATTTAGTTGAAAATATAAGGGCTTGAATATTTTAGAAAGAGAGGTCCAATATGATTAATTTGAAAACAATGCATTGATACTTGATCTGTTAATCCGAGAAGATATACGGAAAAAAACATAGCGAAAATAAACTAAACAAACTATGTTTGGCAAGAAGGTATCTGGTTGAAATACAAAACGAAAACAATGATGCAGAGATTTGATTTTGAAAAACACAATACGGAAAAACTTAACCATGTCATATACACATAAAAGAGACAATTTCCATCAGTTAAAAGCGGTTCAATTAAGAAAGATATTCTTATGAAGGTCTTTTTAATACCCCAAAACACAAAAAATATTACCAGTAAGCTGTAAGTGAAACAGACAAAAAAATTTGAAGACTTATGTAACCGTAAACCTAGTAAGCTACTTTATTGTTCTAACGGAAAAAAAATTGATGTCCCTGGGCTATAATGCTAACTTTTATATTAATGTCAACCCGTAGCCCATGAAGTTAACGATTTTATATATATTTAAAAATGAAAATTTAAAACAAAAGAACGAATTCCGTACTTTCCGAAAACATAACAATTCTTTGTAAAATAGAAGACAGACTTCGGCAAAAATAGATAATCATCATAAAATCATGGATAATTATATCTTACGCCTCAAATTTTTTATGAATCCTCTAAGCGTCCGATATCGCCCCTATGAATTACAAAGGAATAAAATAAAACGTTTTATATATATTATTGTCTCATTCGTTTCTTCAAAAGTTGACGTGTTTAAGTTTGATTTTACTTTTTACTTCCTAACATTGTAATTAGGCATCGTTTCGATTAATTTACATTGGATATATATATAGCAGGGGTATGTTGTTTACATCGATTTCTTATAGGTTTTAAGCCATAGCCTCATTTTGAAAGCTTGTTTTCTTTATGAAAGCATTACTGACTTATGTTTCAGGTTGTCGTTTATACGGTCAGTGATAACAGTTATATTAACAACTCATATCCATTAAAGAAATTGGAACAGTCTTGCAATCAATTTTTTTCCAAAAGTGCAATATCTTGTGTGATTGATGGTAATGGTAGGTTGTTTACAAATTTCAACCCGTCTCATGAATAACAAAGCCCTAAACACGTGACTCAGAACTATACACATTCATGTTTTGAGCATCGAGATAAAAAACAAAACAGTATCATAAATCGCCAAAATCTAAACGTATTTTGTCGGCCCTAGGCCAAACAGAGAGTTTTTAGATTGCTTTCTTTAATATCAGTTTAAAATCTTAATAAACACCTCAAGCATACTTTATTATGCTCAAGCATACTATTCACATGCTCGATTGACACTCCGCCTTCTTATTCAAAAGAAACAATGACCTACATGTATACATATACATAAAAGCGAAGTCGGGATCTTGCACTTAAATATACAATTTTATTTCATTGATATGTTTATAATGAAAATCTCCCTGACAAAAATGTTTCTTAAATGTTTTCATACAGATCATGTTTGAAGCTTTAGCTATAATATGATATATTTGTTTAAAATGGTCGATTTGGAGTTTAAAAAGCGGCAATATCTCTATGTTTAACGAATTCATTCTCAGAAGAGAAACAGACAAGAAAGGGACAAAATCATAAGTCGCATTCATTTAGTGTCAAGAATATCCGAACCAAAAAAGAAACTTCAACAGAGTCGTCTGACCCGTGCCATGTACATTACGGAATGGTGTTTATCAGTGGAAAGTTTGTAAGCAGAATGACCTGTGAAGCCTCATCCTTCAGGATCATTCAGCTTATACACACTGAAGACTGGACGGCATTCAGTGTTTATTTCTCCACCATCAATGGAGATTTGCTTTTAGGAATGATGAAGGGGGAGAGGGGAAAAGTGCTGGAGTCTTCCTATCGCCAAACTATATTACAGAGAACATTAATGGGGACGTTTGTGTATCAGATTTGTTTCGGAGGGCCTTGATAGTAACGGACAAATTTAATGAGGAACGATTCTCGTACGGAGAAAAAAAAGGAAGCATGGTTTTTGCCAATGCCGTTGTAACAGACATCCTTGGTCACATGGTTGTTTGCGTACGTATGAAAATACGGTTTATACCCTGGATTCTGATGGTCAATTTCTTAGACTTTTTCCCCAAGCAGAGGACCTATTTTTTTGTTCCTGAGGTTTATACATTGATCTCGAGAACAACCTATTCGGAGACATCCAAGATGATTCTATTATAAGTATCTAGAAGAGTACGAGATATAGATCCGCTAAAATTTGAAGATTTGTGTGTGTTCTTGTGTACATGATCTGATTATTTTAAATATATTTAGAAATTTAGATCGCAGCTCGCAAAACCATGTTTTTTTCTTGACTTTAGGATGTCAAATCTATAAGTTTATTGTTATTTAAAGCAATAACCCTCCAAAATGCAATGCTATAATTGACTACAACAGTCCCTATTCATGGACCAACAAAATTTAACAATCTTCTAAAATGAGTGTTATTCAATCTGAAAATTGAAAAAAACCTGCTTAATTATTACATACTTTTATCAATGAAAGTGACGGATATTATTTGAAATTTTGTATTTCGATGTCATATCTAAATACTAATTTGAATTTTGCGAGATTCTTACATATTTATAAATAAATTTTCCCTCCGTTCTTCAAAACATTTCTAAAAGCCATTGAAGGGGTGTGCGGCCATCTTGTACATTTGAAGTCCTACATGCCATTTTGTATGAAAAATGTGCATAGAAGAACAGGACAGTGTCTTTTTATTCGCTCAGAACAGCGGCCGAACTGCGCAGCAACAGACAATTTTTGATTATTTAAAAATCTGAAAAAATAAAAGGGGGGCTAATTGGTGTAAATCTGCACCGTTTAGTGTGATATCCAAAAATAAGCATTCAATGCTTATATTTAAATTTTCCTACTGATGTCTATTTGTATGAAATATTGTGTATCCTTGCTATAAAGCTATTATATACGCTCTTAGTTAGGTATAAGAAACAAACATGGAACAGCCATGTTAAAATGTTATTTAGTTTGTTTTCGCGACTAAAAAAATGTATTAGAAACTTTGTAGAAAAAATCTTTTTTGTTAACAAGTAGATGAAAAATAACAATAACAAACTCTCAAACATCTCAAAAATCCATAAAACAAAATACAAATTCAAAGCAGAGCTACACGGACCTCTAAAAAGATAGAGGTAGGATCAGGTGCCTTGGAGGAGTGAGCATCCTCTGCTGACCGGTCACACCCGCCGTGTACTCTTTGTCGTAATCGGGAAAAAACAGAAAAGTCCGTAGACAAATTATGGTCTAACAATTAGTGTGAAAAACGTCAGTCAGCATGCGACCCAGTGGAAGATTGTATTTACTGACAAGGTCGTTGTATCGACCATAGAACTTACGAAAAGATGACTTTAAACGAGACTATTGATAATCCTGTTTTATCAACTTGTCAGTAGCTTGCCTCGCCTTAGAAACTGTTCATACGAAGAGCATTTCCTTGTGTATCAAATTAACTGAAAAAAAAAAACACCATATCCAGGTGATGAAGGTATATTGCTACATAAGTAAGGAAAGTCGACTATAGAAAAATTGAAGTAATCGCGTTTATTATAAAATTGTGTTGTTAGGTTACCATCAATGCCCATTTCCAGTAAAATATCCATATATGAAACAGCTGACGCAGACTCTGTATTATCGTTTATTTCATATTTATTGGTATATATCGAGTCGACGTAAGAATGGAAATAACAATTGTTAATTGAGAATACGCCGTCGATATACCTACATGTTGAGTTGAAGGCCACAGAAAGTGATTTTTGTTTCACGTACAAGTTTTTGAATCAATTCTGCTTCATAAGAATACAAAAATAGGTCTGCAAAAATATACCTTTCAAATTGGTTATGTGACTTATCTCTCTTATTAAATGGTCTTTATATTAGTTTTCTGTCAATTTATATCTTCATATAAAGTCTTCATAATACAAAAATATTTTATTATTGGAAGCATAAAAAAATAATTAAAATTTAAGAAAATTAAAGGAAATGCGGGTTAAGTAATATCAATTTTAATATAAATATTTATTCCATTTAGTAGTATAAGCTGATAGACATTCTGATATTCTATCATTTCATTGAAGAATAGAATCTTCAAATTTTAAGCAAATGTCTACAGAACTACAAAGAGTTACACTTATTTTTATCATTCTTTACGTTGAGGAAAAAAGTAGTGACCTTGACCTGACCTTTATGCGAAAACAAAAAGGTCAAATTTGATTAAACTGATAGAATCATTTAGTAATATGATGCGTTTGACTTTGACAAAATTTCATGAATTTCTTATTATAAGATGTATGTTTGATAACGAGAAGACTCCGTCCTTAAACCTAATAACAATCTTTAAGGAAACGCAGTGGTGTTTTTTATATTTGCAATTTACGCCACGTAGAAATATAATATTATTTATGTATATTTATTGCTTGTATGTTTGTTATGCGATTGCCTTATACAGTATAATATATTTTAAGTCTTATCCTTAATTAAAGTAATGAAGCAATTAATCAGATTTTATTATTGTTATTCACTAAAAATACGCCACAAATACCTTCAAAATTGTAAAGAACGACTGAAGACCTTGGAGCTAGAGTTCTTTAAGTCTTATAAGTGCAATTTATGGAGCACAAAAACTTGCAATTTTTTATTTATCTACGGACGTTTTCTGAACAAAAATTCAATTAAAAAAAAGTTGCAGGACATAAAAATACAACTTTTGAAACTTTACTTGCCTCTGATATTCTTTAAACAATATCACTAGCCCCGAAATTTGAAGTTGTATAGTCTGTTTACAGGTTAAAAGTGTTTTTTTATATATTACAAGCAAAGGATGCAACTATTCAGGAACAGGAAAGGGTCATGTTTTAGGACACATTCCACTCTTACATACTGATACTTTAACATGTAATTTATGTCTAAGTATACTGAGTATTAAGTCCATATATATCTTTCATGCATACAGATTCACTGAATCTTTGCGCTTTTACGGATGGGATACATTAATTACTGTAAAGATGTAAAAGTGGTTATTTACGCATGGTGGAAATTTACACTAGTTACGCGGTAAGTTTAATTTCGCGTAAAATACCCCCAGGCGTATGGTAAGAACTCAAAACTTAAGTGTGGTCAATCACACATCCGTGGATATTGTTTGAAAGAAGAAAACGCGTACTTAACCACCAGCGTAAATGGTCACCTTTGCAGTCTGCATTCAGTTTGTCCTTTATTGTGTAGAAGAATTTGTTCTAAGTTTTAATAAAATTTCACTTTATGACCCCGCCCTAAGGCCTTAACCCTGACCAATGGACCATGAACTTTGCAGTTAAGGTGACGATTTTATAGACATCTAAATCGTCCATTTGGTTTTTTCTCAAACGTATATGAGAGCATAGAAGAAGATTTTTAATGATTTGATACATGTTTACTATATGGTCATATCTGTTCCCCCTAGACTCTGAACCCCTGACCCAGGGGACATGAATTTTATAAATTTGGTAACAGCAATACTGTTCATCATAGCCCTGTTAGTTTCTCTGCTTAATGTTTATTAATATTTTTTAATTTCATTTTTTTGAAGGCTTTACTTTTCTTGCGCCTGAATCGTGGGAGTCATGACTTTCTCAGTTTTTGTTCCCTCTTCAATGTTGAAATGTTAACGCACAACGCACAACGACGGACACAAACGGATAGCAAAAGGGCAATTGAGTGATTGAGGTGTTCTAGGAATATGCATTATTTAACCTATTTAGCTAGGCCAGATCGACATTGTCGATTGGAACAACCTTAGGTTTTTAGAAACGGTATTTTTAGACAATAGACTAAATTTTACATGTTACAAATGTTAATAGTTTTTTTTTATCTTTATACATAGCTCTTCCGTAAAGGTAAATGAATTAAGACTAACAACAGCCAGGAAGACAAAAAAATCGTTCATATTTTGACGAGACATATTTTCACTGAATCAACAATATGCCTTTTACATTTGCAAATTAAAATTATGTGCACAAGAATATCGCTCGTGATATAAATTTTTGCAATTTGATTGAAAAAGCGGAAGTACTTGCGTAAAATATGTGATTTTAAGTGATAATGTGAAAATTATCGACACACTATTAATATCAAATCAAGGTAAAAACAAACATAAAAGATTATTATAAAACAGATTCTAATGTTTGTCATAAAAATCAATGTTGCATGTCCTATTTGTTACTGAGTCATGTATATTTTGTAATATGATATATTAATGGTGCATTAGCATGATGCCAGAGGTTTGACAGGTGTTATATTAGTACACATAAAACCAACAAAAGAATGCTTGTACATGGTCTTTTTTACGAAGAATTTCAGAAGATGTTGCTAATTTTGCTGTGTTTATCTTTATCTGGTTTACCATGCCCGACCTACGGAGGAAACACTTTACAGGCTAACGTACGGACAAAGGTTGATTTGTTGAAATCGTTAATCTACGACAACACAAAAGCCACGGTTACCCTGGATTCATCAGCTCTCAAACAACTCATTCATATTTCTTCAGGTATTTTAAGATTACGCTAAATTAAGTTCCTTTTAAATGTTTATGTTATTCTGATACGTACTTGTATGCAATAACATATCAACTTTTATACGTGTAAAATATTACTAATACAGATTCATCCAGTCCTCCACACCGAGTCAGCTTTTCTGTTAACTTAGAATCAAAATCGCTTACGCTCGGAGTAGGACAAATAGTGAAGTTTGATGCAGTCTTGACAAACGATGGGAACGGATATGACGACAGAACGGGGGTGTTCACATGTCCTGTGGCGGGAACCTACATGTTTGTTGTCGATGCTTTATCTTACCCAGGGCTCTGGTTATTTTTGAAAGTCAACAAGAAAACGGTTGCTAAACTTCACGTGTCTGCTAATTACAAAGACAAACCTTTAGTCCAAATAAGTAGGACAGTCATAGTGACATTGAAGTTTGGAGACCATGTGAAAGTTGAAAATCAAGGAAACAACGGTTTCATAAATCATGGCCTTTATTCGGGATTTACGGGATTTCTCTTGTACTGATCAAAGTTAGAAATATGATTCACTTTAACAATAATAAAACCAGTTCTTTCATAATTATTAACGAGAATTATATATCAAAACAATACGACAAATTTTGTCTTGTACTTTTAAAACTTATGAGTTAATTAAATTACTTTATTAACTGTTCTATTTTTTAGTCATTTCAAAAGAAAAATAATATACATTGTCGCCAAAAAACCCCCAAAACATTTATGGAATAACGAACATTTTTGACAGACAGTTTGCCAAATACAATAATAAATTGCCAAATATAATTCTTGAGTCACTTATGACTTTGATTTCAGTATTGTACAACTTCAGCAGAGTCTCACATAGGGCTTGTACTTCTAGGTAAATTGATAGTGTTTTCTACTTTCCGATAAGTGTTAAAATGATTAAACTTGATTTTGTAATATGTATAATAAGAAAACAAAAATTAACAAAATGCGAACGATTTAACTAAGCGTATATGACAATTCTGATAATTTATTTATGATAAAAAGTATAAGTTTGATTTTGATACTTTGCGAGCGGATCGACGTTAATCTTAACTAGATATAGATTTTCACGTTATATCAAAAAGTTAGAAATTCAGTGAAATCAAAAAGTAAATGAAGTTAAAAATTGCTTCCTGCATATATAAACAAATACAATAGTTATTAAGAAACATGTAGAAAGCATTTGCTAGAAAACGATCTTTCCCAAAAACTTAATTTGTGTAAATTTTGAGATAAATTCATTATTGATAATAGAATTGAATTTTAAAGTAAAAAAAAATCAATCGACAAGCTTTGAATTAGAATAAGTTACACCGAACATATTCAATAACTGTTTTACCCTCAATTTTTTGTTGGTATGCATTTTAGATATTATTTTTAAGGAAAGACAAATTATTACTTATGGCAGATATCAAATATAGTACACACGTATTATAGAGATAAACCAGTATAAAGCCATTAAATACAATAGAAAGTAAAAAATATGGTAAGGCCAAGTTCAATGCTAGAGTATCAAAATTTACAGATGAACAATGTGCAGTTATAAGACTGAAAAATCTGTCTTGTTCCTCAGTTTATTGTTGCCTCCTCGTGAGAGGGTGAAAATACTGAAAATAACAACAAATAACATAAGTACATATTCGCATAAACATTATTATACAGATGACAAATGTAATGAGCAGTTAAAAATACATGTAACAGATCCACATTTTACACTATGCCAAAATTCGAAAAACCATGACTATGTAAGTTTTACACTGTAAAATCATTAATTGCACATTTGTTAAGCACACTTTAACTGATAAAACATTTTCATAGAAACTTGTACTGTCTAAATGATAAATCTGGCATATATAACAAAATTATAGATACCAAGCCATATTTTACACTATCCTATACACACTTGCAACACGAGGTTTTTAAAGATGAGGTATCTATGCAAGAAATATGATGCAAAATATGTAAAAGAACGTTTATGCACGGCATCTGTAGTATTGTTAACAAAATGCATATAAACTAAACTTACTCTTTGGCTCACAAAGGATTGGAGGACAAAAATAATAGCGTAAACATTTTCGGCGGCATTGTAGCACTACCTTCTATAAAACAAAACCAATAACGTAGAGTAAACAAAGTAGAAAAATCCCGGAATAACAATTCCGCCACACTCCCCTACTGATTTCTATCAGAAATCACTACACATATAAACTTAATTGTGAAAAACATTCTTACTGACACATATAAAGGTATAAGTGTATGAGAGGCACCCGTTACATACATGCAAAATCTACTTTTATGAGATTTACATATTGAGAACTTCAAAGATTTTAATATGAAAATACATCCTAATTCACTTCGAGCAGTCTTACAAGGTAACAAATGGGACGAACATAAGATAGTCTAGAGCCGTTCCGAACTATGGTAACCTTGACTTTTCGAACCTTTGAGTCTTTGCTGTAGAACACTTCGTCCACGACTTCCAAGGGCCACTGGTTACGGTGAGTATCTTCTTCTTTCATCAGAACAACATCTCCCTTATTGACTTCTTGACCTCCACTATGCCACTTAGCGCGTTTCTGTAAAACATTCAAGTACTCTGCCCTCCAACGTGACCAGAACTGATCTGCCAGTCTCTGCACAAGTTTCCATTGACTACGCAAGGCATCTTTGGTCCCAAACTCCGGTACACTGAACGTAACATCTGGTTGTTTCTGCGTTAGGATTAATGTTGGTGAAAGAACAGCTGGCGCCTCCGGATCTGAAGAAACTGGAACGAGTGGTCTGCTATTAACAATGGTACATACTTCCGCCATTAAGGTTGACAGGACTTCATGTGTTAAGTCAAATGATTTGTTCTCCAAAAGAAGAGCATCCAGAATACGTCGAACCGATCCAATCATGCGTTCCCATACGCCCCCGAAGTGGGAGGCATGGGGAGGATTAAATATCCATAAGACTTTGTTCATAGTTAGGTAGTCCTTAACTGGTCCAGATTCGACAAACTCCGCATCAAGGCTGAGCTCCTTGACAGCGCCAATGAAATTTGTTCCTCTATCGGAACGAATTTGCTGCACGGGGCCTCGCAGGGCTATGAATCTTCTTAAGCAGTTGATGAATGAGGCTGAACTGACCTCTTCGACAAGCTCCACATGTATTGCTCGCGATACCAAACAAGTGAATAAAACGCCCCATCTCTTGGAGTTTGCCGAGCCGCCTCTAGTACGTCTCGTCACCACCGACCAAGGTCCAAATACATCCAGTCCAACATAGGAGAAAGGTGGGGCCTCTTTCAGTCGATCTTCAGGAAGGTCTGCCATCTGAACCCACCCAAATTTCCCGCGGAGCCTCTTACAGGTGACACAGTGGTGGATTTCTGATGAAACCATTCGCTTGCAGTTGATAACCCAATAGCCTGCAGACCTAATGGCACCTTCGGTCATCTGCCTGCCTTGGTGATGTATCACAGAGTGGTAATGACGTATCAGAAGGACTGCAATGTGGTGACCCTTTGGAACTATAATGGGATGCACCTAGTGGTTATCCTCACTCTGGGTCTGTCTGCGATGGATACGTCCGCCGACCCGTAGAAGACCGTCGCTATCTAGTATCGGATTCAAGGGCAGGAGGGGGCTGTTTTTAGGTGGTTCACATCCATTTCTAATGGCCTGGATTTCTTCATGGTACATTTCAGACTGAGCTTCTTTAATGATGAGTTTCTCTACAGACTCATATAAAGTAGGATCCTTAGGTACTGCTGAGGTTTTGGTCCTTCTAACCAATGTTTTCAATGTGACGAGGGCTCTCACAAGACTTTTCCATGTTGAAAAACAAGAAAAACGCTTTGCACCTAACACAGAATTCACGATTGTCTTTACTGTCACTACCTCTTTCTTTAACTCTTGGTCACTCTCAGCATCAATGAGGGGATAGTGTTCGTTCGAATCATCAAGCTTGATGGTGTGTAGAAAGTCAGGTCCCCTTAACCACATACTTGTAGAAAGGTCTGAAGTCGTAAACTTGCAAGTGGCAATGTCCGCAGGATTTTCATCTGTTGGCACGTGGTTCCATTGTTCTGGTCCACAGAACGCTCTGATACGACTGACTCTGTTGGCTACATATACATGAAATCTTCTAGTTTCTGCCGATATATATCCAAGCACCACCCGACTGTCGGAGTAGAAGTGGAAATCTTCTTTCTTGAGATTAAGTTGTTCTTTGGCTACCTCAGCCAACTCAACAGCTACCACAGCGGAACACAACTCCAATCGTGGTATGGTATGGCCATGACTAGGTGCTACTTTGGCTTTTCCTAGGAGAAATCCAATATCGGATGAATCTTCATTCATAGTTTTGATGTATGCCACAGCAGCAATGGCATCTTTGGAGGCATCACAGAACACATGTACTTGGACGCCGGATGCTTGAACTAATGAGAGTCTACCGTACATCCTCGGGATTTTAATGTCTTTTAAATAATGCAGTGATTCCACCCAATTCTCCCATTGCTCTCGAAGGGATTCAGGCAGTGGATCATCCCAATTAGTTGAACTAGAAGGCTGCATCATCTCACGTAGTAGAACTTTTCCTCTGACTGTAACAGGCGAGACAAAGCCTAGAGGGTCAAATAGACTATTTATCATTGAAAGCACCCCTCTACGGGTGTAAGGTTTCATCTCCTTGGATACTTGAAAGTTGATCTCGTCAGATTCAATGTCCCATACCACACCAAGAGTCCTCTGTGTTGGCAAAACATCGGATCCCAGGTCCATGCTCTTTAAGTCCTTAGCAAGGTCATTCTGGTCGAATTGTTTGAGAGCTGACTTCGAGTTAGATGCAATCTTATGAAGACGCAACTTTCCTCCATCCATGAGTGCCCTTTGAGTTCTTTTCATGAGGCTCACAGCTTGATCTTCAGACTCGCAGCTTACAAGTCCGTCATCAACATAGAAATTGTGGAAGACAAAATCCTGGACGTCTGAGTCGGCATCAATAACAGATCGGTGTAAGCCATATGTGGCTACTGTAGGTAATGGGGAGTTTCCAAAGACGTGGACCCTCATCCTGAATTCGTCTAGGGGCTTTTCAAAGTCGTTTTCTTGATGCCACAGGAAACGTAAATAATTACGGTCAGGCTCGTCAACTCTGAAGTTGTGGAACATTTGCTCAACATCTGCAGTTATAGCAACGGTGTTCTGACGAAAGCGAAGGAGGATACCCTGCAGACTATTTGAGAGGTCCGGTCCTTTCATAAGTACGTCGTTCAATGACACTCCACCATATCGGGCTGATGAATCGAACACAACTCGAATGGAACTCGGCTTCTTGGGGTGGTATACCCCAAACATTGGGAGGTACCAACACTCTTGGCCTAGAGGCATCGGTGGTGCCTTCTCTGCATGCTCGTGTGTGAAGATTTTCTCCATAAACTCAAGGACGTGTTGCCTTTTCAATGGATCACGTTGAAGACTAAGATCAAATGCTTTTGCACGTTTCAGAGCTTGTGCCTTATTGTTAGGTAGAACCGGTCTTGATTGACGAAACGGAAGCGGAGCCGACCAGTGCCCGTCATCTTCCTTCTTAAAGCCATTTTCCATTAACTGAAGGAATGCTTTATCTTCGATAGAGAGTCCTGTTTTCTCATCATGTTCTGTTTTCACAAATGTTTTGTCAGTAATTTGAAATTTACTGTCACACGGTTTGAACAGAGAGGGTCTCCCATTCTGTAGCACAAATGTCTTGTTTACGTTTATCACATTGGTGTGGTGTAGATTTGTCATACACACTTGCCCAATAATGACCCATCCGAGTGGAAGTCTCTGACCAATTGGAAGGTCTCCCTCACCGAGCCTCTGGTCCAAGACATGATGAGCGGTAACTACATCTCTGCCGATGAGAAGCTCGATTTCAACGTCTTCCATTACTGTTGGTATGAATTGAGCAATCTCTTGAAGATGAGAATACTGGCGTGCGATGGCAGGAAATGGAATCTCATCCCTGTTCTTTGGTATGTCATTGCACTCGATGATGCTAGGTAAATCCAACTTGCATGTGGAATCCAATGACTCAATGACATAACTGCGACTCTTCCTTCCCGAAGCAGTGAATCTTCCTGCACAAGAAGAAAGTACATATTGGTGTTCCATACTTCCAGGTGAAAAGAAGTCAAAGAATGGAGTTGTCGCTAATCAATGACTACTTTGATCGTCTACGAGAGCGTACACAATGCGTGACTTGTCTGGAATTTATTTAAGGTACACTCTCACTGGTATGATCTTTGCACAAGATCTACTGGTGCCACTTGGTCTGCCACAGATCTGGGTGCAGGCGCTTTTCACTGTCTTTCCTGCTAAATGCTCCCCTACATTGGGGTTTGCATCCACATGAAGCGCGCTGGGGTGAGATGCTTCTCTACAGATATCACACTGCACATTTACTTTGCAGTTGGCTGCTCTGTGTCTCTTGGGTCCACAGCATTTGAAACAAATGCCGTTTGTGAGGATGAATTTCTTGCGTTCCTCAAGTGGTTTCTTGCGGAATGCTGAACACTGATTTAACAAATGGCTGGTTCCATGTAATGGACACAGTAGTGCGCCTTCTGAGCCTGTTGCCCCTGTAGTAGTTTCCGTTTTCTTGATGACCACGGTAGGCAGTTTCCTTGATGAACTGCGGTCACTTGAGCTTGTGTTCACCTTCTCAGAACGGTCAAACTGAAAACTTGGGTCATTGCGTGTTCGTGCTGTGTCATGTATGAATTTGACAAATACGGAAAATGGAGGAAAAGTGCTCCCGTTTTGACGTTTGAATCTACTGGCTTCCGTGACCCACTTGTCTTGCAAGTTCCATGGCAACTTTTAGGCAATAGGGTTTATTCCTGTAGAGGAGTCAAAATAGCCAAAAAGGATAGAGTACTGTGGTTGTTCCTTCACAGAGGCTATTTCACTTACTAAATCAGCCAGGTCAAACAAGCGTTTGTTATCGTTGCCAGCAATCCTCGGGAACGATGAAATACGCTCTTACAGACTCCTTTCGACCATCTCTGGCGACCCGAATCGCTCTTCAAGTCTTTCCCAGATCTTCTTCACAGCCAGGGCCGGGTTGTCGGCATTGCACGCACGAATGCTATTTGCTTGTTTGGAAGATGTAGGGCCAAGCCATCTGACAATCAAGTCGAGCTCTTTAGTTGCAGTAGTGCCTAGCTCTCTCATTATCCCTTTAAAGTTCAACTTCCAAGATACATAGAGCATTGGATTGTCATCATACTTAGTTAGTCTTGACATAAGTAGGTCCTTTTTTACCAAGAACTTGGTAAACTCCGTCATTTGGTCTGGCACACTGGGTGGTGATAAGGCAGGTTCTTGGCGTGCTGTGGAATTAATATTTACATTATTTGAGTTCTGTGGGTCCACAGGGTGATTGTTATTCACATCATTTGAATTCTGAGGGTTCACAGAGGATGGAATAATCCCATGATCTTCATGTAGCGATGGACGATTTGGGGTAAATGGCACTGCTTCTGGTCTTAACACCGTATATCTGGGACATGGATTGTCCGGGTCATCATGTGAGGGATTGACGATGTATTGATTGTCAGTATATTGATTAGGAAGATTTCTTATGTACTCTTCAGTGCGCGAGCGTCTTGTGCGAGAACTCCTTGAGTCTTCCTTATTGGGTGTGTAAACATCCCGCATGACTTCTATCTTCTTTTCGTTCATCTCGACTTCACACGCAGCTTTCGATAGCTTCAGTCGTGCATCTAACACTGCTTTCTCCTTCAGAATCATCACTTCTTCGGCGATGTATTTCAACTTCACACGAGATGCATTAAGCTTTGCTTCAGCCCGTTGAAGATAGGAGCTAGACCTCCGGGATGTCCCACTTGAACTAAAACTGTCCTCTCCGAGAGATGGAAGGTTGTGACTTGAATATTCTGAGGGGGCTCTCTTGGGGCTTCCTTTTCTACTCGGAACTCGAGGTGACCTTGGGTTGTTTGCTTGTGTTGTGGAGCTTCCACTCGGTTGCACCAAAGATTTCAAGTCTGTTTCTTGAGTGAGCTCATCTAATCTGAAGAGTGCTGCTCCGACTTTTGCTTTCACTGAGTCCATTATCAACCGTTGGGCTGCCATTTCATTAATACTTTCATTGGTACGCATTGATTGCAAGTATGCAACAAAATCTTCCGAACACTTACGGTATGCTTCATAGCAAGACTTTAAAAGATTCTCATAAGTGTCTGCATTTGGTCTGCTGATAGATCCTAAGTCGAGCAGCTTAATGTCATCTATGCATCCATCAATCTCACGCTTGATTTCACGAATCTTAAACAGGTGTCTGTTAACTGTTGACTCATATAGTTCTTGTCCATATGTTGACAAAGGCCGCACACGAGTCATCTCTCTCTTCGATTCTGTCTCCAGTTTCAGGCTCATCTTGACCGACAATGAAAGCCAGATATTTTCACTGTGCAGTTATAAGACTGAAAAATCTGTCTTGTTCCTCAGTTTATTGTTGCCTCCTCGTGAGAGGGTGAAAATACTGAAAATAACAACAAATAACATAAGTACATATTCGCATAAACATTATTATACAGATGACAAATGTAATGAGCAGTTAAAATTACATGTAACAGATCCACATTTTACACTATGCCAAAATTCGAAAAACCATGAATATGGAAGTTTTACACTGTAAAATCATTAATTGCACATTTGTTAAGCACACTTTAACTGATAAAACATTTTCATAGAAACTTGTACTGTCTAAATGATAAATCTGGCATATATAACAAAATTATAGATACCAAGCCATATTTTACACTATCCTATACACACTTGCAACACGAGGTTTTTAAAGATGAGGTATCTATGCAAGAAATATGATGCAAAATATGTAAAAGAACGTTTATGCACGGCATCTGTAGTATTGTTAACAAAATGCATATAAACTAAACTTACTCTTTGGCTCACAAAGGATTGGAGGACAAAAATAATAGCGTAAACATTTTCGGCGGCATTGTAGCACTACCTTCTATAAAACAAAACCAATAACGTAGAGTAAACAAAGTAGAAAAATCCCGGAATAACAATTCCGCCACAAACAATATCTCGTGTGCATTTATATTCAAGTAGCATTTTGTATACATATTTTGACGTTGAGCATAATTTGACTATAAAATTATTTAATTCATAGTTCGTTAACTATTTGTAAATAGTTATTGATAAGTAGACTGTAAAATATTGTGATGTACATGTATGATAAACAGTATGATATACATATCAAAATATGTATCAGTAAAAAAATGACTTAATGAAAAAAATATATTATGTTTGACATTTCATCCGATTTGCATAGTCCTTTACATAGATTTATTTTCTATTAAATGCTCTTGGGGCACTTAATTGTGTAATAGCTCATATAGTTCTTTGATAGGATAATTGTATGGACCAATTGCTTGGTACAAATTCTTTCTTTGGTAAATACACTTCATTGGCTCAGTTTAATGTCATGATTTCAAGATAACATTTTTCTATAACTCTAATCAGCACAGATAATTTACTTTGCAAGTTCATATTCAATATTTAGAAAAAATAGTGTTTTTCTTACTTTGACAAGTAGGAAATTTTGATAATCAATTATTTCGTTCAAATAAACTTAATTGTGCTTAGCAGGTACAAATAATAGACAAAATGTACAATGAAATTGGCAAACAAGCCGAAAGACTCGTATCCATTCTATACTATATGATGCTTTTTATATTTTAAGAAAGGGTCATTAGGTAAAAAAAAAATATCAAAGTTACTGTTAGAACCCTGACATTGCTTGTTCTCGATGATGAATTTTCGAAACATATAACAACATATATATCATCATAGTCGCTAACATTGGAGGTTCAAGAGAATAAAAAGTTCACGTCAGCTGAATCTTAATGTTTGCTATCAGTATTACTAAGTATTTTATCACGATTTAAACAATATACAAAATAATGGTCAGAATGTTCTATTGAACCACAGTTCCAGTAGGGGAGACAAATAGGGAGGGACAACGGTTTCTGTGGAACATATAAAATTCGATGGCACTGCATCCTACTCTTAGTTGTAAGTGTAGAGTTTGTCCTATTCTGGATCCAAATCGGTAATTTTAATATTGTTAGTTATGTTTTTGAAAGTACTTAAAGATTTGTTTTGTATGTAATTAGGTAATGCATTCAAGAGTCTTATTATTATAATTACTACTTGTATTATGTGTGACATTATGAGGAGTTTGTGATCGTAAAAGATTAATAGCTATTCAGTATTTTTGTCGTGAAACATTTTAAAGAATTGAATAAGTCGATGACGTACCTAACGCTTTTACTGTACTGTAACACCCAGGTTGTTTTTCTGTGTAGTAGTGGCATAAAAGACATTCTACCCCCCCTCCCCCTCCCCCGTCACAATTAGTGCTGTTTTTAACTGAATAGGGTCTACTTTTGAATAAAATACTCCGACATATAATACGATGTTACATCAGCTCAGTATATCGAAGGGCTGATCTAATAAAAGAGAGGTATATATTGTAATATAAATCTAATTCCACATCATCTAGTTTAAGCTCCTTAGTTTTATTTTCATTTTTTCCTAATTTTTGATGTTTTAAGGAAACAAACTATATTTAATAAGTCAATATTTTTCAAGATCAGTGTTTGATAGAACTACAGAGATAAACAGGTTTTTAACAGTTATAAAAGTTGAAAAGTTGAGATATCATCAGCAAACATTTGAATACTAAAATCGATATCGACCACAAAGTCGTTTATGTTAACAAGGAAAATAAGTTGACCTAAAATGCTTCCTTGCGGAATACCATATTGCATACATGTATTTAAGGTCTGATTTGGAACAGTTTATAACAACACATTGTTTCATATTAAAAAGGTCACTATAAATCATTTTAATGTATGTACATCTATATGACAATATAATGCATATATTTTTAAACAGAGGCTGTATTGCACTATTTTAATGATTATATATATATATATATATATATATATATATATATATATATATATATATATATATATATATATATAATCCAAAATGAGTGAAAGGTGATATCACACAGTATAAATAATCAAAAAAGAAAAAAGAAAATGAACAGTTCCAAAGTTTCTATTCACTAGCGCTTTCTGGATTTACATCCTTCTTCAGGTGAACGTACATAAGTTATGTACGTTCACCTGAAGAAGGATGTAAATCCAGAAAGCGCTAGTGAATAGAAACTTTGGAACTGTTCATTTTCTTTTTTCTTTTTTGATTATATATATATATATATATATATATATATATATATATATATATATATATATATATATATATATATATATATATATATATATATCTCAAACGACCGTGTAGTGAGCGACCAGCGCGCTAGGTTCCCTTCGTCATCGAAAGCAAGATTTTTGTCTTGCCTAGATGGCCCAGTGGTTAGCGCGGTGGCCGCTCACTGCTAGGAGAATGGGTTCCAGAGGTCGTGAGTTCAAGCCCCGGCCGGGGCGGAGGTGGAGCTCCAACAAGGTGAATTTCTTTGTGCTTTATGTATATCTTTATCATTCACTATGGGCAGGTATATGTCAATTTGAGAGTTATTGCAATGTTTGTGCTTATTATATGTATATATCTATGCAATGTGTATCGTCCCGATCCTCTCAAATTGTCGTTTAACTGCATTCCACCTGTATCTCAAACGACCGTGTAGTGAGCGACCAGCGCGCTAGGTTCCCTTCGTCATCGAAAGCAAGATTTTTGTCTTGCCTAGATGGCCCAGTGGTTAGCGCGGTGGCCGCTCACTGCTAGGAGAATGGGTTCCAGAGGTCGTGAGTTCAAGCCCCGGCCGGGGCGGAGGTGGAGCTCCAACAAGGTGAATTTCTTTGTGCTTTATATATATATATATATATATATATATAATCAAAAATCGTCTCGTGTGTTCTTTAGAATACGGCCTAAACATATATAAGAATGCTAAAATAGCAGTTGTCATATCTATCATATAACAAGTGTAGAGTCGAATTCTCTTTTTCATACTAGTTGGTAGACCATAATTAATCACCGAATGTCTACGGACTTTTCTGGGGGTTTTTCCCGATTACGACAAAGAGCACACGGCGGGTGTGACCGGTCAACTCAAAGAAGCTGTCTCGAGAATAAAGCGATAGATCCAACCATGACAAGCTATTGGAATTCCTATGGGTACCAATTGTGTCCCATTGTTAGCAGACCTATTTTAGTATATTTATGAAGCAGAATTTATTCTAAAGGTTGTACGTGGAAAAAAATAAATCACTCGCTGTGGCCTTCAACTGAACATTCAGGTATATCGACGACGTATTATCATTTAACAACTGTTATTTCATTGCTTACGTTGACTCGATATATCCAAGTGAACTTGAAAAAAAAGATACCACAGGCTCTGTGTCATCTGTTTCATATTTGGACATTTTACTGGAAATAGACATTGATGGTAACCTAACAACAAAACTTTATGATAAACGCGATGACTTAAAGGGACATGGTCACGATTTTGGTCAAATTCTTTTTTTTTCTTCTATTTTTATTAAGTACAATGCTCTAGGAATGCAATTCCAATGACCAAATGAAATTGGAGAGTCAGTAGTGAAGTTATAAGGAAGATACAGGACTCATAATTCTTTGTCATGTAAACAAGGCTCGTGTCCTGCTTTTGTTTACATTAGTTCAATATATCGGTAAAAGTTCTTTTTCAAGCTGTTTTTTTCCATCTTCTTATTCAATTCAAGCATGGATAAATAGATCATAACGTTTACCACATTCAGTTACGGTCTAAAACTGAAGTTTTCACTTCAACGTTCAAAATGTAAACAAATGCTTTGTTTACATTGCAAAGAATTGTAAGCTCTGTAACTCGCTTTTTACTCAACGAATGACACTTAAATTTTGGTTGCCTAATTAAACTCAGTAAAGCATTGTTAACATTAAAATCGCAATTTTTGATCAAAATCGTGACCATGCAACTTTAAGTTTTTCTATAGTCAACTTTTCTTACTTATGAAGCAATGTACCTTCATCACCTACATATGGTGTTTTTGCCTCTCAGCTAATTCGATACACAAGGGCATGCTCTTCGTATGAACAGTTTCTAAGGCGATGCAAGCTACTGACAAACAAGTTGATAAAACAGGACTATCGACAGTCTCATTTGAAGTCATCTTTTCGTAAGTTCTTGGTCGATACAACTACTTTGTCAGCAAATATAATTTTCCACTGGGTCGCATGCTGACTGCCGTTTTTCATACTAATTGGTAGACCATATTTAATCACAGAATTGTCTACGGACTTTTCCGTTTATACCTTAATAAGACAAAGAGCACACGGCGGGTGTGACCGGTCAGTAGATGATGCTCACTCCTCCTAGGCATCTGATCCTACTTCTCTCTTTTTAGAGGTCCGTGTTGTTCTGGTTTGGATTTGTATTTTATTTTATGGATTTTTGAGACAGTTTGTTATTGTCATTTTTCATGAAGCAACCGACAGACTACACTATATGAGCACACATTACGCCTGGCGCTGCTACTGTGCAGTGAGAGCTGCATCTTAATGATTATTCAATAGTTTTATAACTAAAGATCATTTTTGGTGTAGTTATTTTGATATTTAACGTCAATATGTAGTAAATGAAAGGTGCCTACAGGTTTATGAAATTCAAGATATAAATTCTTTAAACGATGCTTATAACAATATATTTGTTTCATATGGTACCGGGGCTTAAAATTTTGGTAAACACAATGAAAAATCATGTTTTAAACAACCATTTTCAATGAAATATGAAGGATAAAAGTAACAAATCTCGGAGTTTTGTCCATTTTTGACTAATGAAATATATCTAGATTGCCTAAAGTCTCTCCAAAACCGGCATCAAACAAGCTCTTGGCTTCCTCTTTAAAATGATGTCAAATAGAATATAGGTACCGGGATTACTTTCCCGTGATTAAATATAGAATGTCAAAATAATGTCTTATTTTATACATGATTCCTTCAAAATCGTAAAATACGGGAAAAGATCCAAAGAAGTCAATTATGACGTAATAATGGTTCTAGCGCTAAAAAGACAGTTTGAAATCATTAACTAGATCTTGACCTTAAACATTTATATGTTACATAATTCAAATCGGTGTCAGGGAACACTTTCGCGCGGAAAAACCGGTGAAAATTTCGAAATAAGTTGAAAATCTTAGGTTTGGCTTGTTATTTCAGGGGTATAATAGCTAGAATATGCATTGCATCCATTTTTAGACGGGGTCACGTGACCCCGTCTATTGGTTTACTGTCAGCCGAAGTCTCAAACCGGAAGGCACGCGTAGAACACATGAATTGAGTCTACGCGTTACATCAGTAAAGTATTGCATTACCATTACTTTGTGAAGTCAATAAGTTTTAAAAAAGTAATTTAAAAACTAAATAAAGAGTTTTTTGTAAATATTTCATAAATAAAACATGCTTTAAATATTTACAGCTTCATGTTCACTAACAGGTTCAAATTTAATGACTTATACAAGATTGCTGTTGCACTTGTAGTTCTCAAAGTAAGGTTGGTCCCGTAACATTTACACGCTTATGGCGGAGTTGACAATCTCTGTTATTTATGTCTCTTATTTTCGGAGTATGATTTTTAATGAAAGGAACGGTTGTATTGTAATTCATGTAGGCGATGAACGAGTTTACACAAAAAAGAATTAAGTGGCAAACGGATTTATTTTTTCCTATTAATTTTGCATGAATCGCAAATGAAGAAAATCGTGTCAGATAAGTCGGTCTTAAAAATCAAAATGCCGACCGTGACAAATCTTTTTATCGTCAAAGTTCTTGGAATCTTATTGTAAAAAAAACATTTCTAACGTCAGGTGCCTGTGTTTGTTATCGGTATACAAATGTTCACTTTGTTTGTTAATTCAGCAGTTTAGGAGTTTTCGGGGTTTTCATAAAACTTTTATTACGGATAGCGTCCGACTTGTGGATTTTCCCTTGGATCACAAAATTGATTAAATCTAATGATTAAAATTATCTACTTTGATATAATTGTTTGATTTTCCCGGTTAGTATTAATTTTTAAAAATTATCCTTGGGGCCTTTTTTCATAATATACCGTTGTGTCAATTTTCTACAAGTTATACAAAGTATCAGACAATTGCAAAAAAGCCGAATTAACATAAATTGTAACAACCAATTGACATTCATAAATTTTGGAAGCATATTCGAGGAAATACAGGACAATTACAAATTCAAACTTTCAAGATCCCGTCTTTCAGTACTCTCAGTACTTTGATTTGGTAGAGTAGCTCATGTCTATTTCATTAATGTTTCAAATGCAAAACTGTAGTCAACATTTTCACTTCGGTTTCCTGCCTCAAAAAAGGGTGAGGTCAAAACACGAAGTTTCACTTGAAGAGAAGATGATTTACCCCCATTATATAGTGATTATATGCATGTGTAAACATAAACCTACAAATCCCGAGGTACTTTATGACAGTTACTCAGAACTGCAGCGTGATGCTTGACCCCTTAAATTGTGAAAAAGGCTAATTTTTCAAAACATTTTGAGGTCGCTGGCTATTCTATTGATAGTCTATGTAGCACACTTTTTACGGTTTTGAAAAATAAAAATACAAAAATCCGTAAAAGAAGTGCATTTGAAATCTATGAAAGTAAAAATATCAAAGATATCCTCATTTACGCATTTTCATTTTCACTCGGCAAAATTCACAGGAACAAAAACGGATTTCATACGTAGAGTTATGATGTAAAATGTTAACATCTTTTCACCATTCAGAAGACTCACGGAGTACTTCCATAATATTTCAACGGTATCATCTTTACTTTCATTTCTTTTACAAAGCAAAATCCCCGTATTCTTTTTTATTTTTGGCTGTGTATTGAAACCTTAAGCTAGAGTGGGTGTTTAATCAAAAGAGAAATCTTGGAATTTCTCCATACTAATGAAATAACAGCCTTTGAACCCACAGGTATTTATAGATAAACAGTTGTTTGAGAAATGTGCTGCATAAATATCTTAGGGCAGACTCTAGACCTATTTGTTAGTTGGTCTTGTTTTATTCTGAAATTGCTAAAAATTCTCAAGAGCCAGGACCATTTGTTTCTTGCATGAAAACCAAAAACAAATTTAAATATCCACCGAAAAATTTGATCACATATATGAGCACTATCTATTTCACATTTTCTCGATAAAAAAGCTACCCTCTACCACCTTCGCCTGCTAAACATGAAGCTGATTCATTCCTTGCTAGAGCAACACACACTACTACTTACATGTACCTTGTTTAATATGCATTTTGTACTTTAGCAGTCTGGAAAAAAATGAACTTGTTTTGCTTTTCCTGTAATTGAAAGCGAAAGTGAAAATACATTTCTGCTGTTGATTTAATTGTCTATCGTGTTGTTTCTAGAAGGAAAAAGATTTTAAATAAGTTGACTCAAATATGTGAAGTCTACTTAAGGAATGTAAGTATAAATTTAAATCTCAATAATATATCTTCACTTTCGATTATCAATAACAATGTGAATGATTATCCTTGGTGTAGTTGATTATCACCAGATTGAATTGTACGTTGATGAATTCGATATAAGTTTGTTAAAGGGACAAAACAGTGTCTTGGAAAAAAGATATTAAGGAGTCCGAAAAAGATAGAATATGCATATGCCCAGAAAGCATAAATAGCATAACAATATATATATATATATATATATATATATATATATATATATATATATATATATATATATATATATATATATATATATATATATATATATATCTTGTTTCATATACTTAGTTCTTTTATATATTGCAATGTCTGACTTGTATATTCATGATTCGCCACATATTAAAAGTAGATGTGACTTAATCTTGAGAGGCATGAATCACTTTTTTTTATCATTCTATTCATTATGACAAGGAAGATATGTATATTATTTAGAGATTTAATTCCGTGTGGAAATTTTTCATGCTTTGAAAGCTTACAAAATCTTATTCACGGGGACTTATACGTTTAGACACACCCCTTTGTAATATGAAATGTAATCGATACTGCTGTCTAAAAATAGCAAAGAAAGAAATGACACTTAACATTGAATTTGATGATTGCAGTCAGAAATCAGGATTTTCTGACAGCTCTCTTACTCCTGCTAGATGCTGGAGTATACACATTCATTTGTGTCGAACTTTTATTTCTTTCAATCAGAACGCATATAACCAAAATCGCTATAAAAACTATAATATGCTATATTCAGTAAACAACAATGCGACATCAATATAGCTAGCAATGATATCAAAATTCAGAAAAATCAATATAGTCAGGTAAATATTCTGAGCATTTAAAAAACTTGGAGTATTTTCAATACTAATTTTTATAACAAAATGAAAGTTCTCTAAAGACTATAATGATAACCATTAGACTAATTATGAAGCGCAAGGAAACGCTGATACATGTGAGTTTGGCAAAATAAGATTTCTTTTGCGTGTGTGTGTGTGTGTGTGTGTGTGTAAACTAATGTAATATACATTATTTTCACAATCATTATTATTTAAAAACTCATACTTTTTTTAATAACTTGCATTTTGGTGTTGTGTAAAAGATGTTTTTGGGAATATTTGCGGTTTTTGCGTCACCTATCTGGATAACAAAAGCGGAAGACACTCATATCTCTAAGTTTCAATTAGCAATGGGCAAATCATAACATCCACATGGTGTATTTAAATGACAATTATCAACAAATGTATAAAGGATTTGTTAATTACAATTTTAGCCTTTTAAAGGGGCATGGTCACGATTTTGGTCAAAAATATTTTTTTCCGATTTTAATGTTTACAATGATTCAGTAAGACATACAATTGGCAACCAAAATTTGAGTGCCATTTTTTGAGTTATAATCGAGTTGCAGAGCTTACAATTCTTTGCTATGTCAAAAAAAACAACAAAGCTTTTGTTTACATTTTTAATGTTGACGTAAAAATTCCAGTTTTACACTTAAAATAAATGCGTTAAACGTTAAGAACTGTTTATTTAAGCTTAAAATGAGTTACAAAACAGACACACCACCTTTAACAGGATTTTTTTTACATGTATATTGAACCTATGTAAACAAAAACAGGGCACGAGCCTGTTTACTTGACAAAGAATAGAGAGAGTTGTATCTTGCTTATAACTCAACGATCCCATTTGACCATTAGAAATACATTTCTAAAGCATTGAAAATAATAAAAACAGAATGAATGAATTTGAGCAAAATCGTGACCATGCCCCTTTAAAAGAGTGAATATATCTAAACGAGGACAATATTTTTTATCATATCTAACAAAATGTATTGACCTATAAAAGGCTGTTTCCTTTACAAATATAATTAGTTTTATCTTTTCGATTTTCGATTTATGTAAGTAAAATAATAAGTTGGTGGTGTCGTTTTTGGCACATCAAAATGCCAAAACCTTTTATCTACTTTAATATAGAACATTTTGTGATGTAAAGATTACATCGTTATCATTTGATCATTTGCAATATGGTAAATAAAAATCGTTCTCTCTATCTAATCGTCTTTAATAAATTTATTAAACCGAATAAAATTGCGTAAATTAAGAAAATTGTCGTATGTTGAATGAATAACACTTTTTGCAAAGTAATGCAGAACAAACTATTCTAAAAACAACGAAGTTAGTATATTGTGCAATTACACCAGGCTAAAATTAACTGTCGATGTCGAAGACGGTTTTGATATTCGAAAGGATGCATCAATTTCTTAAATAGTCATTTTTCATTAGTTAAATTTTTTATATTTTTGTAAGGCAATCGACTCTAGCGTTCACATCATATTGAAGGTAACTTTCATAAGTGAACAACAATCTGTGTTTTCAGTGTCATTCTTTACTGATGTAAATAATAACATGTACATAGCTTTAAAAGATGCTTGGTGATCAAACAATTGCCGATATATAACAATATATCAACGGAAACAACATTACTGTCCTTTAAATATGAACAAAACATCATTTATACTTCGAGATTTTGTTCGATTTTACCGCGCAACGCCATCGATAATACAAATTAATTTTAGTATTACATTTCAAATTTATAACATGTTTTGTTTGAAGCATTTTCGAAATATGTTGCATAGATTAACGTACATTGTATTTTGTTTATAGAATTACAGAAATGATGGCTTCGTTAGGTACACTACAGTTTTCCATCGAATGTGACAATTGCACTTGTGCAGAGAGATGTAAATTTTACTGCAATTCTTGTTATATTTCGTTGTGTGAGAAATGTAAAGATGTTCATCTCTCTAGTTCCGTGACCAGTTGCCATGAAGTGGTAAATTATCAGCAACGACTTAGGAGGTCAAAAATGGAAAAATGCAAACTCCATCCAACGAGAATAGCAGACATTTGTTGCGAAGAATGCGAAATTACAGTATGTTCTAAATGCACAACTATTCCTAAACACAAGGGTCATACCTTTTTTAGATTTGGAAACAATCTGCACAGAAAGATTCCAATTTTATCAGAAGAAATCGTCCGAAATTCTCGAATGTTATTTCCCAGGAGTCCATGACGTTGAAAAAGAGATCGAAATGAATATGCATATCTTAAACCACTTCGTCGATGATATACGTATTTCCATGTATAAAGAATTTCAGGAGTTTATGAAAATGGCAGATACCATACTTTCGGATAATATGAGTATGCTTGACCAAATGGCGGCAGAACATCGGGCAGAAATGGAAGACCATTACATAACCATTGGTGATTATATCACACATTTGGAGGAAATTCTAACCAAGTATAGGGGTGACACAGATGATGAAAATACGGATGCATTGATTTCGTTTCAAAAGCAAAAAAAGAAAATCGATATTCCGTCAATTCCAAAAAATCGCAAAATAAACCAGTTCCCTCGCTTTGAAGCGGGTTCATTTACAAAGGAAGATATTGCTGATATGTTAGGAAAAGTTTTTTTGGCCTAAATCGCGGAAGGAAAAAAAGCAAACAACCCATACTAAGTGTGATAAAAAATATTCGAAAACTTTATCCTCAATACCATGATTTTGATTTGGCCAAAAAAAAAAATATGTGTGTTTCCGGTTTCCCGACCGACCCCTTTTTTTCCCGGCCAAATTACCGACCCTAAACTTTTTTTTCGGATTTTACCGGAAAAATTTGTCTTCTGCGTCTCCGGTTTCAACATTTACAAAATCAAAATGGCGGCGACTGTAGCTGCAACGAGTCTGTTAGCGATAAGAGTTAAAAAATGCAAGCACATTTCAGAGAAGAACGCAATTTTGTGCCTGGAAAACCGTAGAACTCTTCTTGATATTTTTATTGATTTACACGGTGATTTGCCAAAAGACTCGAGACTTTCAATCGTTTGTAACAACTCGACAGATCCATCGAAAGGAACATCGTTCGATGTATACCCCAATATGCTGGTAGGCGATCTTGTTGGGACTTTTGCCATTAAAAGAATTGAATATTCCTGTTCAACGGAAGAGCAAACAGTAGCATTGGGTGAAATCATAAATAATGCAGCTGAGGCGGCCACCAGTAAAACGGTCGATGCATTTCAAGTCCTCATGGCGGGAGGCAGAAAGAATGTTTCATTGAAGACATCAAGGTTTGTATTAAAAGAGAGCTAGTTGTATAATTCATGGCATGTATAAATGAATTTTACCAGCTCCTTTAATCAGGCAGGGAAGTGTTAAATTATGATTCTCAATGTACACTGAATAACATAAGGTCATTGGACAGATAATTTTGTTAATCTACTAGAATATTTACAATTTTAGAAAGCATATGCCTTTATTATTTTTATTCTATAGTCTGTAGTTTTCATATCTTGCATCTAAATTTTGAAAATTTACACTTCCAAATTAAGTAATTGAATATGAATGGTACAGTTGATTTTAAACATTTTTATTATTTATACTGAACAAATGGTGTTTTATTTAGAAATTGAAGTTTGAATAAAGTGTGTGTGTCTGAGGCCTGACAGATATATGTCAGTCTGTCCGTCCTTTTTTGGCTGGTTTTAAACTGTCTCTGTATTGCTTTAATATCATTAATAACAATTATTAATGTCTCAATGGTATGTACTCAAGATTTACAAGGCCTAAAGAATGTTTATGTATCTTTTTTCAGTTGCGGCGTTAAAGATGGCATCAGTAGAAAGGATGAAATTTATAATAAGCTGGTTGAAAACTTTTTCAATTCAAGAAACCTAGATTTTCCAAGAGCTTCCTGTGAACAAGATGGATCATACTTTGTACAGGTCTTTATGCTTAATATGTTATTAACTATCAAATTTTAGAAAACAAAACCGTTTTAAACAAGTTTTAACATGACAAACAAGGATTCTTAAGGTCTGATAGTTTAAAGTCAAATACACTGTGTTTTTAATTGTCATTCTGTATAAAATAAATGTTACTCGGTATTCCAATGCCAAAAAGTTTTTTAAATGTTTTTCCCATACCATATAAGTTATATTTTACTTTTACTTTTAATATTAGAGCAGGAAAAAAGGTATACATGATATATATATATATATATATATATATATATATATATATATATATATATATATATATATATATATATAGCTCTTACTTACACTAGTATGCTATGCACTGCAGCACGTCAAAACTATAACATGTACAAATAATAGATGCTTGCTTAATATTAACCTACAAACTAGTATAATTTATAACACTTGTAGTTCTGTGGTCTTGTCTTGATACTGTATCCAGCTTACTCACCTTTTATTTAACATGGCGTTCTGGTGATATCCACTTTCAATTCTATTTATACTTAATGTTCTCCTCTAGTATAGAATATAGTATATTTTTGTAAAAACATTAGTGTTGCCTTAATTTATACCTTGCACAAACTATAATATTTATATCAAGCAGCACCGATAAGATTCTGTGATTTGTTTATAATAAGATTTGTACCCTGTTTGATATACCAGTATCAGACTCAATAAAAATTTATATTTAAGGCCCTAGTATATAAAATTATTCATGTGATCTACTTATTTCAGGTTCTCTGCAATGCATTGTGGTACGTCACTAATCATCATCAAACAATAAATGATGCCTCACTAAGGAAACAAACTCTACTGCCAGTTCCAAATATCTTTAATGACTACGATGGATATAACGAAGTAAAAAGGAAAAAACTAAAATCCTGTCCATTGTCTGCATCACTTCTTGATAGCCATGCCCAGGCTCTATATTCTTTACTGATGAAGCCTGTGGTCAATAGTTCAGTCTCTTGGAAACAAGGTGCAGAAGATATTAAGCAGTTAGCAGAATGTTTTACTGCTTACAAAGAATATCTAGTTGTTCAGAATAAAACTGCCAAGGAAAATCAGAGTAAGTTGTATCCTGTTCGGACCATTGACAAAGAAGCCACCATTGAACACAGATATGGTAATTTGTCAGGTCAAATTAGAGAGAAATATGTGGACATAAATGAAGCTGTAACCAGTGCTGGAATTATGGCACCAGTGGTTTTTGACGAATACAAACATTTGGATAAGCCTTTTGAAAGTAACTTGGAGCGATTCCGCTATTTTCAAGATCTTCAGTTGAAATGTCCTGTTGATATCATTCGTTTTAGTCCTGGTGGATCGTCAGTCTCAACAGTCTGTATAGTCCAAGTTTCCAATCAAAATAGATCAAACGCTGAAATGTTGACACAAGGTGCTCGATTACTACAAACTGTCAGACCAAATTTGAAAGAATATCATACACGAGCTCAGAGACGATTGTTTAAAGAAAAACTGAAAAATGTTGCTTCTGTATTACCATCTGTTGCAAATCTCATTTATCAAGAGCTGGCATTGGATTTTTCTGCAGCAGAACACCCTGTAACCCAAGAGAGACTTAGACTTATTTTTCTTGGTCAGAATGACCTCATTCCTGATTTAAGAGTGCTCAACCCAGGAAGACCAAACAACAAATTTGATATTTTCTTTGAAACCTTATCAAAAGAGGTAGAAAAGATTACAGCTGCAGACGATAGACGGCATGGGACAGCACATTTATCAGAATTTATCTCATTGGAAGAAATGGTTGAGAAAACAGCCAAATCTTGTCCAGAGGGCACTGATATTCCATCAAAAAGCTTGGTGAGGTTACAATTTGCCCCTAGGAACCCTTATGCAAGGTCTGCATTGAACTTTACAGGAAAGATTGATGTGCAGTATAAAGTGCAAAGAAGACAGCTTCGCATTGACCATCCAGATGATCACTATTGCAATGCACAATTCAGATATCTTAAAGAGATGGCAATTGAGATGAGAGAGCATTGTGCTTTATTGTTCTGTGACGATAAGGCAAAAGTGAGTATTGGAGAACCTGGAAGTCCAGTTTCAACAGGTGTGAGGGGGAAGAAAACCATAGTGCCATCAAGTTCCACTTTAGTATCTTTAGATCATGACATGACTAAAGCATCCTTGACCCCCTCAGTTATTTTGCACTGTAAAATTCCTGGTAGCATTAATGACTCATTTGTCCGTGGTCAAGTAACAGTGACAGTTAATGATTCTGTTTTTCAAATGTCATCTCCGTTTCGTCATGCAGTTTCCATTATAAAAGCCTTTGAACAACAGGGACATTTTCCTTATACATTGCTTAAATTCACAGATGGTGGAACTGATCAGAGAAATACACTTGAAAGTGTGAAGTGTGCTTCAATTTGTGTATTTAAGGAAATGAATCTTGACATGATGATATTGGCAAGATGTGCACCCGGTCACAGTTATGTTAACCCTGCTGAGAGAGTTATGAGCATTCTAAACTTGGCTCTGCAAAATGTAGCATTAGAACGTAAAGAGTCAACAGAAAAAATGAATAAAGTTCTGAAAAGCTGCAACAGTATGGCAGATGTAAGAAATCTTGCTGAGAAGACTCCAGAAGTAAAAACTGCATGGATAGAATCAGTTGAGCCAGTTGCATCAGTGCTCCGTAACCGTTTCTTGAGATTGAAGTTAAAAGATGATCCAGTAAAGGCCCTAGATCCAGTTAGTGACCAAGAAATTGATATTTTGAAGCGCCATCTTAGAGAACTTTTCCCAAATCTTGATTTGACAAAATTACAAAAAGTGCACACAAGTAAAGTTGAGAGTTATCAGAAGTGGATTGAAACTCATTGTAGAAGTAGACAATACACGTTTCAAATAAGAAAATGCAGAGATGAGAACTGTTGTCTTCCTCCACGCTTGAGAGATGAGCAAATGCAGTGGTTACCTGATCCAGTTCTAAATGAGACTAAAGATCATTACAAATCCTACAATGAAGTCAAAGGAACAGAAACAAATGAATCAGACAGACCTTCTTTAAAAGCAAAACCGATCAAAGAAAAGAAACTGAACCTTAGAGCTACTGTGAATGTAACCACGTCAGATCCTGTGAATGATATTTTTGAAGAAGAGGAATTTGAAGTACCAACTCCTGATGCACACATTTGCATTACACAAAATGCAAGAGCTATAGTTGAATGTGTGGAGTGTAGAAAGCCACGTGTAGTGTACAGTCATCACAAACTGACAGAGAGGCAAATAATGTCTTTCACTATTTCAATCAGTGAATATGAATACACATGTGGAAGTCCTTTATTGCCACCCACCAACTCAATGTCTAAAAAAGTTATGAGCAGACTTAATATTAACTGTGACTCACATGTTGAATTAGCCTATTATGGAAGCGGCTTAGGCCAAGTAGATATCTGCTCTGTTTGTGCTGAACCAGAAGCCGATACAAATGCAGAATTAAAAAAACAGTACAAAACTGTATTACCGCTATGCAAAACATGTGAAGGAAATGGAAGGGTGCCATTTATCCAGCGCCCCTATGGAAAGAAAAACTAATCATTGTTCATGAATTTCATTCAAGTTCTCATTAAAATAAGGACAACTATTCTATGAAAATAACAACTGTTTTACAACTGTTAATTAAATTTAACAATTACCGTATTCATTGCTAAAATATTAAACTCATGTTTATTCAATTTGTTGAGTTTTGTTGTTGTCAGAATACTTGTATTATTATTAAAAGAACTTGTAGCCAGATACTCTCTCTCTCTCTCTCTCTCTCTCTCTCTCTCTCTCTCTCTCTCTCTCTCTCTCTCTCTCTCTCCATATTCATATATGAATTAATCGTCATTAAAAAAAAAAAAAAAAAAAAAATCGACCTACCTACCCTATTTTAAAATTTCATGAAATAGGAAACACACATATTTTTTTTTTGGCCTAAATTGTATTTAGATGCAAAGATTAACGTTTTTTTTTGTATTTATGTGGGTGGCTTATATTCATGGCATATCACATCTATATGTCAATATTCATGTACAAGTTTAACCAAGCCCCACCTAGCCTCACTTATACACGATTGAAGTAAAAATGAACAAAGTAAGATTCCATGTTCTGTATACAATTGATTGATATACAATATCGTCGGCGGGGATAATAGCAAAACACTCAATTTGCTACAAACCGAGGTCGTCTGAATTCCTGAAATGGCAGATAGAAACATTTTAATATTGTACATGAATTTCTCTATGAATTGGAATCAAAGCTATCAGAAAACAGATTATTATTAATTGATTCTGATTTAGTACTTTTTGAAACATGATAGAATAAATACACCGATGTTAGATCATTTAAGTATGTTTGTATTATAGACTATGTATTGAATCATATATTGTTTCACCAATGAAAATCATAAGACTTGATGAGCAAATAATAAATTACCCGAACAGAAATGGTGAGGTTATAACAATGCCTGTTTGGGTTAATTGTTTCAAACCTATACCTTATACCTATATAAAATGTAATTGTAGTTTTTCGCAGATGATAATTCTACAATTAGGACTGAATAAAGACTTCTATACTTTATAGTGAGTATTTTGTAGAATACTGTTCATTTTTTGTTTTTAATTTTCTTTAAAATGATGGGAATTTATTCACACATTTTTAATGTATATATCATAAGGATTACCATACACTATAAATTGGCTACATTTCTCGTCATAAACTCTAAAAATATCAATATGAGGCAAACACATATCCTCTCCAAAAAATATTCAAATTTACACATATTTAAATATACTATTAGCCATACAGTTTTAGGGTTTTTTTTAAATTATTCAAATCAAGGTACCTCGAATAATTTCCAAAATGTCAGTGTTATGACTTTTCTTCAAATTAACCTGTATTTTAATTTCAGTAATAATAACACTCATACTTACAATTAGATCGTTGAAAGAATTGAAAAATACATCTTGTTGTAACTAAATGCCTCTGTTTATATTCAATCCATATTGTAACGTGGAAGCCAATTACTGTGTCATATTATTTTGTACCATTAAATTTCAAGGTTTTGATTTGTTTATGACGGCCATAAGCGTAAGATTTTAAACCAGCAATTCCATAATAACCCACAAATTTCTAATATAACATGTAATTGACAAATATCAATATTTTTGTATTTTTGTTCTTTTTTTGTTGTTTACATCTTTTGTTTGTCGTTTTCCTTTAAGGTTCAACGAGACTGAACAATAACGGATACTTACCATAATACTTGATTTTATTCAGATTAAGATATATAGTTGTTGATGTTTTCGTAAATGTTTGAAGTAATGTATTCCAAACGTATAGATGCACAATGTAACTACATATGACATACGTAATAAAGAATACTGGTTCAGACAATCTTGGTTACATAATTAGTTTTAAATAATTTTTGTAAATATTTTGCTTTAACAGTTTAAATTTTTTTAGAAGACGTGTTTTTATTTCGTAGTAACCTCTTGTTTTTAAGAGAGTCTGACCTTTCATTTGAAACAAAATCCTTAAAGGACCTTATACATGTACGAAACTATAATATCTTATAATTTATTATTTTATTAACACATGTGTAATCAACATGTTTGCTAATAAAAAATGATGTATCATCAAGAAGAGATCTAACCTTTAGATAACATACATTAGCATCTAATTCAAACTTACAAAACTCAATTTAAAAATGTAAATTACTGAATATATGCAAATATTATTTGGTCACCTGGTCACTTAGGTTACATACCGATATTACCGCTTCGTCAAGCGTTGTGCGTCGTCCCTGATCAATTTTACATTTTAACTTCTTCCTGAAAACTACAAGGACATTTGTTACTCTTTTTTGACTTGAAGCATCTATAAGAGAAATATAAATTAAAATTTAAATGCAAAGAACTATATATGATAAGAGTTAAATTTGCCCCCATAATTCGCCATCTTTTAAGTGTTTCGGGTACAATAAAATATTAACTTATTTTTTAAAAGAGTTGATAAAAAATATATTTTTCATCTATTTATTTGATTTTTGTTTCACATACTGGCAGTATATGACGTCAGAAGTGACACTATTTCTATAGTTCAATCAAAATCAGCCAAAAATTGACATTTTTTTTATCTGTTTACGAATGGGAAATATAGAGCGCATGCTTGAACAAGGACATTTTTTTTGTCACTTATTAGTCTTGGCTAGATACATCTCTGATTAAAATATTTTGTGTGTTCAAGCATGCGCTCTATGTTTTCGGAAGGAAAAACTGTTTGAAAACAAGCAGTTTTATGCTAAAAATGCAAAAATGGCGGGAAAAGGTCTTTACGATGTCATATTTTTAAGTTGTGGGCACTTGAACCAAAATGAATATTATGTAAACATATCACATACATATCTGTACTAAGAAAACAAAGAATTATAGTAAAATGATGATGTTTATTTTATGGGGCCATTTTAGGCCCATATCATATATAGTCTTTTATGACTATTCCATTTTGGGGCCATATAAGCAATAAACATTCAAAAATTTTAAAGTCTTTTTCCAACACATGATGGTAAAAACTAAATATATGATTATGATATTTATGAGCCTTCCACCAATATTGTGAAATTAATGGTCACGGGATTCGGACCTTATGTTTGGGCCAATATGGTCATGTAGGGAAACCGTATTGAATCTTTAAAAATCTTCAAAACCAAATATATTTGAGAAAAAAATAGATGCATGGTTATGAAGGCAATTAAACAACCTACCTGAAACCCTGTACACAAATTCTGTTATTCATGACCCCTGGGTCAGGGATTCATACATGCAGTTTGGAATATCAAAATCCGGCTAGACTCTGTATCTTGTAATTATAAAGTATATGCCATTTACGATACAACTGAATCATTGACTTCGAACGACGACAACAATGGAACATTGTAGGTTGGAACACCTTCCTACATTTACCTTTGTTTAACGATTTTATGCGAATATGGTTACTGTATTTTGCTAATTATGTAATACGATCCATTCATTGAGTATTATGAGGTGAAAGTTTTGGTCGTGCGTGATCAAATCCAATAAAGCCCGAAGGACTTTCTGATAATTTGTCATAGAAGATATCTTGGATATTTTCCATTTCGTCGATTTCAACTGTACTTTTTCCACAGGTATGTGTACTTTTATTAAAAATCATCAAAAATTGATGGAAGCTATAACGTGGGAAAAACTTCAACTTTAAAGAAATAACTTTTATAACATATCGTTTATTCGTAAATAAAAATAATCTTGACAATGTATGTGAATTAAAAAACATTACAAAAAATACATTTGAGTCTGAACTTTTATTTTTTATGCAATATATAAATGTCAAGGTCTAATACAATAGATCTGTAAGGGAGAAAATGCAAATATAAGTAATAAGCAACGATTATTTAGTAAACATCGGGTTATAAATAGCATACTGTATTTTACTAGAATGCGCAAAGAACAATGAAGACTGGTGTCGGCCTCCTTAAATAAAAACAAAGGTTGCTAAGATATTTACTTCAGTACAAATATACGTATTTATA